>NW_027185798.1:888653-945140 GCF_028583685.1 Petaurus breviceps papuanus
AGAGAGGAAAGAGGATGCAGGTTGCAGGTGGTGGTGGGATTGATGGGGGGGGGGAGGGGGGGAGGGGGGTGTGTTCAGGGGGGGGGGAGGGAGGGAGGAAGGGAGGGAGGGAGGGAGGGAAGGAGGGGAGGGAGGGAGAAATAGCCAAGCATGGACATCTGGACATCTGTCTGTAAGTATGGCTTGTATTTCAGTTTAAGGTGGGTGAGAAAGCCAGGGAAGGTGACTTCCAGGCTGGGAAGGCAGGCCCCCTGAACACACTCCATTCTAAGAGAATTGCTGAATTGCTAAGCGCTCCAAACAGGACAGTGGATTGCAACTACTCACTTCCAACAAACAACAGTTCTGTCCTGAAGAGCTTTCTCAGGAGCTGCCAGGAAGCTGGCCATTCTTTACCCTCAGCCAGCCATGATTTCAGAGCTAGAGGTGACCTTCAAGGTCATCTATTTCTCCTCTTCCAGATAAGGAGCCTGGGACCTTGCAAGGCTTGATGGTTTGCCCAAAGTCACATGAGCAGACTCCAAAATCCAGCATTCTTTCTACCACAAAACAGGGGAAGAGATAAATATCTTCATCTTTTCAAGGGATTTTCGAATATGGGTAAATAGAGGGAAGTAGCAACGGCAATAAGAAGAAAAGCCAGATTTGTTGTGAAGAATCCCACTGCATGACCAAAAGAGGAAAACATCTGGGTCTTTTTTTCCTGCCATTTCAAGAGACCAAACTCACCAAGGCAGTTTTACACTTATTTCTTAATATTAATGAAATGCTTGTGTTTGTGGTTCTACACCCTTGAAAACCAGCTTGAAATTCAGAATGATTTAAAGTTATATTGAAATAGAGACTTGTGAACAATTAACAGGCCTTGCAATCACAGCCTCTAGTACCCACCATGAGACACAGAAACACATTAAACGCTGGAGAGAGAATGGACTTCTGTCCAGTAGAATTTGTCCTAAGTTAATAAATACCAATATGACAGGACTGAGAAGATGCTGGAAAAGATGCTTAAGTTCCCTCCTACTTCAGGAGGGGTCAGACAGCGGATCAGTGGCTCTTCTCGCTCCATGGACAGTCTAACTAGGGAAAAAATGGAGCTCAAAATAATAGTGTAACCAGAAGGAATAATGAAAGGGGCAGCTTCAGAGGAACTCGGGAAAACCTGCTGTAGAGTAAAATGAACAGAACCAGGAGAAGAGTAATGTTTGTTATCTACAATAATAGTCTTGAAATCTTCTGCTTACTCGGACATGTGACAATGCTGTATTTGTCAATGCTTAACTTTCAGTGTCCACCCAGACTGTAACGTCCTTCTTCGATCACTGATCGGTTGTGTTACCAAGCACAATTCCACAGAGTCAGTGATGAAGTGAGACCCCTATTTCCTAAGACAACAGACACAAGATACTCAATGACCCATGGTCAACATGGGACTTACTTTTGTTGGTGGCATATTTGGGGGTTTTTTGGAGGGGAGAAGGTAGGGCAATTGGGATTAAGTGACTTGCCCAAGATCACACACAGCTAGTTTTTGTGTTAAGTGTTTAAGGCTGGATTTGAACTCAGGTGCTCCTGACTCCAGGGTCGGTGCTCTATTCGCTGCGCCACCTAGCTGTCCCAAAGACACTGGCATATTTGTTAAAAAGGAATTATTTTTTTTTTAACAGGAGGGAAGGAAGGCTGGCAATAAGGTTGTCCCCCAAAACAAATGGTCATTGAAATATTTTTCAGCAAAAGAGGAAGACCAGAAGGAAACAGAGTAGGAAGATAATTCTCAAAGTCAGCTAAACTCATATATTTAAATTATGTTTATTTGTTGTTTAAGCTTGGAATTTCAAAAGCTCTAGAGATAAAATATAAATAGCCACAAGCAATCAAAACAATTACTGATCATAGAAGGACATTACAGCCTGATTGGGTGAACACCTAAAAAGTTAAGCAATACAAGTTTTAAAATGACAAATCTAATGTTATGACAGATGTCAGACTAAGCAGAAGATACTGTCAAATTGGTGGAATCAACAATGCTATGAGTGCAGGGAGAAATGATCTGGGGCTCAGGTGACTCCAGAATTCAGCTGGATCTTGAAGGTCTGATCGGCTACAGGAATAAAAAGGCACTGGAGGAGGGGTAGAGGCAAAGACAGAAGGGGGAAAACATCAAGCCTTGCCACTGGAAGGAATTCATCATCTAGGGGAGCAGGAGCTAAGTCTGAAGAGGTGGCTTAGGTGGGTCATCATACGGGTCACATGCCCAAGTTATGAGTGTGAAAGAGCAAAGGATTCCAACTAAGTGAGTGGTCAGACCAAACTCGAGGCATCACGTTCAATCCCAGGCCTCATTTTGGGTTTTTGTTTGGTAAAATAAAGGGTCACTTTCCCAGCTGGGGCACAGCTCCAGCCCTGTCCAAGCTGGGCTTAAGCAAGCACTTCGAGGGGCTCTCCGTTACCTCTAGAATCAAATACTAACTTCCTTCCATTTCAAGTACTTCATGGCTCCCAACTACCTTTTTGGTCTTAATCAGTTTAGCACCTATGAGCCTGCCAGGCACTGCTCCAGTGTCCCAGACCCTACTACTATACATGAACCAGACAATCCCTACTCACAAATTGACGCTCCAATGGCCAAGTCAGTGAACACACAGAAAATGGTGCACCCACATATCAAGTAGCGAAAGACCAAGAGGTTTGGGAGGGTGGGCACCAGTGGCCTTCATCCAGAGGGAGGCATCCCAGGCATACGCATTCCTCCCCTCTGTGCACTCTCTGATCTACCCAATCGGCACCCCATTCCCCCAAAGCACAACCTCCATCAGCCATCCCTGGAGCTCACACAGGCTGCACACTGCTCTCACCCCAAACACACGCCTTTCCTGATCCACCTTATATGTATTCCCCCAAATTATTCTTCCCTCTTGAATATACTGATGCGTATCTGTTCTGTTCACTCTCTACCGTTTCTTTTTGTCTCTCTATCCCCAGGATCAAGGACGGTGCCTGGAACAGTAAGGGCTACTGGTAAAACTACCAACCCCCCCCCCAACTGGCTTTGAGATGCGCTGATTTAAGACATTGAGCTTGAAGCAATATTTGATATGGCCATACCCTCCAGCCAATTGCCACCAAGGAAGCTGCCCAGGCTTCCGGAAGGAGGAAAGGGAGCTGCCACGCCTCCCCCAGGGGGTTGGGAGGTGTGAGAACAAAATAAACCTCCTGGTTCGGAGAGCTGTGATCTTAATCTTAACAAGTAAGCAAACTTGTTTGCTTTCAGGTGTTGGGATCCAATGTGCAGAAAAGAAAAACCCGAGAAGAGCAAACAGCATTTCTATTGTTTCATAAATAACTTACAGTATCATGCCTGAGCTGCCACAAACAAGGGCTCATCATCAGCCCAGCAAGCTTCATCGGTACCACCCCAGATTACGGATGGAAACACCTGCATTTTGGGGGGCTGTGACCATGCAGTGACAGGGTGAGACTTCTGCCAGGAGTGACCACATTCGCAAGTGTCCAACAGCTTTTATCGGACTCTCAAGACCTGCCTGTGTCCAGTGCTCCCCTCCCCCACAGAGGACATGGCTGGCTGGTATTTAACAACTCTTTCAGGTTCCAATGTTCTCATCCATAAAACGAAGGGGGTAGACTAAATGGCCCCTGGTGCTCCTCCTTCCAGGGACTCACACCCATAGGAACGCACACCCTCTTCACCTCGGCAGATCTTCCCGCCATCCTTCCTTGCCCTTCCACCCTCCCCCAGGCCCTTCTTCTTCCTTTACCTGGTAGCAGAATCAACTATCCACGGCATCTCACACAAACTCCTAGGAGCTCCTTGGGTTTTGGGTGGGGATAAGGAGAGTGTTATCCCTGGCATCTGGCCCAGTACAGGCCTAGCACAATTGGCATTTAGAATGTTTTTATTAAAACTGAGAGATCACAGGGCAGATGAACAGCTGGTGCACTGACTGGAGGTTACAGATATGGTGGGTGGGAGCAAGGAGGGAGGCTACATGCTGTGACCTTCAGGAAAGGATCTCTCTGCCGGGGCCAGAAGAGGAACAGGGGAACACTTTTAGAGAAGTGGCCCAGGAAGGTCCCCCCCCCTCACCCCGCCAGCCAGACCCAGGGTGTCTCTCTGACAGGAAGTCTGCTGGCATCTGCCCGGCTGGACTCGGGCCCTCCAGAAGACTTCCCTCCTGGGCCTCTGTTCCCCCATCTATGAAATTACATCAGTTCCTACAAATCTTACTGCCTTCCTAACTGGCCCATAACCATCTCTCACATTCCCACGTGCTTGTTTCCAAAGCCATGGGCATCCACTCCCTTTCCAAGTGTCTGCCTCTGCTTCCATGCCATTAACACACCCAGTGCTGAGCTGCCTGGGGCACTGCTGGAGATGGCAGGGCCCATCTTTGCAGGTTCTGGTATTTGCCATCTTGGCCAAGTGGCAGAGTCAATCGCTCCACAGCACCATCCCTTGTCCTCTAGGGATGTGCCAGGCAAATAAGGCGTGTACAAGCCTTGGAGCTGGGGGGAGCAGAACACAGAATATGCACTGAACATAGATATAGAAAGATGGGCAAGGGCCAAGCGTATCAGCAGAATCTTGAAGGAAATGGGAGGATGCAGCAAGGCAGAGGCTGGAGACAGGCCCAGAAGCCTTTTCATCCACATTCTCTATCAGAGAGCTGAAGCTGGCTCAGTTCATTTACAACTCTTTTGAAAACGATTTCTCCCATATATTTCTGAAGAACTAAGTCTTTTTCCCCTTTATGATACTGAGGATGTGACCAGTTATTTGGTCCAAGGATATGATTATCTTTGTGCCTCTTGCCTTGCAACAGGAAAGGGTCCATGCACCTGAGGCCCAGTTCAACAAGCTACCCCCAGGACCTGCTACCTGGGACAGGCAGTTTGTTTTTCATTCCCCTTTACTGTTTCTACTAGGTCCCCTCTCATCAACAGCTCCTATCCCTTCACCGCTGACCTAGGATGCAGCAGGGCCACCAAGGAAAATGTCCTGGCAAGTTTTAGCTGTGTTCAATATTTTTCTGAAATTTCTCTTTATTTTTTGCTTTTTTTTTTTTTTTTGCTGTAGGGAACTGGTATTCAACATTTTGACTAATTTTATTTTTCCCTAATTCAATTATTTTAAATAAAATTTTATCTAGCACCCATAATTTAACTGTATTATGGCCTTTTTTTCCAATTTATAGTTTTGTTCTTTCCCTTCTGTTTACTTCTGAGTCAACTGGCAACTGGGGCAAATTTACTTTGCTATCAAGAAAGTAAAAAGCTTTTAGTCTCACTCCAAGTGCCCTCTACTGCAAAGCAAAGCCCTCACTGAGCCCAGTGGGGGTGGGTGTTCAAAGCCTGCCTCTGTTCCCTGCCGTCACCAAACCCCTCCCCCAAACACATACATCTGAGCCCCTCACCCTATCCCCCAGGACCCACTCCCACAGTATTAGATTTCCTCTCAGAAAAAAAACAACAACAAACCATCACCTCATTACAGCCAAATCCATCCTTCTTTAAGAAGCAGGAAATCAAAGGTACCTGTTAGGTGTGGAGCTAATTAGGAACTAATCCAAGCTTTAGTGGAGGCTACAGGGCTGTAAGGTTCTTCCCCCCAGCCTGGACCTAGAAACAGTCCTAGAAGCTTGTCTGAGGGTCAAAGGAGATTGCTGGGGGAGGAAGAGGGGCCCAGTGTTCCCACTTTAAGAATGTGATCTAGAACCCCCAGGCCAGCATTTTAGGGCATGCAGTCAGCATTATCTGCTGCTTACTCCAAGAAGGGTGAGGGGCAATTCCTGCCCCTTCACATCCCAGACATGAAGGGCTATGGAAGGAAGTCTGCCGAGCTCTAGAAAAGGTGTCTCAGTGTTATGAAGGGACAGAAGGGAGGGTCAAAGCCCCAGAGCAGGAGGTTATGGAGAGATTTCTGGGGGCATTTGGAATGGATCTGTACCTGGATCAGATATTCAGCATTTCCTTCAACTCTGGATTAAAAGAACAAGACAAAAAACAATGACTCTAAAGTATAGATGACAGAAAGGTTAAGAACCCTGTTCTAGAGCTTCTCAGGTGAGTCCTATGGCCTGCTGATGGGACTGATGGAAGGTCTAGACAAGCTCCAAGTGAGGAGAGACATGGAAAAAAAGGGAAACTTTGCTCAAAGGCTAAGCAAGGCCTGCAGACACTGCTAAAAGTGACTAAAACCTCCAAAGCCTACGTTTGGCTGAGCTCCCACTGTCAGGAACATACCACAGACCAAAGAGGGCACAAAGTAATGCTTCTTGTGGCAGAAAAAAAGCGAGAGGGAAGCACAGGGCTAAACAAATAAATGGACAGGATGAGTCAGCAATGGGAACCAGGAGGATCAAGACTTGGGGCAAGTCACTCCTAGCTGTTTCCTCATCTGCAAACTCCCCCCAGCCCAGGGTGGGGGAAGAAAACACCTGGCAGGCATTCAAGGCCTAGACTCATCACTAGTCTCATCACCTAGTCCTGTGAACTTCACAGGAGTCAATTAACCAACAAGCATTTGTTAAATACTCATGAAATAGGGCAGGCACCGTGCTAGATGCTGGGGGACACAGCCCAAAGAGGAGCCAGCCCTCGAGGAGCTAACACTCTAAGGGGAAGACACAAGGACTTAGTGAAGTTGAATACCAGAGTGTGTGGGAAGAGCTGCAGGTTGCTGAGGAAGGAGGGCGGCCTGGCTGCATGGCAGTGGGGGCTGGGGCTGGGTCCCAGCCCAGTTGGCTGCTTTAGTGAGACCCAGCACTTTCTTAATGTAAAACAAACTACTAACTTCAGGGCTTTTCCATCTTTTGCACACCAGGTCTTACCAATTCCCTTCAAACTACCCTTCCTTGCTGCTATATAAAAAAGGGGTGTCTGTAACCCCAAAGCTGCTTCGTCCTGAATCCCAAGTCAAATACATCAAGAGGAAGCCCCTGAGCCTTTCCCCCAACAGTCATTCTGCTGGGTGGCCACTGGGGAGTCAGGCTTAGGTGACAGGCCCATCTCACATAATACTTGGAGCTTCTCACGATTCACAGGGCTCCCAAGGCCCTGGGGACACCTGCACTGGGAAAGGACCATTCATCCTAAAAACCATTCTGCTGTGTCACTGGCAGCAGCCAAAAGAAAACACAGCACTAAAGGCTGAAAATCCAAACCTCCCAGGATCTCCCCCTACCCTCCTCTGCAGGAACAGACTCAACAGAATGCTCAGGATTCTGGAAACACCTCAGCATGGCCCGATGAGGGGCTTCACCTTGTTTCCTTCTCTGGCCCTCACAGCACGGCTGGTCACTGGGCCAGGAAATAATTCACTTGTCAAACACCACATATAGCAAGACAGACTGAAGCCACCCAGAGCTGATACTGAAGCTCCAAATGAGTGGGGAGGATCCAGACAGACCTTCACCATTTAAAGACAGATTTTACTGTCCTTAAACAGAACTACTCAGTGTTCCCAACTTCCCAATTGTAATGTGAGTTGTTCCCAGTCAAACTAATTCAGTATTTTACACATCACAGAAATGAGCCCTCTTGGGTTAGGGGACAAAAGAAAGGTTGAGAATTGTAGCACATTTAGTAAAAAAACAAGACTGTGGTTCTCAGGGTCTTTCCCTATTTATGTTACTTGAACACTTCTAATAAGAAAAGTCAAGGGCAGCAGAAAGAGGTCTCTGCCAAAGACAAGAGTTCTTACTTTTTAAAAGGGGAGATGCCCCTTGCCCCTTACTCTGTGGCCAGCCAAATTCCCCAGATATTGTGGGTGGTGTGTGTATACACGTGTACGTACACATACACACTCTCTGTTTAGCCTCAGCAAGACTGAGATCAACCCTGAGAGTAGGTCCTGGCACCTCATGGTGCCTGTGCATAGTGGGTGCATGATGCTTGATGAATTGTAAAAATAAATTCTTAAAAATTAAAAGCTCAGCAATAGGTGACACCATTGCTAAGAGGTCACCCTAAAAATATTCTCCCCTAAAAATGAAAGGTCCTATATCCACCTCTCCCCCATCAATCCCCAGGGGCCTTATTTCTAACAGCAAGCAAAAAAAGAAGAGAATCTCTGTCCACCAATGGAAGAATGCCTGACTAAATGGTGGCCCAGTAACAACAGATTCTAGTGAAGGTAAAACAACAATTTAAGTCTAGGGAAACACGGAAATACTTCCAGCGAGTGGTGGCAACAGGCCTCAGTAGCTCTGAAACTGAAGAGCAGGACCACCCAAACTAACTTTCTTTGCTCAGTGAAGACACCTAAGCTGAAGGGAAGGCCCCAAAGGAGCCAGAAAAGGGGCCAAGAATGTACACAGTGTGCTTACTGCATTTTACATGGATCCCTTCTGTCAAGGACAAGGGGACTAGAACGTGTCATCACTGATTTTCTGTCAGTTAATGATCAGCGTGGCATTGTGGTGAAAGCAAGCCACAGAGGCCTAGGTTCAAGTACAGACTCTCACCGAGACAAGCTGCTGGATTCTGATAGAGACTCCAAGGTACATGGGCAGAGAGAGAGAACCTTAGGACCAGACCAGGGTGATTATAAATCTTAAAAATCAAGAACTAGACAAGTATGGGGAAAATACCCTCTGGTAAACTACTGGGGAGAGGGCTTTAAAATCTGGTTGATCTAAGTCTTCAAACACATCCTGACACAGCGCCCCCAGACTGAAGTGTGTTGGGAGAGGGCCCACACCAAGCCTGTGGCAGGCTCCCCCTTCCCAACTCAGCTGCTTCCAAGAGAGTACAATCCTTTCAAGAGGTCAGACGTTTAACTCATTCATCCTCACCCAAAAGAGAGGCCTTTTAACCAAAGAAACCCAAATCCTCTTGCACCTTTCTCCCTTTACCACCCCCCTTGGCAAGGAGTCAAAAAGGTTTGATTTCACTTAGAAAGGTGACTAACTATCCCTTAAATGAGGCTCTGTCTAGATAACAGGTAACGTGTCCCTTCTCTGAACCGCTTGTACACTCAAGACAAAGGGAGCACAGAGCAAACGGAGGGCAAGTTCTATTGGACTAAATTAGTATTTGAGAGATGTCTCTGGGTCCATTCTATTTTTCATTCCTTAAATTAAAATTCTGAAAAATTAGGTTTCACATTGCTTTAATGTTTTGGGGGGGTGGGGGAGGGCCGGGAGGGCAGGAGTGCTAAGGAGGTCTTGTGGGTGGGGAGGCCGCTGGTGAGGGTTACACCCAGGGTGTCCACTGCAGTGACCATGAATGGGAAGCGGGACACACTGACCCGGAATCAGGTCTGAGCCTGGCCCCCTGGCACAGGCATGACAGCATCCCAGGCGTCTCTAGGACCGGGGCAGAACAGAGGCCAACATCATTGATAGGATTGCCTACAACAGACTCTCCAGTTTGGGACAAAGAGAAGACATTATCAAGGCCTCTGTATTCAGCAGAGAGCAAAGTTAGTAGTGTGACCCCTTAGGTTCAGAATATCCATTAAAACGTGACCCAGAGAGTTAAAAAGGAGAAGGGGGAGGGGAGGCCTCACCGGATGTGTCTGCTCAGAGTCAGCTTCTCCATGCTCTCGGTGCTGCCCAGAGGATCCAGTTCTCTCCCTCACGTTCCCATACCCAGGACTGGGTATAATATACTCTTTTCCCATATCAATATCCTTCATCTTCTTAGACTGAAAGTCCTGGGGCTCACAGACCCTTGGCTTTGCCTCAGAATTTCTGAAAAAGATTTATTAAAAGTGGGATCTGTTAAGGCTCCTAGCAAAGAAATAAGGTTTTATAAATCCATTCCACAGGAAAAGCTGATGCTGTTGTCCTTAAATAAGTTCTACAAGTATCATTTGGTTTATACCTTCTCGTTTCAAAAGAGGTGAAAAATGAAGTTCACATCCAGTGAAATCTGATCACACACGTCCCAATTAGGTAAGCACATTCATGGGTCGGTCAAGGGCGAAGGTAAGGCCAATCACCAGCAAAAAGATTTAAATGTCTAGAAAAGTCCCAAATCTCATCATTCATGCATCAGCATATTTGAAAGACTGAAATAAAACCGGCCTAAAGCATGACTAATGCCAGGAGCTCAGAACTGCTGGAATCACCGAGATGGAAAAGTACCGGGGCTGAGCCTCCAGACCCCACTCTCAGAGCAGGCCGACTGCAGGGGCGCAGCTCCAGAAACCGGGGAAATGCCCCCAAGAGCACCACCCTCCAGCCCACCGGTTTCACCTTCTGATCACCAGAGACAATTTACTTCACATTAAAAAAGAAAAGAGCAGGGGGAGCGCCCTAAGTCTCTTCTAGGCTGAGCCACCTCCAGATCGCCCCAAGGCCGCACCCCCTCCCCATCTCTGGGCTCTCAGCCCCAAGTCACTAAAGCAGCCCCTGACTGAGACGGGAGTGCTGGGGGCACTCGGGCTTTTTCCTCACAGGCGGCCGGACCACAGGGAGCAGCAGTGAGGAAGGCTTCCCTGTGGAGGTCAGCGCCAGCACTGAAGCCGCCTGCCTTCCAAGGGTCACCTTGGCCAGGCTGCCCAGGGCGGGGGGAGGGGGACAGGGGGGACGGGCGGGGGGGCCCTAAAGCCCCCTGGCCCCGGACCACCAGGGGCGGGCAGGGGTCCAATCCGCCCGAGAGTCAGACCACGCAGCCCGAGGTCTCTCTATCTAACACAAGGTCATGGTCCGCGGGAGCTCTCCGAGGTCACGGAGCGGCCCTGGACCTCCCAGCCTGGGCCAGTCCCACCTCCGGGCCGCGCAGCGGGGCACGGCCTGGGGGGCACAGCGCAGGGTGGGGGCGTTCGCAGCTGCCCTCCCGGGGAGGGCTCTCCCCGGGGGACTCCCGCCACTCTAGCTGGCTCCACTCGGAACCTCGCCAGCTCCAAGCCTCGGTGCCCAAGGAGGGTGAGGGGTGCTGGTGAGCAAGTGCCTCAGTTTCCCTGGAAGATGGGAGGGGTGGGGTGGCCTGGAGGCCCTCAAGAGCCCCCCGACAAGGGAAGGATGGGGGTGGGGGGTAGAGGGTCGGTCCAGGGGCTCAGCACAGGACGGCGGCTAGGGCGAGGAGGGTGCGCAGGCGCGCAGGCCAGGGGGTCGGAGGGGGTGGGGGGGGGGGGGCGAAAGGGGGGGGCGCCTGCGCGGAGAGGCCCCTAGCTCGCGCTCCCTCCGCCCCCGCCTCCCCCACGACGGGCAATGGCCGCGGGGGCGGCGCCCTCTGGCGGCCGTGGCCGGGAGCGCGCCTCCGGCCCCCCTCTCTCTTCCCTACATCCCGGTCTGGTCCGGCTCCCTCCCAGAGGCTCGAGACCTAGGAGCCCCTAAGCGCCGCGCCCAGAGGCCCAAGGCCAGCGCTTTCTCCGCGGGCTGGAGTCCAGGCGGGGACCCGAGGAGGCCGGGGGCTGCTGCGCGGCGGGAGCCCAGCCCAGCGTCGGCTCCGGCTGCTGCCCCTACCCGCGCCTCCCTCCCCAGAACCTAGAGGGATCCCAGCTCCGTCGGACTCAGCCTGCAGAAAGGCCTCGGGGCCACCCTTCATCCCACTCCGGCCCGGCGAGCGCCACCTACCTGTCCCCACCAGCGGCCGTCGGACCGACAGCCGAGCATCAGCCCCAGAGCAAAAACAAGCCCTTATAGCGGCCCCGGCCGCCGCTACCGCCGCGTCGCGCCTGCGCAGTGCGCCGAGCGCTCCCCGATGCCTGCCGGGAAGTGTAGTCTCGGCGGGACGCGGCCTGGGGCTCGGCGCGGCCCAATCCGCCCCCGGTGCTGGACTACATTTCCCAGGAGGCGCCAGGAGGAGGGGGGGTGGGGCTGGAAGAAGGGCCGGCGGCCCCGCCCTCGCAGCTCTGTGCCCCAGCAGCTCTGTGCCCCAGCAGCTCTCTGGGACGGGGGAGGAGGTCTGGCTGTGGCTGTTGTGAGAATAATCTCAAAGTGGGACACGCCTTCGTGAAAGCCCCAAGACCTCGGACTCTGGGCGGGTAGGACCGTGCCAGCTGCCCCTCTCTGCCATTCGCCCTCCCCACAGCTGCCAAAATGAGGTTGCTAAAGCCGAGCTCTCAGCAGTCACTCCCCTGCTCCCAAAGCTCCGTGGCTCCCTATTGCCCCCGGCATCTCCAGGGCTACCTTTCCACGTCTCCTCGCATCACTTTCTAGCTCCACACCACGTTCGGGTCAAACTCTACTCTTTGCTTTGTGACCTCACAGAAGACACTCAGACTGCCCTCCCCATACCTTTGCATGGGCTGTCCCCACGTGCCTGGAATGCTCCTCCTCGCCTGGAATTGTGGGATTCTGGGCTTCTGGAGTCAGCTCGGGTGCCACCTCCTCCCGGAAGCCTTTTTGGATTGCTTCCAGGAGCAGCTGCCTTGCCACCCTCCTCCCAATCACCTTGTGGGTGAGGGGAGCGGATTAAGTTTCATGCAGCTGTGAGCCCGAAGGGAAGTCGTCTACACCTTCCTGCCCATGTGGCTTGGGATTCAGCTGGTTCCTCTCCCATCTTTGCAGCATCCCCCCATGGCTGGAATACCATCCCTACTCAGCCCAGGCTCCTGGCTTCTTTTAGGATTCACGTCAAGCGCCATCTTCTACAGGAGGCCTGGGGCCATTGCTTTGGAGGCTGCTTTCTGTCCATTCCATATTTCTCTTGTGTGCTGATTTATAGGGGTTGTCAGATCCACTGAAATGTAAGCTCCTTGAGGGCAGGAGTCATTTTGGCCTTTTCCTGGTTTTCCATGCTTAGCACCCAGGAAATATGTCATAAATGCTTGTGGACTGATTGAGCTCATAGAGGTAAAGGGGATGATAGCGAGAGGGTTGGTATGACCTCCATGAAAGGGTCCTGAGAGCTCCACATGTCCCAGTTAAGTTACCCAGTGGTACCAATGGGCACGAAGCCACGTTTTTCCTCAGTGTTCTGATTGTCACAGTGCTTCTCTCACAAGAAAAGGGTAGTCACTTTACACACTAGACACAAAGGGTTTCAGAGGCCCAGTGTGAAGAGTCCTGAATAAGGAATCAGAGGACTTGGCCTCCAATTCTGCTTTTGTACTCAGAACCTGTTTGGCCTTTTCTGGCCCTCAGTTTCTTCAGCTGTAAAATAAGGAATGGCCTTTGAGGTCCCTGTTAGTTCTGAGTCTGTACCCCCCTATGATCCACACAGCCCACAGAGGGAGGGGTGAAACCCAGAACTCTGGACAATCAATTAGTCCACGTGATTAAGCCCCTACGATGTACCGGACACTGTGCTGAGAGTGGGAGTTAGAAACAGAGTCAAGAGACAGTCCCTGACCTCAAGGAGCTTACAGTCTAACAGGGCAGATGACATGCAAAGAAACGTGCACCAGCAAGCTGCAGCTGGGTAAGTAGGAAGTAATCCATGAAGGGAGGGCACCAGAACTGCTGCGGCCAGCCCAGCTGGTGGGCTAGCGAGCCGTGAGAATAAAGAGATGGGGATGTAATCAATAGTCTGTTTATTACAGAACCATTTCATACAGAGCCAAAGATACAAGGGGCTCACAGAGTTTATAAGCCCCCCAACAGAAGGTCTGTGTGACCCAAAAGAATGCGGACCATGTACAAGGACCCTCCCTTGATCTTGTTTGCTATTTACCCTTGCTTAAGGTTAGTTATTTATTAGGACAATATCATAGGACCATGTCTGGAGGCATAGACAAATGAGATTACACATCCTCCTGCTTATCTGCCCTGTAACTTTGCAGACAGGAGAAGGGAACATTCCCTTAGTGGGGCTGGGGGACCCCTGAAAGTTCTGTACACAGAACCAAGAAGGCTTGGGGAAGGTTTCCACTAAAAGAGGGGATTTTAGTTGGCATTTGAGGGGGGAGGGGCATCAGTAGCGAGAGGGGAGGAGGGAGAGCATTCCAGGCCTGGGAGACAACCAGAAATCATGTCCAGAGTTGAGAGATGGAGGGTCTTCTTCATGGGACAGCCAAGAGGCCAGTACATATTAGGTAGTAAAATGTAACTGACTGGAAAGGGAGGAGGGGGTGGCTTATGAAGGGCTTTGAACGCCAAACAGCATTTTCAATTTGATCCTGAAGGTAAGAGGGAGCCACTGACAGTTATTGAGGGAGGGAGGGGGCTGACATGATCAGACCTACACTTAGGGTCAATCACTTTAGTGACTGAATGGAGGATGGACTGGAGAGGGGAGAGACTTGACATAGACAGGACCACACCTGCCCCCAGCAGCTGTTGCAACAGTCCAACTGGGAGATGATGAGGGCCTGTACAAGTGGGAGCAGTGTCAGAGGAAAGAAAGGGGTACATTGGAAAGATGCTGCAAAGGTAAAATCACAGGCCTTGGCATCAGCCCAGATGTGGGAGGGGGAGTGAGAGACAGTGAAGGGTCTAAGATGATGCCCACATTGTGAGCCTGAGGCCTTGGGAGGATGGTGGGGCCTTCTACAGTAACAGGGAAGATAGGAATGGGGGTGGGTTTGGGGGAGAAGATGATGGATTCTCTTTTGGACATTGCTGAGTTTAAGATGCCCAGTTCTAGATGTCAGCAAGGCAGCTGGAGGTTGGAGACTAGAGGTCAGCAGAGATGGGGCAGAGTGGGTAGAGCTAAGGTATGAATGCAGCATCAGTAGAGAGATGGTAATTAGATCCATGAGCACTGATGAGGTCATCAAGGGGAAGTAGTAAAGAGGGAGAGAGAAGAGGCCCCAGGACATGTATAACCCCGAGGGATACCTGTGGTTAGAGGGCATGATCTGGAGAAAGAACTGTGAGAGGAAAGAGAACTAGGAGATGGGAGTGACCCAAAACCAAGAGAGAAGGGAGTCTCAGGGAAGAGAGACTGACCAACAGCATCAAAGGCTGCAGAGAGGCCAAGGAGAGCGAGGACGGAGAAAGGCCTTTGGATTTGACTACCAAGAGATCATTAGTCACTTGGGAGAGAGAATTTTGGGTGGGATGAAAAGACGGGAAGCCAGGTTGGAAGGGAATGGAAAAGAGAGTGAGAAGAGAGTTTAGCTACAAAGGACAGAAGAAATGTAGGATGGGAATTAGCAGAGATGGAAGGCTCAAGGGAGGGGCTTTTCAAGATGGGGGAGACGTGGGCCTGTTTGTAGGCAGTAGGAAATGATGCGGTAGAGAGGGAAAGACTGCCAATAGGTGGAAGCGTAGATGCTAGGGAGGACAATCTGTTGTAGGAGACAGGATGGAATGGCATAGATTGAGGAAGCAGAGGCAGTGGCCACCTCCTCATATGCAGCAGGGGTAGAGGATGAAGGCACCTCAGTAATAGCAGGAGGAAGAGGGAAGAAGGGAGAGCTCACAGTGAATGGCCTCAAATTTTTCTGTAAAATACGGGGCAATTTGTACAAGGACCTTCATAGTAGCTTTTTGTGGTGACAAAGAATTGGAGACTGAAGGGATGCCCATCAGTGGGGGAATGACTGAACAAGTTCCGGTGTATGATTGTGATGCTATAAGAAATGATGAGCAGGGTACTTTCAGAAAACCCTGGAAAGACTTATATGAACCGAAACAGAGTGAAGTGAGCAGAACCAGGAGAACAGTTCACACAATAATACCAATATTACATGATGATCAACTGTGGATCACTTAGCCCTTCTCAGCAATACAGTGATCCAAGACAATTCCAAAAGGCTCATAAAGAAAAATGCTGTCTGCCTGCAGAGAAAGAACTGATGGAGTCTGGATTCTTTCCT
Organism: Petaurus breviceps papuanus; assembly: GCF_028583685.1. NCBI lineage: Eukaryota > Metazoa > Chordata > Mammalia > Diprotodontia > Petauridae > Petaurus > Petaurus breviceps. Next base: position 904,327 of record NW_027185798.1, read on the forward strand.
TCCTTTTTTTTTTTTTGGTCTGAGTTTTCTTCCACAAAAAGACTAATATGGAAATATTTTAGATGATTGCACATGTGTAACCTATGTCAGATTGCTTATTGTCTCAGGGAAGGGGAAGGGAAGGAGGGGGAGAGAGAATTTGGAAATCATTTTTTTTAATGTTAATTGTTTTTTACATGTAATTGATGGAAAACATAAAATATTTTTTAAATGAGGCAACTTTGGTTGCATAAGGAGAAAAGGAGCTACAGGAGATTTGAGGATAGATGTAAGGTCTGGAAGAACTGCTGTGGAGAATGGAAGAGGGAGTTGATAAGGTAGGCTTAGTAGGATTGCCTAGAGTCAGCGAGGGCCCAGTTGAGGTTGTGTAACATAAATTTGTAGTGGACCCAATCAGAATGGTTGTGTGATTTTCTTCTTTGTTCAGCAGCATGTGTGTAGGTGATGAATGGTGGGGGTGATCCAAGATTGAGGCATGGCTGGGCATAATTGGCAATATGATAAAAGGGAGCTAGGGATTCGAGAGAGGAGGGTGGTGTGGAATTCTATTGGTTCACCAAGGAGTCAAGATGTGGAGAAGAAAAGAGAGTACCTAGTGTAGGAGAGATGGCCTGAGAGAGAACTGAGGGGTTGAGGGATTGGTGGTTATGGTGAGGGAAGGCAGAGGGAGAGGTAAAAAGCCAATAGACTGTGGTTGGTTAAAGATATCTCAGAATTCTTGAACATGAACACGGTCCATTTGTGGGTAATAGCAGGATCCAGGGTATGACCACCTTTATGTGTGGCTGAGGTGGAGTAGAGGAGTATATATATATATATATATATATATATATATATGTGTGTGTGTGTGTGTGTGTGTGTGTGTTGAAGAACCCTAGTGTGACGGCAGGAGTTGGGGAAGAGAGAAAAATTGTAAGCCAGGGACTGAATTCATTGAGGAAGGAAAGGAAGTGACCTGAGGGTCTGCAGTCAACGGCTACCAGGATTTTAACTGAGTCACAGATATGAATAGCATGAACCTCAAAGGAAGAGAAGTTACTGAGTAATGGAAGAAGGGGGAGAACTTGGAAGCAGCAAAAGGGAGCAAGGTGTGTTCCAACTCTCCTGCCTCTACCAGTGAGGAGAGAAGAATGAGTGGAGGTACAGCCAGTGCTGGAAAGGGTGGCCAGGGAGTCTGTGTCATCAGGGGGAGCAAGGTTTGGTGAGAGCTAGCGGATAGAAGGAGTGGGAGGGTGTTATAGGAATGCAAATTTTTAAGATCTGCCCTGCCCCTAGGTTAAGTGCACCTGGAGCCTGTGGTGGGAAGCTTGTTTTTCAGGAAGGCCCACACCTTGGTGCTTTGTGATTGGGCAGCAGCTCAAGAGGATTGTTACATTCTCTGACCCAGGAGAAGGCTATATAATCCCTGATGTGAAACTTTGTTTGGGGCTCACCTTGTGAAGTGTTGTGTGATTTGACCAGATGAGACTCTGGGCAGCCGTTGAGAGCCCCCTGGCTTTGAAAAACCCAGATGTTGATGCTTCCCTCTCTGGTAACTGTGATTTGATATGGATGTAATGGTTGGACAGTTGGAGGCCTGTCTGCTTGAAATGTTTCTGTCTGTATACTCTGAAGTTTGGGGTACTGACCTTTTCCCCTGAACTAGGTAAAAGATATGTTTGATTGATTAAAGCAAGATCGTTAACCCATCTTGAGTTGCTTTCCTTTAGAAAAGCAGATCTAAAAACCTGTGTTGGCAACCACCCTGGCGATGCTGCTACAGAGAGGAAGAAACTTAGGGGGAAGGGAAGTGTGTTGCCTATGGAACAGACATTCCAGAGGGCAATGTGGATGGGGTGACATTGGAGGAGAAGTTGGGGTGCTCCACTCTGCTGCTAGACTGCCTCAGAAAGAGAAAAAGGATGAAAAGAATTAGACTGACCACAGATAAATTATAAGGGAGAAAATATAAAAGGCAGGCAAATGGAGGGGCAGGATTTGATCCCAGGGCAAAGCACCTATCTTGGATTGGTTGGGGGAAGAGATGCTGTTGGCTTTTAGAGATACTAGAGATAAGATTAAAAGCAGAAGATAGAGGAACCATGCTTTTTGGTTTAGCAACACTCCCTTATACATCTTTGGAACAAAAGTAACATAAGTATGATGACAGTAACTCATATTTCTACATGAGCTGTCTTCAGGACCCTCCTGGCCTGGCCTGGCCATTCCCTCCTCCCTTCCCTGCTTCTTTTCTCTCCCTCCCTTCTCTTCCCTGCTCTTTTGCTCTACAGTGGGGGAAGGGGTGGACCTCCCACCTGGGAGATAGCAAAGGTAAATGCCTCTCTGAAACCACATTCTAATGAGAACCTTTGGGGCCAATTTAGTCCAAGAACTTCTCCTGATTTAGCCCTCTCCCCATGTCCCCTCCAGCCAATTCCTAGCTCACAGCTTCCCTAACCATGGTGATTCAGCCCTGCCTAGGCAGAAACAGCTTTCTCCATCTATCTGCCTCTCCTGGCGGGAGATCTCATTTCTCTCCAGATTAGCACTCCCTCAGCTCAGTCCCTATAATCTTCCTTCTCCTCCTTCTGGGCTGGTCATTTACTGAGCCCTCTAAAATCCTTCGCTATTGTCTCTAGACAAGTCAACAAGCATTTATTAAGCACCTATTATGCTCCAGACAACAAGCCCTGAGCCTGGAGTTCTAAGGACACTAAGAATGGCCTCCCCAAAAACAAAACACCAATCCCTATTTTCAAGTTCCTGTTCACATTCTGCTGGGGAGATAACCTGCAAACAACTAAGTGCAATAGTTGTACATTCCCATGCAGGAAACAGAGGCAGGCTCTCCATGCACGGGAGACTCAGCAAAGGGAAGGCATGGCACTAAGAGGGCTTGGGAAAGTTGTCTTGTAGAAGATGGGGTTTTACCTGGGACTTGAAGGAACCCAGGAGGCAGCAATGAGAAGGAATATTGTTCTAGGCATGGGAGGGAGCAGGTAAAGGCGCCTGAGGTCAGGAGATGGAGCATCTTGTGGGAGGAACAGTAAGGGAGCCAGGGACATTGTACCAAGGGGTACCTGGGGGTGATGGAAGTGTTGGGTTGTAGCCAGGGGAAGGGCTTTAAAAGCCAGATCAGAGATTTGATCCTGAAAGCAACAGGGAGCCAATGAAGTTTAGAGAAGGGTGACATGGGTAGATCTACACTTTAGAAAGATTAATCTGACTCCGAGGGGAGGGTAGATTGAAGTGGGGAGACTTGTCACAGGCAGACCAACCAGCAGGCTGTCATAATCTTCCAGACAGGAGGTCATGAAGGTTTGTGCTGGAGGGATGATAGAGTAGAGAAAGAGGAATATAGACAAGATGTCTCAAAGGGAGATCCTACAGCCCTTGATTGGATACAGAAGGTGAGACAAAATGAGGAGCTTATGATGACACCTAGGTTGTGAACCTTAGTGACTGGCAAGATGGTGTTGCCTTCATCAGAAGAAGGGAAAATAGGGAACGGGAAGTATTTAGGGAGGAAAGTTAATGAATTTCATTTGGGAGATGTGGAGTTTAAGATGTCTATGGGACACTAATCTGAGAGGGGGGGTTAAATAGGATTGGACACACAGAGCTGGAAACCAAAAGCCCAGGCAGGATAACTGAATTGACAGGAGCCTGTAAGGTCACCAGGTAGAATGGTTCCCTGACCACGTCCCCAGCCCTGCCTATCCACCTCTGTGGTTCTTGAGGCTTTTGCCAAACCTCAAGGACAATTTTCATGGCCTTATCACCCACCCACATTGGAACAGTGTGCAGTTGATAAGAATGAGGAAGGAGAATGGAAAAAGTCGTGGGTGTTTTTACCAAGTGTTAGGAAAGCTTGCCAAGGTGCTGAGGTGGGGCTGGGAGGAAATGGAAGAACAGAGTAGTACCAACTCTATCCTGAATTGGTGCTGTGGGTCTTGATGAACAAAAGATCTACAGAGGTGTTAACTGGTCTGGAGACATATTGACCAGGGCTGAGTGATTCCAACAATATCTCTGTGGAGAAGGTAGATGTGAGAATGGTAGGGCCTGAGGCAGTAAGAGTACTGGAACCTGAGCTTCCAGGAAGGCACAAAGTAATGAACTAAGGGAGGAGAGCCTGTAGAAGTCATTATGTGGATGATCAAACTAGTACCTTGCCCTTCAGTGTAGTGTGAGTCATAGGGATTGTGCAGGTCCAAGGGAGAAAGGGTCAAGTCTCTAACAGCCTAGAGTTCTGAACCTCAAGGCGGATGGTGAGCCTAGACTATTACCATAAGTCTGAAGAGACTGTGTAGGTCCTTGGCGGAGGGGGAACCCAGCAGAGTCGCATGGGGCTTGACTCATTAGCAATCTTGAATTCTTTCTCCTGCTACAAGGACCTCAACCCCAGTGTGATATTCAGGGTCAGAGCAACTGTTTACAGGTGCCCTGAAGAAGTAGGATGGACCAAGGGGAAAGGTTTTCTTGACTCTCTATGGAAGCATTTTTGACTTTTTTTTTATGTCACAGACACCCTTGACACCTTTGTCTGGTGAAGCTTCCAAGGACCTCTGCCCAGAATCATGACTTTAAAGGCATAAGATACAATACATATTTGTTAAACTAAATACCCACAGCCAGTTTATTTGCTAATTCCCCCAGGGCAATTTAGGATGCCTCGAGGCATTTGGCCAACACTGACAGAAACATGGAGGGCCCTGAGTGCGGAGAATCACTGAGCTGGAGTTGGAAGGAAGCCTCTGGTCTGACCCAGACATGAAGGAATCCCCAGTGAGGGTCATTTAGCTCTGCTCCAAGGAGGGGGAGCCCATCTCACTTCCCGACTTCTCTAATTGTTAGGAAAGTTTTCCTGACACCAAGCTTACTTTTGGTCTTTCTAGCTCTCATCCATTGATGACCAAGAGAACAAGTCCTTCCCACCAGGGAGCAGCCACGGAATTGCCTTCCTTTGCAGACTTCCCCAACTTTCTGAGGCCGGTCCCAGCTACTACTATCATTAACTATTTGTTAATATATATATATATAAATATATATATATATATAAATACAGTTATTGAATGATTTTTTTAAGTTCATGGACCTCAGGTAAGAACCCCAGAGGCTGTGGGCTCCCATACAAGTCCTTTCTGCATTTCTTGTTGCATTTGGCAAACTTTACTCCATGCCTTGGAAGACTAATATTTGTATTGTAACTCAGAGCCTCTTGGCAAGAGCTAGAAGGAAGCCAAAAAAAAAAAAGTACTGATAAGCCTTCAAGCTTAAACCTGTCCAGTATGAATGCACAGCCATGACTTGTGTTCCCAAGTATCCCAGATTTCTTTCTAAATTAGAAGCATAGATTCAAGCTGGAAGGGACCTCCTCTCTCACTCCCTCCATTTCCCAGCCCTCATTAAACTCCAGCTAGCTCCAGATGGGCACCCTTCGCCACCCTCTCCAACGCGTAGAGCCCCCTGTTCTCACAGACCCCAATATTCAAAGCCAAGAGAAGGAGCTGGCAGAGTCCTTGCTCCTCCCTTCAACTTCCACATGCCCCTCCTGACACAACTGCTCAGAAACCCCTCCCCCCTTGAGAGCTTACACTGTAGCAGGAGGCCTGTCTGCTGTGTGGGCTAGGCTAGTTTTCCCTTAAATGGTGTGGAAACCATTGGCTCCAGGGACTAGGCCTGAAGGCATTGATGTGGCTTTCTGGAGGCCACCTAAGACCTGGCTACTATGTCACAGCCAAGCAGGAGGAAAGGAAGCTGCACTCAACTGAATCAATGCTGTGTTCTTGCTGGGCCTCTCTTCAATGCTATGGCTAAGTAAACCTCTTTTTGTTACCTGATTTTGTTCCAATTCTGAAGCACCACACTAGCCTGAATGAGGCATGTCCTACAAATAGTTAATGATAGGAGAAAGTTGGGGAAGTCTGCAAAGGAAGGCAATTCCGTGGCTGCTCCCTGGTGGGAAGGACTTGTTCTCTTGGTCATCAATGGATGAGAGCTAGAAAGACCAAAAGTAAGCTTGGTGTCAGGAAAACTTTCCTAACAATTAGAGAAGTCGGGAAGTGAGATGGGCTCCCCCTCCTTGGAGCAGAGCTAAATGACCCTCACTGGGGATTCCTTCATGTCTGGGTCAGACCAGAGGCTTCCTTCCAACTCCAGCTCAGTGATTCTCCGCACTCAGGGCCCTCCATGTTTCTGTCAGTGTTGGCCAAATGCTTCGAGGCATCCTAAATTGCCCCGGGGGAATTAGCAAATAAACTGGCTGTGGGTATTTAGTTTAACAGACAAATGTAAATGTGCTTTGTACTTTTAAGAATAGTGCCCTGAAGGTAAAACATGGTGTAAACTGGCATATGTTATGTTTGATGCCTTTTGTGTTCTTGGCCCATCATCTGTGGTAGGCCTGGGCTCTCTCTATGGACCGCACCATAATTCTGGAATTTTCTAAGAGCTATGCTGAAGGAACTGCTTGGGACTTTGTATAGGGCATTTCAGAGGCTAGTGAGAATTATTTTACATGGACTTGGGTGGGGGGGAAGGCACATGAAAGGACAATGCTTGATTCTCCCAGCCCTGAGATCTTTCTAGAATTAGGAATAAGGACAAATGTGCCAAATTCTCCTCACTCATCTTGGAAAAGTTGGGGTTGGGGGTGGGTAGCCCCAATTTAAAAAATTTTAAAGGAGAAACACCTTCCTCAATGGCTCCTATAAACCCTGACTCTCTTCTCTGGGACTTGTGAAGAGTGGGCAACTGGCCTTTCCAATTGGACCCTAGCTGAGAGAGAAGTGGCCCATGACAGTACTCAGCCCCCCCTAGGGGAAAACACTAAAGTCCCAGGATAGGGAAGCATTTCTAGGTCTGTCCACAGAAGAATAGGATGATGGCCCTTGCAGCACAGGGCAGTGGAATGGTCCATGGTACAGGTCCTATTCACAGTGAGGTTGTGGAATGGGCCCCAGCAACGGTGGGCCATGGTACAAACTTCAGGGATATGGGTGCTAGCATGGGCAATGGCAAAGACAGGTTCCCCATAATGACCCTTGCTTTCTATAAGCTGGAAATGGGTCAATCAATCAAAGGGTCAGAGTGTGGAAGGGCTAGGGAGAGAGACTAGGTCATGGCAATTTGTATAAAAGGACGAAGCCTTTGAATCTAGCGTGTCTGTGTTTGAGAGGTTAGGGGGAGTACCTAGCAAAAGGAGGGCAGAGCTGTAGCCTAGGAAGAGGATTTGTAGGAGGGTCATTGACTTGAAGGCTGGACTCAGACAGGAAACTTCTTCCCAGGCTGAGGGAAATTCCAAGAAAAGGACACTTCTTTCCCCAACTTCCCCAACTGATCCCTATCCACAGATAATCTGTTGTTTCCTTACTCAAATGTTTCCTGTAAACTGAATTTTGCCTCAACCACCAAGAAATCAGCACTATCTAGAGAGAGATGTTGAAGTAAGATTAGACAGAGGGCCCAACTTCTCTCTAAGTGTTAGCTGGTTTACTTAACTAGGAACTTAGATCAATGGTGTCTAAACCCAGAACTTTCCTTCTAAACTCCCCAAAGCCAGAGAAGGGAACCACGTGGACCTTAGGGGTCATCCCATTGTTCCCAGAGGCTTAGAGCAAGCTAATCATTATACCAGGGTGTTATACAGAAGAACTTTTGTAGAAGCAATTTTTGTAATATAAAAGAACTGGAACTAAATGTCTGTGTGTATGTATATGTATATGTGTATATATATGTATACACATGTATAATATATGTGTACATGCATATATTAGTATATGTGCACATTTGTATCTATACATAGATATGTGTGCACATACATACAAATACAGGTATGCATATGCATATGTATTATTTCTAATTCTTTTGATACTGCAAAAACTGCTGTAAAAATTCTTCTGTTACATATATGGGTCAGTGGATAGATCGCTGGACCTGGAGTCAGGAAAACCTAAGTTCAAATCCAGCCTCAGACACTCACTAGCTGTGTGATCCTGGGCAAGTCATTTAACCCCTGCTTTAATCCACTAGAAAAGGAGATGTCAAAATACTCTTGTATTTTTGCCAAGAAAGTCTCTGATGTGCTATGGTCAACGGGGTCAATGGACATGACTGAATGACTGAATAACAACAGCATATATATGTATGTATATATATATATATACATGTACTTATATAGTATATAGTATATATTATTATATATTATAAGAGGTTTTTCAATTTTTTAGACCTCATTGTTTTACATTAGTTAAACTCCTCAAAGAAATGATGAAAATCAAAAGCAATGTCTTTTCTTTTATCCATTTCCTGTTTTTCAGGGGCAATAATTTCTATAAATAGGCCAGGATGTAGCTGTCAATTGAATCCAAATCCTCTTGATGACATTACAGAATGTAATTCTTATATGATGCTTATGGATAACACTGGCAATAAGCCCTAAGGACTCCACCTTTCCCAACTTTGAGCTGAACTTGGTAAAAGGATTTAGACTGAGAGAATGAGTGGTTCATTTGGAGCAGACCTTTCTGGGTACTATAAGTGCAAGCAAGGTGGGATTTTTGTTGTTTTCTCCTTGTTGGAGTTCAGTTAGTTTCTCAGGCTCATGCTAGATTGTAAACATTTGAAGGATCAATCTCCTTGAACCTTGATTGTACAGCTGTGCTGAGTCAGGTAGGTTTTTGTGCCTTCTGACTCTGAGCCTATTAGTCTAAAGTGTATATATATATTCTGAGATGAGATATTGCCTTGGGGCTTACTCATGGAAGGACATTTAGTCATTATCAACCCTCCCCCCTCCCCCACTGTAAATGTGAATCACTCATTAAGGCTTGGAGCAGAGACCTCTGATAGGGAGAGGAGACCTCTGATACCAACCCTTGTGAGAACACTGGACTGATAGAAAGTAAGATTATTAACACCTTTTAGGAAAGCATGGGGTTTAGTGAGACTGGAATAATTATCTGTTATTTCCCAATTGTTGTGTTATTTTGCTGTGCCTAGAGCCCAGACCAGAGCAGCCTCTACCCACGTAAGGCTAGGGGCAGATGAGTTGCCCTGGAGTTGGGGTAGTGCAGTCCAGAGACAGAAGCCCCTGGAGCCTGCTGTGCCTGGACTCAGGCAGGAGCAGGGAGAGCTGGGAGTGGAACAGTCTCTTTCCTTGTGAGGTGAGAAATGAAGTGGAAGTGGAGAGCTGCCTGCATCAGGAGTCAGGCAGGAGCCAGGAGCTGTCAGCCACAGACCTGAAGAAGGAGGAGCCACAGGGTTTAGTGCTTGGCCCCAGGTCAAGATGAAAACTTTGCAGCAAGGCAGGAGCAGTGAGGGCGCTTTCCTGCTACCTCCCTCTGGGACACAGGGGTGGAGATTGCTATGGTGGGAGGGGGAAGTGCCATGACCCCTTGGGACCTGTTGCCTTTGTTGCCGCCCCTCAGGACTTGGGAGTGGGGGCTGGAGCATTGTTATGATTTGGACTCCTTGGCTCATTAGAGCATGTGTGCACCTGAGAGTGCCAGGTGGGAGCCTGCAATGGCAGCATGGGCAGAAGGACACATCCCCAAGAGGGCATTACTTGAATTCTGTTTGGATTGAGGGGACTGTGACCTACTGTGACCTAGGGGTGGAGAGTGTTGTGTTTTCTGCTACCCCTGGGGATGCGCTGTGTTAAAGGAAGACCCTGACCCGGGATCTCCTGGTTGTATAAACAAGTATTTTGGCTCTGTTATACACTTTTGTGTCTTTTTAAAACCATGTGGCTACCCTGGTAATAAGTTGTTATGTTATGGATTTTGATGTCATGTTGTGAATGCTTTAGTTTCTTGAATAAGGTTTAGTTCTGAATAAATAAGAGTGCTTATACCTTGCAATTAGACCTTTAAAATTATTCACAGTAGCAGCCCATCAGGTGTGCTCTGTTGATTGGCATCATACTTACTAATAATCAAGCTGGAGCATTGAGATAGCAGCTCTTTAATCAATCAAAAAAGTAATTAAGCCCCTACTATGTGTCAGACAGTAGAATGGAGCCTGGAGATACAAGTACAAAGAATGAAAAGATCCCTGCTCACAATGAGTGTATTTCCTCAGGGGAGAAATTACCTATTGCCTATCCCTAATGCCTCGTAATATCATCCAAGTCATGTCCATGGATTTTCTGTTTGCATGCCCAGTACTTAACACATTGCTTTGTACTTAGCGTGACCTTAATAAATGCTTTATTCATTCATTTTTTATATAACAAGTCATATGAGATGTATCCAAAGCAATGCTCCCTGCCACATTTGTAGTGAAAAAAAATTCAGTTATTTTTCAGTAATCTGACTCTTTGTGGGCTTTTCTTGGCAAAGACACTGGAGTGGTTTGCCATTTTCTTCTCCAGCTCATTTGACAGGTGAGAAAACTGAGGCAAACAGGGTTAAGTGACTTGCCCAGGGTCACACAAATGTCTGACTTCAAATTTGAATTTGGATCATTCTGCCTCCAAGCTTGTGCTTTATCCCCTTTGCTACCTACCTGCCCCACGTTTGTAGTACTGACCTCTTTTCCTGACCTCAGAGAAAATGATTGGTCAATCCCCGTCCATCCACATTCAGTGTCTTCTCATGTGTTGTAATTTTGTGGATCTTTTGTTCTAAACAGTCTGCACACAGACAGCTGATTCTGAAGCAACTCTCATATCAATATTGATTGTTTCCTGTTTGTTGATGTAGAGTCAGTTTAGGAATGTGGGTTTTAAACAAAAGGTACTGAGAATCTGATTTCTTCAGTCTGGGAACTCTATACAAATGCAGATGTGATAGGTTATCTGCTATAATTTAGCAGATGAAAGTCTTAAAGCAGAGCCTAGAGCTCCAAGAAGCAAAATCATCATGCAGCCAGCTGCTCTGTTAGATATTAGAAGCTGGATTCCAACCCAAGTGTTCCTGATCCCAGGTCCAGTAGCCAGCTGCCTCTCTGCTATCATGACATTTCGACGGGACCTGTGATTTCATTTGTGTAGGAAATTCCCAGTGAGGAAACCCCTGCTTTCCAAGTCTAGAACCATTGTCCTGTACCTTCCAAACTTTCCAATTCTAGAACCATAGTTCTGAACCTATCCAAATCTAGATACCCCTCCCTAGCCATCACTTTCCTACATGTGTTGCTTCCCCCATTAAAATGTAAGCTCTTTGAGGACAAGGACTCTCTCATTAGAGCATCTAGGTGGTGCAGTGGATAGCGTGTTGGGCCTATAGTCAGGAAGACCTTAATTCAAATGTGACTTTAGACAGTTTCTAGCTGTTTAGTCCTGGGCAAGTCACTTAACCTTGTTTGTCTCAGTTTCTCTGTAAAATGAGCTGGAGAAGGAAGAAGCGAACTATTCTAGTATTTTTGCTAAGAAAGCCCCAAACAGGGTCACAAAGAGTCAGGAACGACTGAAGAGACTGAACAAATATCCTGACCCTTTCCAAATCCGGATGCCCTTCCCTGGTTGCCATTCCCCTGCATGTGTTGTTTCCCCCATTAGAATGTAAGCACTTTGGAGGACAGGGACTCTCTTTGCTTTTGCATTTGTATCCCCAGTGCTTAGCATGGTTTTTAGCCCCCTAAGTGTTTGATAAAAGCTTTTCATTCATTCATTCATTTCCATTGACTCCTGCTCTGCAGGCTCTGCACTTGGAGAGTTCCTTGGGGCCCAGAGAGGTGATGTGTTTTGACCAGAGTCACACAGCCAATGTGACTTGAACTCAGATCTCCCTTATTTAGAGGCCTACTCTATTCACTCCACCGGGCTATCTAATATTAAAAGTGAATAATGATAATGATATGATTTTAAAGGAAGCATAGATCTATAAAGAAATTTTAAAATAGTGTACTGAAAAATGCCTGTATTCCAGTAACACTAACAGATGCCTGCTGTGATAAAGAGGGCATGTACACAGTCCTCCCATAGATCTGTGATGGCTTCAGAATGGACATTGTAGAAGCAATCCCAGCATGCCTGGCCCATTCTGTGCACCTCACATCCCCGTCTTCCCATAAATTCATCACAAGGAGTCCACCAATGTGGTGCTAAGAGGGATTTCTTACATTCCTTTTGTACAGAGAGGTACCACTGAAGTACTCAGGCCATGCATAGGCCATCCATCACCTTCACCATATGACCAGTTCATCTTTTTTTTCCCCACTCATACATTTCAAGAGGTATCATGAGTCAGGCAAGTCAAGTCACCACCTCTACCACCACCACCACCATCACCACTGGGAAGGACTTTACAAGCCAAATAGAGAAGTTTATATTTTGTCATAGAAGCAAAAGGGAGCCACTGACTCTTCTTTTTTTGGAAAAATTTGTATATTTTATTTTCTTCCAATTACATGTAGAAACTATTTTTAACATCCATTAAAAAAAATTTTAAGTTCCAAATTCTCTCCTTCTTTCCTTCTCTCCCCTTCCCTCTCCTTGAGAATATAAACAATGTAGATTATACATGTGCAGGCATGTAAAACATCTTTCCATACTAGTCATGTAAAGAAATAATCACAGATAAAAACCAAGAAAAATAAAAAAGGTTTTTTAAAATTGTATGCTTCTCCAGCCTCAGATGCTTGACATTTAACTAGCTGTGTGACCTGGGGCAAGTTACTTAGCTCCAGTTGTCTTGTCTTCCCTCCCCCCCCTCCAAAAAAAGAAAAAAAAAATAGTAGGCTTCAATCTGTATTCAGATTCCACCAATTCTTTTTCTGGAGGTTTTCATCATAAGTCCTTCAGAATTGTCTTGGAACATTGTATTGCTAAGAATAGCTAAGTCATTCATAATTGATCCTCATACAATATTGCTGTTACTTTATATAATCTTCTCCTGGTTCTGATCACTTCACTTTGCATCAGTTCATATAAGTCTTTCCAGGTTTTTCTGAAACCATCCTGTTCATCATGGCTTATAGCACAATAGTATTCCATTGCAACCATATGCTTCAACTTGTTCAGCCATTCCCCAATTGATGGGCATCCTCTTAATTTCCAGTTCTTTGCCACCACAAATAGAGCTGTTATAAATATTTTTGTAATATGGGTCCTTTTCCTTTTCCTTGATCTCTTTGGGATACAAATCTAATAGTGGTATTGCTGGGTCAAAGGGTATGCACAGTTGTATTGCCCTTTGGGTATAGTTCCAAATTGCTCTCCAGAATGGTTGGATCAGTTCACAACTTCACAGTGCATTAGTGTCCCAATTTTTTCCACATTCCCTCCAACTTTTGTCATTTTCCTTTTCTGACATATTAGCCAATCTGATAGTTGTGAGGTGGTACCTCAGAGTCTTAATTTACATTTCTCTAATCAATAGTGATTTAGAGTATTTTTCATATAGCTATCGATAGTTTCAATTTCTTCTTCTGAAAACTACCTGTTCATATCCTTTGACCATTTAACAATTGGGAGATGACCCATATTCTTATTAATTTGACTAATTTCTTTATATATGTGAGAAATGAGGTGTCAGAGAAACTTGCTGTAAAATTTCTCTCCTCGCTTCCCCGGTTTTCTGCTTTCCTTCTAATCTTGGCTTCATTGGTTTTATTTGTGTAAAACACTTTTAATTTAATGTAATAAAAAGTACCCATTTTACTTCTCATAATGCTCTTTATCTCGTTTGGTCATATATTCTTCCCTTCTCCATAGATCTGATAGGTAAAATTTTCCATGCTCTCCTAATTTGTTTAGGATATCACCCTTTATGTCTAAATCATGTACCTATTTTGACCTTGTCTTGGTATACAGTGTGAGATGTTGGTCTATATCTAGTTTCTGACATACTGTTTTCCAGTTTTCCCTGCAATTTTTGTCAAGTGGTGAGTTCTTGTCCCAAAAGCTTAGATCTCTATATTTCTCAAACATTAGATTGCTATGGTCATTTACTGTGTATTGTATACCCAGCCTATCCCACTGATCCCCCTCTCCATTTCTTAGCCAGTACCAGATTGTTTTGATGATTACTGCTTTATAATATAGTTTGAAATCTGGTCTAGGCCACCTTCCTTCACATTTTCCCCCCATTGATTCCCTTGATATCTTTGACCTTCTCTTCTTTCAAGATGAATTTTCTTATATTTTTTCTAGCTCTATCAAATTAGTTTTGGTAGTTTGATTGGTACAGTATTGAATTGGCAAATTAACTTAGGTAGATTTGCCATTTTTATTATATTGGCTTGGTCTGCTCATGAGCAGTGAATATTTCTCCCCTTGTTTAGATCTGATTTTATTTGCATGAAAAGTGTTTTGTAATTGTGTTCATATAGTTTCTTGGCTTGTCCTGACAGGTAGACTCCCAAGTATTTTATGTCAATGAATCTTAAAGAGGGGAGTGGTAATGCCTATGAGGAATAGCAACTGTGTCTCTTATCCAAAGACCCTCCTCTTTCTGTGTGCACTTGGTCTATTCTAGTTCTTCCTCCCATTTTTGTTTTCTTTAGTGCTATTTTTACTTCCTTCTACAGAATGTCAGGAACTGTCATGTTGTAGATGCGCAGATACAAGGTAGTGTGGTTTACACCCAAAAGTGACTTGCCCTGCAACTTTTCTTCTTTCATTTAATCTCTCCCTACTGGTTCATTGCTTGATGCCAATAAACATAGTCAAATTGACCTCATTATCTTCCCCCTTTTAAATTCACCTATTTCTGTCGAGGGCACCACTATGCTGTGGGTTACCCAGGCTCACAGGTCAGTCTTATCCTCACCTCATTCACAGATGTCCCACATAGCCAGTCTGTTTCCAAACCTTGTTGTTTCTACCATCATAATGGTGAAGTGCAAGGTCACCCAAAATGTTGGGGTGCAAGGTGTGTGCATGGCAGGGTCATCTTGAAAGGATTCACTTAGGTTGTCTCCAAGTCAAGTAAAGACATTTATTCCGGGATAACACACCAAGTCAGGGTCATTGTACTGGCAGTCTCCCATTGCTGGAACACTCTCCCTTTTCATCTAAGCTTCTTAGTTTCCTTGTTTTACTTCAAAATCCAGCTAAGCCCCCACCTTCTGCAGGAAGTCCATCAATATCCCCCACTTATCCCCCAGATGCTACAGTTTTCCCCTAGAAGGCTAACTTCCCTCTGCACCAGGTTTATCTTACATACATTTATGGATTTATGGTTATCTTTCCTCTTGCAGTGTAAGCTTTTCAAGGGCAGGAACTGACATGGCTTTCTTTTTTTTAATAACATTTTACTTTTTCTAATTATATGTAAAGATGATTTTTAACATTCATTTTCACAAAATTTTGAGTTGCACATTTTCTCCCTCCCTGCCTCCCTTCTTCTCTTCCTGAAATGGTAGGCAATTTGATATAGGTTATATATGTGCAATCATATAAAACATATTTCTATACTAGTCAGGTTGTTAAAGAAGGAACAGACCAAAAGGAAAAAAAAAATAAAGTGAAAATAGTATACTTTGATTTGTATTCAGAGTCCATCCATTCTTTATCTGGATATGGATAGCATTTTTCCTTTGTGAGTCCTTTGTACTTGTCTTGGATCATGGTGTTCCCGAGAAGATCTGTGTTACTCATCACATGATCAGCACATCATGTTGCTGTTACTTTGTAGTGTTTTCCTGGTTCTGCTCATTTCATTTTGCATCCGTTTGTACAAGTATTTCCAGGTTTTCCTTTACTGTGTGTGTGTGTCTCTCTGCTTAAAGTGTGTTTCTTGTCAGCAGCATTCTGGGGGATACTGGTTTTTGGTTCATCCACTTCTGTTTTATGGGAAAATTCATCCCTTTCACCTTCACCATTACCTACCTGTGTATTTCCTTCCATCCTATTCTTGCTCCTCTTTGTGCTGTCTCTCGCCTTTTCCATATCAGCTGTTTTGTTTCTGTCTACCCCCTCCCCTGATCTGCCCTCCCTTCTGTCAGTCTTCCCTCTTTTTTTGTTCTCCTCCCCTCTTACTTCCCTGTTGGGTAAGATAGATTTCCATATTCATCCGATTGTGTATATTATTACTGCTTTGAGCCAATACTGCTGAGAGTAAGGTTCAAGCAATGCCCATTGCCGCACCCTCCAATCTTTCCCTCTACTGTAATCGGTCTTTCTTGCCTCTTCATGTGGGATATCTTACCCCATTCTACCTCTCTCTTCTGCACCCATTTTACACCTCTTCCTCATTCCTTATTTTTATATATTCTATAATATAGAACATACATAAAATAAAATTATATATGTTATATATATTTCCCCCCCTTATAACCATACTCTCTGTCTATGTTTATTCCTTCTATCTGTCCTGTTAGTGATAAAATTTTTAAGAGTTACAAATATCTTCCCATGTAGAGATGTAAATAGTTTAGCTCCATTGAATCCCTTCTGTTTTCTTTTCCTCTTTTTTAACCTGTTTATGCTTCTCTTGGGTCTTTATATTGGAGGTCAAATTTTGGTTTGGTTCTGATCTCCTTATGAAGGCTTGAAATCCTTCTATTTCATTGAATGACTACTTTTCCCCTTGATGCTTAATTTTGCCAGGTTAAATGATTCTTGGTTGTAGTCCTTGTTTCTTTACTCTTTAGAATATCATGTTCCATGACCCCTGATCCTTTAATGTTACAAGTGCTAAGTCCTGTGTGATCCTGAATTCCTGATATTTGAATTGTTTCTTTCTGGTCATTTGCAGCATTTTTTGTTTAATCTGATCATTCTTAAATTTGGCTATAATGTTCCTTGGGGTTTTTATTTTGGGGATCTCTTTCTGAGGTTATTGGTGAATTCTTTCAAAGACTATTTTGCCCTCTGGTTCCAGGACAGCAGTGCAGTTTTCCTTGATAATTTCTTGAAAGATGCTATCCAGGTCTCCTTTTGATTATGACTTCCATAATGATTCTGATATTAGTCTCTCCTGGATCTATTTTCCAGGTCAGTTGTTTTTTCCATGAAGTATTTTACATTTTCTTCCATTTTTTTATTTCAAAAATTTGTTTGATTGATTCATGATGTCTCATAAAGTCATTTGCTTCCACTTGCCAACTCTAACTTATAAGATATTGTTTTCCTCAATTAGCTTTTGGTACTTTCCTTTCCATTTGGCCAGTTGTACTCTTTAAGGAGTTGTTTTCTTCCATGGATTTTTGTATCTTCTTTTCCGTTTGTCCAATTTTTCTTTTTAAGCATTTTCCCAACTCGTTGAATCTTTTTTCATAATTCTCTTGCATCACTCTCATTTTTCCCCCACTTTCCTTCTACCTCTTTTAAATGATTTTAAGCTCCTTTTTTGAGCTCTTCTGTGAGTTCTTTCTGGGCTTAAGATCACTCCTCATTTTTCCTTGGTGTTTTGCCCATAGGTGCTTTCATGTTGTTGTCTTCTTCTGAGTTTGTCTTACTTTTTTTCTTGCCATCTGCCCACTTCAAGTGGGCACATTCCTCCCCCCACCCCAATTTATTAAATTATTTATTTTTGGTTTTCAACATTCACTTCCATAAATTTTAAATTTTCTCTCCCTCCCTCACTCCTCCCTCCCCAAGATGACTTGCAATCTGATATGGCTCTACACATACATTCCTATTAAATACATTTTCACATTAGTTGTGTTACATAGAAGAATTATAACAAATGGGAAAAACTATGAGAAAGAAAAAATAAATAAAACAAAACAAAAAAAGAAAATAGTCTGCTTCATTCTACATTCCAACTCCATAGTTCTTTTTCTAGATGTGTATACCATTTTCCATCATGCATCCTTTGGAATTGTTTTAGGTCCTTGCATTGTTGAGAAGGACTAAGTCTAACCAAATCAATCCTTGCACACTGTGGCTATTACTGTGTACCATGTTCTCCTGGTTCTGTTCCCCTCCCTCAGCATCAGTTCATATAAGTCTTTCCAGGTTTCTTTGAAGTCCTCCTGCTTATCATTTCTCATACCACAATAGTATTCCATTACATTCATATACCACAACTTGTTCAGCCATTCCCCAATTGATGGGCATCCCCTCAATTTCCAGTTCTTGGCCCACAAAAAGAGCTGCTATAAATATTTTTGTCCATGTGGGTCCTTTTCCCATTGTCATGATCTCTTTGGGACACAGCCCCAGAAGGGTTATTGCTGGGTCAGAGGGTATGCACATTTTTATAGCCCTTTGGGCATAGTTCCAGATTGCTCTCCAGAATGGTTGGAGCAGCATGAGTTTGTGTCTTGACCTTCCCTGTCACTGTAATAACTTTCTATGGTCAGATTCATTTTTTTTTTTGGTTTATTTATGCTCAGCCCTGCCCCACTCCCTTTTTATTTTTTACCTTTTTTCTTTCTCTTAAATTTGTGCTCTGCTCCCAGAGTGGAAGGGGCACTGTCTCCAGTTTCTTGTGCTAGTGTCTGCAGGCCCTGGCTGTTTACCTGGTGCTGTAGAGATGTTGCCAGAGGCCCAGGGGGCACCCTCATGTCTGGTGCTTCACTGAGGGGGTGGGGTGAGGATTGACTGGTGCTGCTGTAGGCTGAAGAAGTCTGGCAGCTTATCTGGTGCTGAGCTGAGGTCCTACTGGTGGTACCTGATGTGTGCTGAGGCCCGGTGAGGTTTTGTTTGTTTCCCTAGTGCTACAATGAAGCACGGGGAGGTCTGGCCCCTGGAGGATGACTGTGCCCACCAAAACATGTGAAGGTCCAGTTGCCCTAGGACACTTACCTGGGGCAGTGCTGAAAGAACTCAGAGGTCTGATCAGCACAGGATACCTGCCCATCAGGCCTGTGTAGAAGCACACGGTGGTTCTCGGAGCTGGAGTCTGTCAATTTCACTGGCTATGCTAAGGCATGTGGGGGGCTCCTGATGTTGGCATTTACCTGTTTCATCACCCTGGGGCTCAGGCTCTACCAATGGGTTGCTGAAGTGGGGCTTTCTGGGATACTTTCTGTCCTGGACTGCACTCCCCTTTTACCTGAGGGAGTAACTAACCCTAACCCTAATCCTAATTCTTGCCCATTCTCCAAGTCTCCCGGGCTAAAAGACCACTCTGCCCCATCTTTCTGCTGGTTCTGCTATTCCAGGATTTGTTCTGGGGCACTATTTTATGGTTGTTTTGCTGTTTGAAGGTGAATAAGCAGTGATTTACTGCTCACTCTGCCATTGGAGGTAAAGACTTTCAGCCCACCTCTGGAAGACCTATTTGACCCTGTATTAGGAATCCACTGAAGCTGATGGAGTGGAAAGCATGGGGGGAACAGGGTCAGACCTACATTTTAGGAGAATCACTTTGGTAACTCTGTGGACGACAGACCAAAATGATGAGAGTGGGAGCTCAGGGGATCCAATGGGCTACGGCAAAAATCCAGGCCATGGGTGATAAGGGTCCAAACTAGGCCGCTGATGTGTGAGTAGAAAGAAAGAGATATATGTGAAATGATGCAGGGTGAGAGCTGGGCATGACACAGATAGCAGACCTGCATGGTTAGAAGGCTGGCACCGTCCTCAGTAGTGGTAGGGAAGCTCAATCAAACTTGGGGGAAAGACAAGGAGTCCTGCTGTGGACATGCTGAGTTTGAGATGCCTGTGGGACATCTAGTTCTAAATGTCTGATGAGTAGTTATGTGTGGGACATGAGTGGAAGTCAAGTGTGAGACTCCAGAGAATGTTTCAGATAGGATTGTAGTTCTGTGAGTCATGTCATGATAAGTGAGTCCATGGGACTTGAGATCACCAAGAAAAATAGCAGAGAGAAAAAGAGAAGGGGGCCCAGGCCAGAGCTGAGAGAACTCCCAAGGTTGGTAGTCATGACATGAGGAACCAGCAAAGGAGACCCAGAAGAAAGGAGAACCCGGAGGCAGCAGTGTCCTGAAACCCCCAAGAAGGGAGAATATTCAGGAGAAGAGGGCAAGCCATGGCGTCAAAGGCCACCAAGAGGTCAAGAAGGTTGAGGCTTGAGAAAAGGCCATTAGATTCCACAGTTAAGAAATCCTTAGGAACTCTGCAGAGAAAAGTCTCAGTTGAGTGATGATAACACAAAGAGAATGAGAGAAGAAGTCGAGGCATTGAATGCAGGTCACTTTTTCAAGGAATTTAGCTGATGATGAGAGGATAGGAAATACTGTGAGACAGCAGGGATAATGGGACATAATGAGGATGTGCTTTGAAAGTGCCGGGCGATAGACAAGACGGGAGATAAAAGGAAGAATGGAGAGATGGGAGGGACAATTTCCTGGAGAAGTCTGCAGAGGGTGGGATCAGTTGTGCACATAGAAAGGTTGGCCTTGGCAATGACAAGGGTTACCTTTGTAGAGGAGGAGAGAGTAGGGGAAGCTGGAATCCTGTGAGATGAGACGGGGAGAAGGAAGAGTTTGAGGGGAATGTTAACAATTTTTTTGGTGAAGTATGAAGTGAGTTCTGCAGCTGAAAGTTCTGAGGACAAAGGGCACCAGGAGGCTTGAGGGAAAATGAGATGGTTTGGAACAGCTGCTGTTGAGAATGGGATAGGAGTGAGATTAGGGAGGAAC
This sequence comes from Petaurus breviceps papuanus, assembly GCF_028583685.1. Taxonomy (NCBI): domain Eukaryota; kingdom Metazoa; phylum Chordata; class Mammalia; order Diprotodontia; family Petauridae; genus Petaurus; species Petaurus breviceps. The sequence continues at coordinate 924,751 of NW_027185798.1, forward strand.
AGTACATCTGTCTTGCTGGAGGGAAGGTCCAGTAGATACTAGATTACCTACTACACTTACTACTGGGCTCAGGGAGCAGGATTTCATGATTTACTCCAATTCCATTCAAGAGCTTGTAACTGAGAGCAAAGGGAATGGTATCTAAATCTATCTTTCCTCTACCTATCTTTCTTTCTCTCTCTCTCTCTCTCTCTCTCTCTCTCTCTCTCTCTCTCTCTCTCTCTTTCTCTCTCTCTCTCTTTTGGTCTCTGTCTCTATCTCTTTCTGTCTGGGTCTCTATCTCTGTCTCTCTCTGGGTCTCTCTCGAGAAGTCTTGGTCTCTGTCTCTCTATCTCTCTCTGTCTGGGTCTCTCTGTTTCTCTCTGGGTCTCTGTCTCGGTCTCTCTGTCTCTGTCTGGGTCTCTCTATCTCTCTGTCTGGGTCTCTCTGTCTCTGTCTGGGTCTCTTTCAGTCTTGGTCTGTCTCTCTGTCTCTTTCTGTCTGGGTCTCTCTCTCTCAGTCTTGGTCTCTGTCTGTCTGTCTGGGTCTCTCTCTCTATCTCTCTGTCTCGGTCTCTCTCTGTCTGGGTCTCTCTCTCAGTCTTGGTCTCTGTCTCTCTGTCTGGGTCTCTCTCTCTATCTCTCTGTCTCGGTCTCTCTCCCTCTGTCTGGGGTTATCACTGTTCCTTTCTCTACAGCTATCATTCTATTTATTCATCTTTTATGTACTCACCATCTATGTATCCTTTATCACCAAGCTCTCTCCCTAGCTGCCTCTGCCCACCCCCATGTAGGTGATTGGTAGCCTGCCAGAGTGGGTGGGGCAGGGCATTTCAGACTGGAAGTCACCTTAGAGGTCATTGAATTCATCTCCCCCAGACCCACTTTACATATGAGGAAACTGAGGTTCCAAGAATGTAAGTGGCTTGCTCAAGGTTGCAATAATACTAGATATTAAGTAATGGTGGGGGAAGGCTTTCTCTGGCAGGTGGGATTTAGACTGGGACTTGAAGGAAGCCAGGGAAGTCAGGAAACAGAGATGAAGAGGGGGGAGCCACACAGGAATGAGGGACAGTCAGAGAACATGTCTAGAGCTGAGAAAAGGTCACCTTCTTACTAGAGCGGCAAGGAGCAGATTCATTGTTATTATGTGTAAACAAAAGTGGGGAGGCAAGGCTGGAAAGGGGTGTGTGGGGGGTGGGGTGGGGATATGTGGTGTCTGTGTGTGTGTTGTGTGGGGTGTGTGTTGTGTGTAGTGTGGGGGTATATGTGTTGTGTGTGTTGCATATGTGGTGTGGGGTGTGTGTGGTATGTGTGGGGGTATGTGTTGCGTGTGTGTGGTGTGGTGTGGTGTGTGTGTGTGTGTGTGGTGTAGGAGGCAATAGTACTTGGCTCTGAAGGACCTTGAACACCAAACAAAGGACTTTGTCTTGGATCCTGGAAGTGAGAGGGAGATGCTGAAGCTTCTAGAGGAGGGAGTGCCGGAGCCAGGATCTGTCTAGTGCGCTCTGGACCAGCGGTCAGTGGTGGAGAAGGGGGCTGATGTGCAGGGCAGAGCAAGCGGCCTCCCCAGGAGTTCCCTCTCCCAAGGAGATATCTAGTCCCAGCCACTTCCCCCAGATGTGTGAGCCCTGGTATTCATTCACACCACTTATAGGGGCCGTGTTATATAGACTGAGTCAGATGCGCTAAAGAAACACCAAGCTTTGTGTCCACAGGGGCTCAGGGCCCTTTGGCATTGATTAGCATCAATCACCCCCAAGTTTCAGGGGACAGAGCATAACAAACCTCTCTGGTTGGCAAATGTGCATTCAGCCATGCTGCTGCTGCCCTCTGCTGGCCAGCCCCAGACCTTCGGGTGTGCCACGGCCAGCTCTGCTGGATTTGAACTTTGTCATTCCAACAACCCAGTTCCCTAGACAACCCCTAGACTCCCGTGCAGGGCCTGAGGCTGACAGCAAGGCCCTACTTGGGAAGATTGGCCCTTCTTGCAAGAAAACCTTTCCCTCAGGTCTGGCAGGATTTGTGACAAGAACTCCATCTCTTTCTCGCCCCTCTCTGGGAGTAGGCCCATGCCCTTCCATTCAGGGTGGTCTCATTGAGCCAAACAAGGCTCTGGCTTCCTCATGCAATAACTGTGGTTATTGTGGGACAGTGAACAAAAGTGATCTGGGCATGGCCTTCTTTTGTGTAGACACAATCTGGGTTCCAGTAACAGCTCTGTCACTGGGTCAGTCCTTTAACTTCTCTGGGCCTCAATTTCCTCACAAAGTTCCTCTAAAGCTCCTTTCCAGCTCTGAATCTAAGTCTGTGTTCAGATCCTGGCTCTGCCATTCCCACCTGGGTGACCTCAGGATGGTCATTTAACCTCAGCTCTCTGGGCCTGATTCTTCCCCTGGAAAATGGGAGAGTTTGCCTAGAGGATCTCAAAGTCCTAAATCTGGCTTTCTGTGATCTATAGATCTGCAGCCCAGCAACTTCTCTCAGACTTTCTGAGCCTGGAATTTCTCATTAGCAGCATGACCTTACCCTCTCAGTGACTCAAGTTCCTCATCCATAAATACCTATGCCTGTGACCCCCCTGACTGCTCTGAATGAAGGCCCTGGCCAATTTGGGGAAGTTCACACATGCTTCCCTTATCCCATGAGAATAAACACACATGAGCCCCAAGTCATGCCAACTAGGAAATAGTATTGGGGGGTGGGGAGTGCACCTGCCCTGCTATGTGCATTACACCAAGTTAGAAAGAACCTGAACCCCCACTATAGTGTTTGGACAGACTGTGTGCTTTCTTAAGCTATATCAAATGTTGATGGCCAGTGAGTACTGCCCCTCCCCAGAAGTCCTTCTCTGCAGCTTCCCAGTGGCCAGAAGGGGCCCCAAGGTCCTGAAGATTATGGCTGCAGAGCATGTGGGAGAAAGTGGGGCACAGTGGCAAGCAGACTGGGATTACAATCAGGGTTTGGATTCAAATCCTGCCTCTGCTACTTACCTTCTGGGGAATTGTGGGCAAGTTATTGAACTTCCAGGGACCTCTGTTTCCTCTTCCGTAAAAGGAGAGTGAGACAAGAGGGTCTCTTAGCTCCTTTCCAGCTCTAGAATAAGAGTCTTGGAATTTTGGAAGGTTCTTCTGAGCAGAAAAGGCCTGGAAATGGACTTGGTGTCTGTTGTCTGAAGAACAGCCTGACTAAATTCTGAGAGGTGCAATTGTATCAACATAGTGGTATTGTCTATCACATGTACCACGCGGCGATACATACAATGCATACATGTATATCATGTGGTAATGGTGTATAAATACAGTGATATTGTATATCATATATACAACATGGTGATATATACAATGTGTGTATATATATAATACAGTGATATTGTAGAAATATAGTGATATTTTGTATCATATGTACAATATAGTGGTACATGCAATGTACATGTGCACAATACAGCAATGTATAAAAACAGTGATATTGCATATCATATAGACAACACAGTGATCTATACAATGGCTACATATAGAATATGGTGATATTGTATAAGCACTGTGATGCTGTGTTAGAGTGCTATTGTATAAATGCTCAGGGCTACCTAGGATTCAAAGCAGCTGCTCTAAAGGGGATAAGGCAGAAGCCTTCCTGATAAGATCGGGGTAAAGGAAGGATACTCATTATCAACATTATTATTCAATATTGTACTAGAAACACGAGATAGCAATAAGACAAGAAAAAAGAAATTGAAAGAATAAGCACAGGTAATGAGGAACCAAAACTATCATTTTTTGCAGATGAAAGAGAACCCTATAATGGTATACTTAGAGAACCTTAGAGACAATTGAAGAACTAGTCAAAACAATAAACAACTTTAACAAAGTTGTAGGATATAAAATAAAACCCAAATCATCAGGCTTTCTATATACTACTAACAAAACCCAGCAGGAAAAGATAGAAAGGGAAATTCCATTAAAAATGGCTATAGACAGCATAAATTATTTGGGACTTTGCATGACAAGCACACACTGGAATCATATGAACATAATTATAAAAACACTTTTTATACAAATAAGAACAGATCTAAATAATTGGAGAAAATTAATTGCTTATGGATGGGTTGAGTCAATATAATAAAAATGACAATATTACCTAAGTTAATTTATGTATTTAGTGCCATGCCAATTAAATTACCAAAGAATTATTTTATAGAGCTAGAAAAAAATAACAAAATTCATCTGGAGGAAAAAGTCAAGACTATCAAGGAAATCAATGAAAAAAAACTGCGAAGGAAGGTAAGTCTAGAAGTGCCAAATCTCAAACAAAGCAACAATCATCAAAACAAATTCGGTACTGAATAAAAAATAAAATGATTGATTAATGGAATAGATTAGGTACACAATATACAGAAGGAAATGAGCACAGTAATTGAGTGTTTGATGACCCCAAAGATCCCAGCTATTGGGGAAAGAACAAACTACTTGACAAAAAATTGCTAGGAAAACTGGAAAGTAGTCTGACAGAAACTAGACATAGACCAGCATCTCACCATAAACCAAGATAAACTCAAAATGGATACGTGATTTAGACATAAAGGGTGATATCATAAGCAAATTAGGAGCATGGACAAAATTTACCTGTAAGGTTCTTGGATAGGAGAACATTTCGTGACCAAACAATGAATAAAGAAGATGATGGGAGGTAAAATGGATAATTTTGACTTTATTAAATTGTAAAGGTTTTGCAAACAAAAGAGCACAGTCAATATTAGAAGGAAAGCAAGGACCAAGGTGGGGGGATTGGGGAGGGAGGGGAGATTTGCAGCAAGATTTTCTGATAAAGGCCTCATTTCTCAAATATATAGGGAATTGGATCAAATTTATAAAAAATAAGAGCCATTTCCCAATGATAAATGGTCAAAGGATATGAACTGACAGTTTTCAAAAGAAGAAATCAAACTCATCAACAGTTATATTAAAAATGCTCTAAATCACTAATAATTAGAAAAATATAAATTGAAACAACTCTGAGGTACCACCTCATACCCACCAAATTGGCTAAGATGACAGATAAGGAAAATGACATATGCTGGAGAAGATGTGGGAAAACAGGTACACTAATGCACTGTTGGTAGAGATGTGTGATTTGGAACTATACCCAAGGGTCTATAAAGTTGGGCATATCTTTGACCCAGCAATCCCACTACTAGTTCTATACCCCCCCAAAGAGATAAAAGAAAAAGGGAAAGGATCCATGGGTACAAAAGTATTTGTAGCCACTCTTTTTGTAGTGGCAAATAATTGGAGATTGAGGGGATGTCATCAACTGGAGAATGGATAAACAAGTTATGGCATACTGTTGTTCTAAAAGAAATGATGAAAGAAATGGTTTCAGAAAAAATGGTTTCAAAAAAGCTTTCTTGAAAAAAAGACTTCTATGAATTGACTCAAAGTGAAGTAAACAGAACAAGGAGAACAATGTACACAGTAATAGCAATGCTATAATAATAATCCGCTCGCTATGACCAAAAAACTTAGAAACTCTGATCAATACAATGACCTGAGGGCATTAATTCTTGATCCTGTATTTTATATTTGATTTTATTCTATGATTTTATTCTGTAACCATATTCTGCATAACAAACCTGGGCCTCTTCTTTGTGCTTAAGTTCAGCCTCCTCTTCTCTCTAGTTAGACAACAAAAGTTCTCAAATCATCAAAAAATTCTCATGTTTGCTCCTAGTTAAATGATCTCACAAAACAGTATCTTAGCATTTCCTTTGAGGTTTTTGAGGAGTCCCTGAGAAGCCAGGACAACCTGACTTTGTCCCATCTTTAATAATTAAGATGGCCTTGTCTCTTTCTCTACTCACAAGCAATTCTGCTCTTATCAATGACCTCAGGTTGCAGCTAGGACCTGTAAATTTACAAAGGCATTCCTTAGAGTTAGAGGTGATCATCATGACATGTGGAGGTTATGCCCACTTCCTTTGATGCAACCAATAATGATCTTTCATATCTGTAATGCTGACCAATTAGATGATTTCTGTTCTGTTCTTTGTTCTATGCTTATAAAAATGTGTTGCACTCTTAACTCAGGGTCTTCTAGTTAGAGGCAGGACCATTTGACATAATCACCAGGCCACGTGCCCCTGTTAATAAATGATAGTTTTGCTTGGAAAAATATCTCGGTTTACCTTTTTGTTAAATTTCATTCACAGCAGATCCATGATGATTCCAAAGGACTCATAATAAAAAGTGCTATCTACATCTGAATAGAGACCTAATCGACTCTGAGTACAGATTGAAGCATATTTTCCTTCTTTCTTTATTTTTTGGTTTTTTTAATAACATGGTTAATGTAGGAATATGTTTTACATGACTTCATATACATAATGGATATCATGTTTCTTTTCTCCTCAACAGGTGGGGGAGGGAGTGGAAGAAGGGAAAGAATTTGAAACTGAAACTAAAAATTAAAAACAAAGTACTCTCTAGCTTCATTTAAAAAAATGAAAGGAGCCTTCTGTATGAATGAAGACTATTCTCCGACCCCCAGAGAAATTGGACATACCATAGTTGTGCTTCACTAACAGAGAGTACTTGCCATATTTAGGAATATAGCCAACCGAGTGGCTCTGACCTGGTCAGGATAAAAGACCTCAGTCATCCAAGCAGCTGCTTATACTGATAAATTCTGGTCTACCAACACTGAGACTAGGGCAGAGATCATCAGATTTGTTGTTGAAATCCCCCTGAACTATTATCCCAGTTGGTATCATAGGATCATGACTCTGGAGCTGGAAGGAACCTCAGAAAGACCATCTGGTCCAACTCCCTCATTTTACAAAGGAAGAAACGGAGATCCAAGGAAGTTAAGTGACTTAGGTTCCTAAATCTAGGGTTTGAGGAATCTCATGAACCATGCAGTCTAGCCTCCTCATTTTCCATTTGAAGAAACTGGAGCTATGTGGCTTACCCAAGGTCACACAAGTAGTAGGCATTAGAGGGAATATTTGAACCTAGGTTCGACTCCAGAGCTGAGACTCCTTTCACTTTTTTTTTTTTTTTTTTTGCTTTTTGGAGGGCAATTGGGGCTAAATAACTTGCCCAAGGTTACACAGCTGTTTTTCTTGTGTGTGGGTGTTAAGTGTCTGAGGCCAAAATGGAACTTGGGTCCTCCTGACTCTGGGGCCGCACTTTACTTACTGTGCCACCTAGCGGCCAGACTCCTTTCACTTTTCATACTGTCTCCAGGACACTAGCTTTGCCCCGTGCCAATTGCAATGACCTTGAGCAATTCACTTAATTTCTCTGAGTCTTGGTTTGCTCTGTAATATGGGAGTCATAATGATAGTTGATTTGTCTACCTCATAGGACTATTGAGATCATGAAGTCATATCTGTGGAAATGTTTTACAAATTACAAATATCAATACCCATGTTAAGCTATACTTAGCCTAGTGTCTGGAATATGGTAGGATTTTAATAAATTTTTGATGATTTACTGGCTGAAGTTATTATTATATTATCATCCATAGAGAATGATAAGAATCATACAGTATGGGGCAGCTAGATGGCACAGTGAATAGAGCACTGACCCTGGAGTCAGGAGGACATAAGTTCAAATCCAACTTCAGACACTTGACACTTACTATCCATGTGACCTTGGGCAAGTCACTTAACCCCAATTTCCTTGCCTTTCCCCCTCCAAAAAAAAAAAAGAATCATACAGATTTAGTAACTAAATGGCCGATTATCTCAATGTGAGACCCGAATCCCATTACCATGGAATTGAATCCTACTGGGGAAACTGAATCATAGTAGCATTGATATTCACAATATCATTGACTCCAAAAGACACAGGGAAGTTGCTGACAAAGGGAAGGGGGAGAGGGGTCAAAGATCCTTTTTGGGAAATCAAATAAAGAAGTTGGCAGTTGGTTTCATCATGAGGCTGAAGGGAACAAAAATCATCATTTCCTGGAACATTTGGCCTTCCATCTTGTCTTATAGAGTGCATCATTAGCATAAGTAAGTAGGCCATCAGGAAGACAAATGCAGCTTTTGTGCCAACATTTGTTGCAGAAGATGAAGAGGCTGGAAAAGTCCATCCTGAGTTTGACTCTATCTTCTAAACCAAGTCAACATCCAGATTTATACTCAATGACTTCAGTGCAAAGAGAAGATGTTAGAAAATATGGTTGAGAAGCTTGTAAGCTCAGAAGCCTTGAACTTTCTTCTAGAAGAGAGTCAGATAGGATGGATAGTGAACCTCATCACCTCTTCCCCCAAGTGACTTACCAGACAGGATATACCAGATACCAATATGGTGGTTGTTTTTGTAGAGCATAATTTAAAATTTAATAGCAAATCAAAAGAAAGGATAAAAATGAGAAGACATTGGGTAGAATTACAGCATTTCTAACCTGGCCTATTCCAAAAACATCTATTGTTATAAAACAATGGGAAATGGACAAAGAAAAAAACACACAAAACTACTACCACATCCTATAACTCATACAAAGCAATCATCACAATAAGGAGGTCAAAAGATCCCAGAAAACAAACCAGCCAGCAAGAAGTACTTGATCTCTTTTCCAAGAACAAAATGGGTTTGGAATATAAAACTCATTTTTAAAATGTGACAAAAAAGAATAGTGGAAGATTGTGAACAGGTCAGTTCATAAAACAATGTAGAGAATGGGTAGCAAGGCCAGTCAATCAATAGAAAGTTTGATGTAAGACTCACTTAAGCCAGATCATTTGCAGAAGCTAGTGGATCTCTTGCCAGGGTATTGCAGAGTGGATTCCTAGTCAGGTGGGAAGTTAAACTAACTGGACTCTGAGTTCAAATCCCAACCTAAGATTCCAGACTTCCCTGACTTTATAGCCACACTTTATATGGGACTGTCAAGTACATAGAGGCTTTTATTTGGAAGAAGGGGAAAAGTAATAAGTATAAATATATATAACCTACTCTGTTCTAGTCACTGTGCTAAGCACTTTTATGAACATTTCATTTGGTCCTCATAGCAACCCTTCAAGGTAGGTGCTATTATTATCCCCATGTTACAGTTGAGGAAACTGAGACAAACAGACTTGGAAATGGACCTGAACTCAGATCTTCCTGACTCCAGGCTCAATGTCGTATTCATCGTGCCATTGTTTGGTCATAATCCAATAACCATATAACCCTCAGCCAAACTGCTTTCTGCCCTGATTTCCCAGCTTCCTATTGGCCTCTGAGTTGCAGACACAGGGTGAGGCATTCTCTTGGTGACACTCTCAAGCCACCAAGTTTACTTGCCAATGAGGAGGCAAGTGCGACCTGACACCAGTAGCATTCAAAGTCAGGACCTGAGGTGTGGCTTTTAGTCTTTTATTTCTACTGTGCCCCTGCCCCCTGGCAAGTCCCCAGAGCAGCTCTGAGAAGAGAAGGATGGAAGAGAGGCAGCATTACAGGGAGGGATTTCTCTTCTGCCTGATTCTCTATGTTCTACTTCAAGGTAAGACAGGAGTAGGGGCAGGGGATGGAGCAGAGCTGGCTTCCCAGAAGCACCCTAACCCCTGCATTTTATTTTTTTCCCATCATACCTATCTCTTCACTTTGCTTCTGCCCCAGATGGAAACTTAATTATGCTGGGCCTTGACCCTTCCTGACTGCCTGCCTCTGCTTCTGTTTAGCCACCTCATCTCTGCTGCCCACTTCTCTAATTCTCTTTTCATTCCAGATAAAGCACCCAACTTTAAACTAATGCCATCTCTCAGTCTCTGGAGAGAAGTGATGTGGGTTAAGTGATACTGAAACAAATTAAAAAAAAAACATTTTATTGATGTATTTTGTTTTTACATCACCTGTATGTCCAAATATAGCTGTCCCTCTAGAGGGTCAGCTAGTGACACAGTGGATAGAGCTTCAGGCCTAGAGTCAGGAAGACTCATCTTCCTGAGTTCATATCTGAACTCAGATACTTACTAGCTGTATGACCCTGGGCAAGTCACTTAGACCTGTTTGCTTCAGTTTTTCATCTATAAAATGAGCTGGAGAAGGAAATGGCAAACCACTCCAGTATTTTTGCCAAGAAAACCCCCAAATGGAGCCGTGAAGAGTTGGACACAATTGAAAATGACTGAACAACAACCCATCTCTCTCTTTGCTCTCCCAGAAAGCAATCCTTTGTAACAAAGGAGAAAAGGGGGTGGGGGAGGGGGGAATCAGCAATATTAATCAACACATCTCCAAAAGTATGACAATGTATGCAGCACACACTCCACACATAGCTCCCTACCTATGCAAAGAAGTCTGGGGGGGAAGGGAGGGGCCTTCTCATCTCTCTTCTTCGCCACTGAGGTTGGTCATTATAATCACATAGCATTCAGTTTCAGTTGACTTGTATTCTTTTCCACTTACATTGTTGTAGTCTTTGGGGATATTTGTTTTCTTGGTTCTGTGTATTTTACTTTGTATCACTTCACATAGCTCTTCCCATACTTCTTTGTATCCATCATATTGATGGTTTCTTGCAACACAGTAACATTTCTCTACATTCATGTGCCACAGGTTATTTAAACATTCCCCCAATCAAGGAGTATCTACTTTGTTTCCAGTTCTTAGATCCTTCAAAGAGGGTTGTTACAAATGCTTTGGTTTGTAAATGTATTACTATTATTTACAAATTTATTTATCATATTTATTATGCATTTAGTGAAAAGCAGTATGGCATAAAGTGTAGAGAGCCACCCTCAGACCTCGGAACTGACTGTGTGACCCTAAGCAAGTCACAAACTCTCAATGTTCCCAGCTACTGTCAGAGACCCTAAGTTGCAGAGCAGGTGTTGGTCTGCATTGGTGGAGGGATTTTTCCAAACTCAACTGGGAGTTCCCTTTACTGAGGAGATTACAAACCCAGTCCTATCTCTATCTCCAAGCACTTTGTGCTTTACACAATAACCCTGTGTGGCTAGTAGTTCGGGTCTCATTATCCTCACTTAACATATCAGAAGACTAAGAGGCAGAGAATTATAACAAATGATAGCTAACAAGTGAGGAAACTGAGTCCCCAAACCAAGTCTTCCTACTTCTGAATGGGACTAGAATCCCACTGTGTTCATTGGGATCATTTTTGCCATTTATATTGCAAGGGGATAGGGGGACACAGCAGGAAGAGGGTCAAAGACAATACTAGATGGTAACAGATACCACTAGAAGACACGCCCTCAAGGTATTCTGCCCCTGTATCTGTCTCATGTAGGAAATCACGGGAGTGGCATTCTCTGTCTTCTAGGTTCCCTGCCCCACATTGGGAGCAGTGATGCCTACGCAATCAACGGCACAGGGATTATAGAATCCCATCTCAGAAGGAGAAGGGCCTGTGTGGTAAATCAATAGCCCGACAAGTGGGTAGATCTGCAGTTCATCTGATGGGATCCATCTACATAGCAGAATGCAAACTCCTCAAAGGCAGGGATTGTTTCATTTTTGTCTCCATAAGCCCAGCACCCAACACAAGTGCCTGTCACAGAGTAGGCGCTTAATGAGTTTCATTGAATTGGACACGGAATGACTAATCAGTGAGGACTCCCGATATTGGTGATGGTGGCTCAAGGGCCCCAGATGTTGGTGATGGTGGTTCAAGGGCCCCAGCCATTGGTAATGGTGACTTCCATGGATCCTCAGGGGGATGACTGAGTCTAGGAACCCTATGGAGTAAAGTCTTTAAAGGGGTAACTCAAAGCTTTCCCTTTGGTGCTTTCTTCACCATCTTTACAGGGGACTGCATGAAGGACTAGATAACATATTCATTAATTCATAGATAAAATGGAACTAGGGGGAACAGCTATGTTAGATAACACAACTGGGCTCCCCAAAATCTTGATGGGTTAGGAGGAAGCAAGTCTAATTAGAAAAAAAAATACATTTAATTGGGATAAATGTCAAATACTACGCGTAGACTCCAAATACCAACTTCATAGTGTGGAACATGGGAGCTGTGGCAAGAAAACAATCCATGTGAAGAAGAGCTGGGAGGTCTAGTGGGATGTAGGAGCGACAGTATGTCACAAATGTCATGCAAGCCAAGGCTGCGTGAAGAGAGGCTCAGGGCTCAGAACACAGGAGGTGACAGCCTGGCCAGCCTGCCTCCGTGAGTGCTGGCTTCAGGTCTGGCTCCCTCATTCCGCAAAGAGCAAGGCCATGACAGAATGCACTCTGCGGAGAGCAACCAAGATAAGGGAAGGACCTGGAGACCATGCCGTTCAAGGGGCAGGTAAAAGAAGTACAGACAACCTGAAGAAAGAACGGTGCTAGAGGAGCTAGGTTCAAATCTTCACGGTGCCCATTTTGAGCAAATTTTTGTGAAGTCATTTTTCAGTCACATCCATTTTCTTTGATTTTTCTGGCAAAGATACTGGTGGGGGGAGGGGGGTGTTGCCATTTCCTTCTCCAATTCATCTTACAGATAAGGCAGCCAAGGTGAAGTGAAATGACTTGCCAAGTGTCACACAGCTATTAAGTGTGGATTTGAACTCAGGTCTTCCTGACTCCAGGTCTGGCCCTCTACCATCACCTAACTACCCCTTAAGCAATTACTTCACCTCTTCTCTGGGACTCAGTTTCCTCATCTGTAAAATGAGGAGGTTCGACTGTCTGATCACCTTTCCAAATCTCATTCTATAATTCTATGGAGACTTAGGGAGGCCAGGCTAGCTGGGTTCAAGTATTTGAAAGGCTGTCTTATAGAAGAGGGATTAGATGTGTATTCTTTGGTCTCAGAGATTAGAAATTGGAAGAAATTACTAGAGAAGGCAGAGCAGAAAATTTAGACTTGTCAGCAGGGGAAAAAATTCCTAATTCCTAACAATCAGAGCCCTTGTGCAGTGGAATGGGCTGCTTCAAAGGAAGGGGGCCCTGCCTGAGGAAAGGGGGTCTTTGGATGTGAGCAAGAAAACTATTTGCTAATCAAGATGAAGTGGAGTGCTGGCCCTGGAGTCAAGAGGACCTGAGTTCAAATACTGCCTCAGACACTTAGAGCTACATCACCCTGGGCAAATCACTTACTCACTGGCTACCTCAGTTTCCCCATCTGTAAAATGGGGATAACAACAGCGCCTGCCTCCCAGGGTTGTGGTGAGGATCAAATGAGGTGATATTTGTAAAGTGGTTTGCAAAGTTTAAAATGCTACCAAGATGTGAGCCATTGTGATTATTATCCTAGGTCTGGAACTGGAAGGGGCCTTAGAGGCCAAAAGTCAAACTTTCCTTTTACAGAGAAGAAAATGAAGGCATTTAGAGGTGAAGTGACTGACCCAGGGTCACACATCCAGTATGTGTTAGAGACAGGACTAGAACCCAGGTCTCCATGCTTCTGATGCTGGTTCTCTATCTGTTACGCCACATGGAGTAGAAGTTAGGCACTAGACTTGGAATGAGGAAAGCATGGGTTCGAATGTCACTTGAGACATTTTCTAGTCATGTGACCATGGGTAAACAGCTTTGTGTTCCTCAAGCACCTGCTCTGTATCAGCAGAAGGGGCTCTGTTCCAATGAGGACACAAGCCCAACACAAAAAACAAGGAATGGAGAACGGTTTCTGCTTTGGTTATGTCAGAGGGGATGGCCTGTGAGGGCCCTTCTCCTTCTGAGATGGGAGCGGCCCAGCTAACACCCTAAAGGCCCTGAATTGTAATGATAATACTAATGTTTAGGTCCCTTAGTTGCCCAGGTATTCTCATCCTTGCTTCTTTGCATTCCTGCACAAGGTGACAGACCTGTGTGGTGAGGGGAAATAAAGGCTGATTCTTCCTTGACCTGGATGGAAGGTCTGTAGCAAGAGAGAACATCCTAGGCCTGGTCCACAAGGCTGGGGAGCTTGGGGGTGGGACAGTTAAGGGACTGTCACTGGCCCAGGGTTGACTTTTCAGGTAGGTTTTGCATAGTGGCAGGAACCCTTCAGGAAGTGAGGTCTGAGAACTGACCACAAAAGCTTCCACCATTTGTGTATGAGACAATCTCATATACCATGGTCTGAGGTTATTGTTATTGTGAATCAGGGGCCACTTGGAGAATGGGGAGAGTTTGCATGGGTCCCCCAATATGTCCTTTTAGTCTTCTCTCTGAAAAGGTCACCATAAAACACAACCTGTATCCGTCTTGTGTAGGAAATCACAGGAGGGGCATTCTCTGTCTTCTAGGTTCCCTGCCCCACATTGGGAGCAGTGATGCCTACGCAATCAACTGTACAGGGTTTGACCTGTATGGGGTAGACCCTGCTGCCTTCAAGTCGGTGTTTGATAGAAAGGCCTTCCGTCCAGTTGTCAACAATAACGTTCCCACCAAGGTCAATATCTCCTTCACCCTGTCTGCCATTCTGGATGTGGTGAGTCCTCACCCCTGCCATACCTCTCTGGGCCCCAAAATGGAGGGAGGATAATGGAAAGAGGGTTGACCTTGATGTCAGAGTACCGGTTTCAGTTTCCTGGCCTTCCTGTTACCTGTGTGGTGGTGAAAAAGTTACTTTCCCATGTAGGTCTAGTACAAGGTGACCTTTCTGCAATGAATTTGATTTCTCCAAAGTTGGATTCTACCAGGAATTTACCACCAGCAACCCAGACCCAGTGGTTTCCATGGGGCTAAATAAAACACTGGGCTTGGAGTGAGCTGACAAATGAATTCAAATCCTTTCTCTGACACTTACTGACTCTGTGACTATCAGCAAGTCCCTCGAAATCTCTGAGACTCACTTTCCTTATCTGTAAGAGGGGAATTGTTAAGATATCCGCATGAGTGGAGTACTCTATAAGCATTATGTGGGCCTCTCTGGCCTCGATTTCCCCATCTGCAAAAAGTGTGAAACACTTTGTAAAGAATATCATGCATAAAGTGCTTCTCAAACTTTCAGCTCCTCCAGATATGTCAAGCATTATTGTTGTTACTCCCGCCCCAAACCCTACTCTCATCTCTGACTTATCTACCTGCTTGGACTCATCTTTAATCCCTGGCTTATGGCTGAAAGACAAATTGGTCACATGGGACAGGTAGCCTGGGAATTTAAGAGCAGGAAAGGAGGCTGGTCTGGGGCTGGTCCTCCTGGGATCCTCCAGCCTGATGAGAACCTCTTCCCTTAGGATGCCCAGATTCAGCTCCTGACATCCTTTCTCTGGGTGAATATGGTAAGGCCAACTCCCCCACCACGTTCCTTTTCTTCTGCTCCTCAGATCACATCTCCTATGGCTCATGGGGCCCAGGAAATTAGACAAGGCCACTCCATGTTGAGTCAGTTGTCTGAGTTTGTCTCCCCCATTAGGATGTAAGTTTCTTGGGGGCAGGGATGGCTTCTGTTTTCAATTTGGCTTTCTAAGTGCTTAGCATAGTGCCTGGTACTGAATATGGGCTTGATTCAAGTTTGTTGACTG
The DNA here is from genome assembly GCF_028583685.1 of Petaurus breviceps papuanus. NCBI lineage: Eukaryota > Metazoa > Chordata > Mammalia > Diprotodontia > Petauridae > Petaurus > Petaurus breviceps. The sequence continues at coordinate 940,126 of NW_027185798.1, forward strand.
GGCAAACAAAGTTTCCTGGGTAGCCAGCCATCCAAGAAGGCAGAGACGGAAGAAAAGCCCAGGGCAGGTGGGCAACCCAGAAGGGCCCAAGACAGGAGGAAAGTACAGGCTCTCAATTCAAGGGCACTAGAGACGCCACTCAAGGTCCCCCTGGAATTGAAGCCACTAGGGAGACAAGTAGGACCTGAGATCAGAGTTTAAGAGGGTGTGAGGAGGGAAAGAGATACTTATCTAGACAGACACCAGGATGTGGTCATCTTTACCCATCCCCCACTACTCTAAACTTTAGATTTGGGACAATCCATTCATCAGCTGGAACCCAGAAGAGTGTGGGGGCCTAACGAAGATCAGTGTGGCAGCAAAGAATCTCTGGCTCCCGGACATCTTCATCATAGAGTTGTGGGTATTAGGCCAAGAAAACGAAGAGGGGCCCGCTGCCATCCCTCAGGGAAGGATGGTGTCCTGAAGAGGACACACCTACCAGGGTGTGGCCTTCCAGGACTGGGATAGTGGGTTGGAAGAGAAGCTAGAGAAAGGGGGGAACTGGGAGCATGGCATGACCAGAGTAGGATGTCTTGGCAAAAATAGAAAGGCAGAAGGAACTCGAAGGGAAGTATACAGAGTGATAGAAAGAACAATGGCTTTGGAGTCAGAGGACCTGGGTTCAAATCTCACCTCTGATGCTTAGAACCAGTCACTTCCCCTCTGGGCCTCAGTTTCCTCATCTGGAAAATGAGGAGGTTGGGCTAGATGGCCTCTGAGGCCCCATCCAGCCCTAGCTCTAGGATCTGTGGCCCCACCTTCCATACCTCTCCAATGTAGCATGGATGTGGACCAGACCCCAACCAGTCTCTCTGCGTACGTGCACAGCAATGGCCGGATCAAATATGACAAGCCCATGAAGGTGGTAAGCATCTGTAACCTGGACATCTTCTACTTCCCCTTTGACCAACAGAACTGTACCCTGACCTTCAGCTCCTTCCTGTACACAGGTGAGCATGGTGGGATTTACAGAGACACTCCAGTGCTTAGCACAGTGTGTGGTTTATGACAGGCATTGAATAAATATTTATTGGCTGACTGGTCAAGTCTAACGAGATGGTGTGTGTGTGTGTGTGAAGTGTGTGTAAGTGTGTGTGTGTGAAGTGTGTGTGAGTGTGTGTGTGTGAAGTGCGTGAGTGTGCATGTGTGAAGTGTGTGCGTGCATGTGTGTGAGTGTGTGAAGTGTGTGCGTGTGAGTGTGTGAAGTGTGTGTGTAAAGTGTGTGCATGCATGTGTGTGAGTGTGAAGTGCTTTACAAACCTTAAAGCACTGTGTATGTTGGTTATTATTATTAATTATTAATACTTTTGGTTAAAACTCTCCAAATCACAAGGGATAGTAAATACCCAAAAGGGTCTCAAGAGATGATACTGAAAATGAGCTGAAGGGGAGGCGTGGTAGTTAGAAAAGAGGAGGAAGGCCCCAAATGGTGCAGCCAGCCAGGTGAGGCAGGAGCAATTCTGGAACCAGAATCATAGAGTGGGAACCAGGCATCTGTGCACCCTAAAGCAAGGGTGAAATCTGCACCCATTTGTCTCTGTCCATTGGAGGCTTCCCTGAAGCACAGGGGACTCTGCTAACCCTAAATACAAACCGATATGCCATGGAGAATGGCACTGTTGGGGCTGAAGCACATGTGCATTTGTAGAAAATGGTGTTTGAAAGCACCTCATTGTCTTCCTGAGGACATGGCACCCAGATGCTGCTCTGCCTTACTCACCCTTGGTCCCAGCTCTGCTCACAGTTGGGTCTCCTCTGCAGTGGATAACCTGTTGCTGGGCATGGAAAAGGAAGTGTGGGAGATTGCGGACAATTCGCGTGATGTCATTCGGACTCAAGGGGAGTGGGAACTCCTGGGCATCAACAAGGCAACCCCCAAGCTGGCAGTGGGTTCCAGTCTTTATGACCAGATCATGTTCTATGTGAGTCCAGATAGCCTTGTTCTGACCCCTTTTCCCCAAGCAATGCCACTGTGACTTGTTCCTGAGCCAGTCAATAGAGGGCTAGAGGCCATCTGGGCAGGTCCCATGAGTGAAGCAGCCTCTCCTTCCCTTTATACTGAAAGAGAACTGTCAGACGGGCAGAAATGGTAGGGAAGGGCCTAAAAGCAGTACAAATGTCCAGCTGGTCACCTCAATACCTGAAGGCAGAGGTCCTGGGTTCAAGTCCAGGCTCTCTTCCTATATAAGCTGAGCTCAGTGGTCTCAGTTTCTTCATCTGTGAAATGGCTAGATGACTTCTGGAATCCTTCCTAAATCTATGAAACTAGAAAATTATCACCAGATTAGATGAGCAATAAAAGGTCCTGTCTGCCCCCCCCAAACATCTTAAGAGGGTGTTTTCCTAGAATGGCAAGAGAAAAACTAGAGAAGACACTGAGCACAAAGATGCCCTTTGTTTCTGAAAGTATTGTAGCTTTTATCTTGTGAAGAAGACGAGAAGGGTTATTGTTAAGAGACCGTGTTATTGTAAGTGCACTAAATGCTGTGGGGAAAAATAAAAAACACAGTCTTCCCTCCCTCCCCTACTAGTAAAGTCCAGAATAATTGTTGGGTTAGACAACAAAATCAGGAGCTGGCAACAGAAGCCGTGGTGAAAATGTCCATTAGCTAAGTAATCTATAAGGGATCTGGAGGGATCTGGAGGGATCTAGAGTTCTGCCTATTGGCAGATTATCCTAGACTACATGTTCAATTTAGGAAGTTGGCACATGCAGTCCTGAAGGACTTATTCCCATATTGAATTTTATAAGCCTGAGGCAGAGGGTAATCCAGGGATAATTAATAAAACATCAACATATCTCTCAATGAAATGAGCTTAGAATCCCTACCCCAGTTCATAAAATCAACTGGAGAAACCTTTCCTTATAGTCATTTTCATATCTCTCTAAATGGCAGATTCTTTAATGCCAACAGACAGTGTCACAGTTGAGAGAGGGCTGGCTGTGGACCCAGAAAGACTCAAGTTCAAGTATTCCTTCCTACACATAGTGGCTGTGTGATCCTGGGCAAATCATGTAACTTCTCAGTGTTCTGTCTAGGCAAATCTCTAAGCCTCTAAGCTGAAGAGAAGGTATGATCCTGCATTGATTGTTAGAGGGAATTTCTTCATCTTGAAATTTCCTATGCCAATAAAATCACAGGTCCAAGAGTTTCTTCATCTTGGAGTTTCCTATGCCAGTGAAATCACAGGTTAAATTCCTATCTTGATCCTATTAATAATGCTATCAATTATAAAACAAAGACAGACAATTATTTATAGTAATATAATTTATAATTATTATTTTAACTGTGCAAATGATCACAGCTAGAGTCATCTCAAATCATCCCTGTAGCAGCAGATGACTTCTCTTCACTTCTGAAAACATAGTCCCACATCATTTAGCACACTTAGGATAACAAAGTCTCTACAAGAATCCCCTTCATCTGTTTTTTTTTTTATCAGATAAAGGCTCCAATACTATAAAGGCATCTTCATCTTCTTTCTTTGTGTCCTCTTCAGGTTTTCTCAAGTCCTCACACTCAAGAGTCTCCCTCTATACTCACTCTCCATAAAATTTTTTTAATAATGTTTCTTCATACAGTAAGAGTTACAACAGGCTTTTTTTTTTTAGATTTTTCTTTTTGCTTTTTGGAGGGGGGAAGGCAGGGCAATTGGGGTTAAGTGACTCACCCAAGGTCACAGCTAGTTTTGTGTTAAGTGTCTGAGGTCGCATTTGAACTCAGGTCCTTCTGACTCCAGGACCAGCATTCTATTCATTGCGCCACCTAGCAGGCCGAGTTAAGGCAGTTCTAACAGGAAAGAAGTTCCTCCTCATCTTCTCTACAAACTCCTCAAAGATTAAAGTCAAAACACAAACTTTTCTTGACTCCATAGGAAGAAGCACTTCACAGAATGAGAGTTATAATGATAACTCTTCTTTGCTTCTTAAAGAGAAATACTGGCTTCTAAAGCCACTGTAGAGGAGGATTTTGATATAGGGATTACATAAGTAAGTAAAATACATACAAAGTAAATAGAAAGGAATTTGGGGGAGGCCAGTACTAGCACCTGGGGTGGGGGAGTGTTCAGGACAGTTCACAAGTAGGCAGTGAAGACTTGTGCTGAGTCTTGAGGGAGACTAGGGATCCTATGAGGCAGAGGTGAGGAGGGAGAGCACAGCTGGGACAAAGGCAGAGCATAGCCAAGGAACAACAAATAGCCCAGCCTGGATACAATATGGAATGGTAAAGGCCGGGTATGGGCATTAAGCCAATAGGAAGTGGTTGAAGCCAGGCTGTGTGGGGCTCCTGGGATCAGATAGGAGCTTGTGCTTCAGGCTCGAGGCCACAGGGATTCATTGTGGTTGATCAAGCAGACACAGGGCATGGTTCAATGTAGACTTTAAGGTTATCACTGGTGTCTGTGTGGGGCAGGGGCTGGAGGGAGAAAGACTAAATAGTAGGGAATGGCAAAAACAGAGGATAAATATGTTTCACACCATGGTAGAGGTAACTCAGTCAGTCCATAAACATTTATTAAGCACCTGCTGTGTTCCAGGCACTGTGTTAAGTGCTAATTCATAGAAAATCTGACCCTTGGTGGTGAATCTGAGATCAGGGACTAGTGCAGTCAGAGAGGTAAGGAAGCTTTTTTTACTGTGAAGTTTTGATGAAGACTATCCCTAACTGCTCTCCCCATCAAGCTCAGACACTGTTCGTTCCCCATTTCCTCCTTCTCCCTCTCCTTTTCCAGGTGGCCATCCGGCGACGGCCCAGACTCTATGTCATAAATCTTCTGGTGCCCAGTGGATTTCTGATAGCAATCGATGCCCTAAGCTTCTTTCTGCCAATTGAGAGTGGCAACCGGGCCCCTTTCAAGATGACCCTGCTGCTGGGATATACTGTCTTTCTGCTCATGATGAATGATTTATTGCCACCCAGTGGCACCCCACTCATTAGTATGGCTGCCTCCACTGGGGGAGGAGGGAAATG
>NW_027185798.1:945540-965441 GCF_028583685.1 Petaurus breviceps papuanus
AGAAATTATTGTCAGAAGTGGGATTTGAACCCAGAGTCCAGTACTCTGTCCTCTGCATCATGCTATCTCTCATTTAGTGGGGACAAGACAACCATCTCAAATTTTTGATGGCTGGTCACATAGAAGATGGAACAGAATTGTTCTGTTTGACCCTAGAAGGAAGAAGTAGAATGGTTGGGATTTGCAGATTTCAGCTTGATATAAAAAAGATACCCAAGCAATAGATCTGTCCAAAATTGTAACTGATTTCCTCAGATGGTAGTGAGTTCCCATCTGTGGAAGTCACACACACACACACACACTGAAAATCTTGTGTTCTGTCTCTAGGGCTGATGGAACCAGTGGGCATGACGGCATGGGTACCTGGCTCTAGCGAGGCCAGGCTAAATGGAGACCCAGCATCAACAAGGGCACCCTTGGAAGAGCAGGCCCAGGGGCAGCCGGTGGTTAACTTGTGGGGGCCATTCTGCCTTATTCTGGACTCGCTGCTCTTCTGGGTTTATCTGCTGTTCATGAGCTCCTCTCTCACCACAGTCATTGTTCTCTGGAGCTCCTAGAAGTATGGTGACACCCCCCCCCCAACTTCTGCCGATGGTGAACAAAAAATCCTCCCATTTTCCCATCCTGTCTGTGCCTCGGCTCACCCTGAGTCGATCCTACCAATCAGCTTCAGCCCAGCCCTACGCAGTTAGTTTCCTCCTTGCTGCTACCCTCCTCCAGCTTCCTCTGCCCCTTCTATCCAGACCTAGCCTCTGTATCCCTTGAGAATCCTGCCCAGGGGTGCCATCCATCACTGAGCTGTCCTAATAAATCATTTTGCAGAGAGCACCGGCCCCTCAGACTATTTCTCAGAAGCAGAATGCTAGGGATGGGCATTCTGATGAGCTGAGACTCTTGAGACCTCTTGGGGTCTTGCCCACTTATTATGGCAAAATGTCCCCTGTCCCAGGATAATGAGAATCTTTTTTTTTTTATTTCTCAGATTGTTGCCCAGACTTTCCTTGGGATGACAGCTGTTTGGTTCGCACTTTCAGTCCCTATCAAGCATTACAAGAGTACACCACTTTTCAGTTAATTTTAGACGTGACCTTTCTGAAGTTACTCTCCTCTTGTCTGTTGCTTAATCTGCTCTGTAACTATAATCATGGAATGTCAGGGATCATCTAATCCTTCCCCTTCATTATACAAACAAGTAAGCCCAGGCCCAGAGAGAGGAAATGACTTACCCAAAGTCATAAGCCAGTAAAAGGTAGAGTCCAAATTGGATCCAGGACTTTTGGCTCTTAATCCCATGCCTTTCCCACTGCAGCAGTCTTTCTTCTGATTATTCATTTTCTGCATGATTTCATAGGAAGAGAGTTTTTTTAAAGGCAAACAGTTGAATTTTTAAAATAGATCATTATATGTGTTTTTTGTTACGTAGAGCCTGGAATAACCTCCCACATGTTGGTCCCATTAAAAAGGAAGCTTTCTATTCCTCATTCCAGGCACTCTGGAGAGATGCAAAGATACAGCTCAGGAGGCTCCTCCCACTGGTGCCAGTCATCCAGAGGATGTTTGTTCAAACAACTTTTCATTTTTAATGAAAATTTTCACTTAAATTTAGTAAAAACTCCAATAGCATAGTGAATAAAGTGACTAAAAGCACGATTCCCCCGTTCACCATGAGGCATGCACTCTCCAAGTTATCACACCATGAATGAGGTGGGGAACATGTGCAGAGAACACACCTGATTTAGGAAACATTAATATCAGGAACGCCTGAGCAGGGAACATGCAGAGAGGTGCCCACATGGGTCCAGGGAACATGAGAGAGAGAGAACGCCAAAGTGCACATGGACAGGGACCATTCACTGGCAGGCCAACTTCAATCCTGGAAGAGAGATGGCCTCTCTCTATGTTATCAAGTGGCTGTCTGCTGGGCAATTGTCTCTGATGAGTGCATCTTCTATAAATATAAATGCTAGCTCTTATCATCTCCTGCTCTCCTGATGCCTGGTGAACTTTTGTTTGCCAGCTTTTTCAAGTTCAATTATTGCTGTCTCCATTGCCATTTACTGGGGTGTAGCAGCTAGAAAGTCCCTCCCCAGCAGGAGGAGATAAGCCCTTTTTATTGCATGTCAGTGGATTTGGAGCTAGCATACTCAGGCAGGCCATCACAAAAAGGCTCCTGTACCTGTCAAGGGTCAAGGACCCCAGACTGGGGACTTCCCTTTGGTTAGGATGCTTCCCCTGAGTCTCCGAGAGTCTCCTCTGCTGGCACTTTCCATCACTGACAGTAGGAGATTCCTGGGAAACAAAAGATATGTTAGGGGAAAAAAACTAACAACAACCCCATGGTCTTTTCTCTTCCATCTGAAACAGCTAGTTTGCTCAAATCTAGTGAATAAAGGCATGTCCTAAACAAGAACACGTCTGTGTACTTAGACATTTTAGAAATAATTAAACCTGCCCCAAGTGTTGGATTTTGTTGCTGGAAGGAAGCCTCCGCTATCTGGACTTGGCACGTCTCTTCTGCTGACTGTGGCACTGCGGGTCCCTCCCCCGCTCCCCTCCTGGGTACTACTGCCTCCTCACGCACACATATGTTGCTTCTCCACAGAACCTGGGCATAAGGAACTCTAGGTCCTTAATCCTGGGGACCTCCCCCTGCCCCACTCCCATGTCAGTCAATCGATACACTTTTGCTATTGTTGTTCAGTCGTTTTGGTCATGTCTGACTCTTCCTGACCCCATGTGGGATTTTCTTGGCTGGAAATGGTTCTGGAGTGGTTCGCCATTTCCTTCTCCAGCTCATTTGACAGATGAGGAAACTGAGGCAAAAGGGTGACTTTTCCAGGGTCACACAGCTAGTAAGTGTCTAAGGCCAGGTTTGAACTCCAGAAAATGAGTCTTCCTAGGTCCGGGCCCAGCTGTACCACCCAGCTCCTAATAGATATAATTAGCTCAAAGCAAAGGCATGTACAGAGATAACAGCATAGGAACAAAATGTTGCTCCATAAACCTAGGGTGTGCTCTCCTACGATGCCTTTCAGTATCAGTGGGAAAAGCAGAGTGAGCAGCACACATGGCCCATGTCATTCACACCTCAGGCACAGCAGGACCATGATGGCCCCTCTGCCTCCGGGGTCCTCACGCTACTTCCCCTGTATAGCGGCTTGGCTGAGCAGGCCATTCAGCTAAGCTACCCAGGCCTTCACATCTCACCCCAGCTGCCAGGGCAGAGGCTCTCTTGAATTCCTCTCTGGCTTTCTCCCCTCCTGCCAGAGGTCACACCCCCACATTCCATGACTTTATCAACTAGGCCAAGGGAAAGGGAATTAATTGATCAGGGACTTCCTGATGGGCTCCCATCACCACTCTATAATTTAATGGAGGCAGCCAGGCTCTTTGGACATCCCCCATTACAATGCCTGTGCCTTTTGGGGTGGGGGAGAGGAGTGTAGAATGGCAATGCTCTTTTGGATAGCATTTTAGGGGGAATAATAGCTAATAATAGTTTTCTGGGAATAACATGTTTATTGAGGCAGGGTAGGGTCAGGAAAGGGACTGAGGGCTGGAAGAAGGACTGCCTGCTTTGATCAGACCACATCCACATTAGATCAGCATTCTATTCCACTTTAGGTGACACGTCTTAGAAGAGACAGTGATTAAACACATCCAGAGGAGAAAAACTTGGATGTGAACAAGGAATATGTATTTCAGAAAAGGGAAGACTTCAGAGAAACTTCAGGGAGGCGTCTCCAAGTGTTTGGAGGAGATGGGGAAGTGGGATGGACATGCTTTGTTTGAGCCGTGGTCTGTGATCTTCACTTTCTCCCTCCCCACCAAAAAATAAACAAAGGGAATTTAAACAAAACACATGATTCTATGACCAGCCTCTATGGACATGGAGCCTCCAATGCTCTGAAAAATCTGGGATCTCAACCATGTTCCACAGATGCTGTTCCCTAAACCATCTTGCTAAACACCAATGTAAGCTCGCTTTCACAGCAAGAAAGCATGATGCTCAAACACCATTGCACTGTGAAGGATGGTGGCCAATTGCTGGCTTAAGTAAAATCCTGTCCCCTAATTACAGGAAGGGGAAAGGGCAGTGTGGTAGAGCATTGGATATTCAGAAGGGAGAAAATCTAGGAACCAGAGAGGCGGGGGGGGGTTTAGACAAGGCCAGTGGTGCAATTTTGACATGGTATAGACCACCTGACTAGGAAGAGGACATTGGTTTAGGAAATGGATCACAAGTCTGGCACTGAATCATGATATTAATAGTAATGGTCAGGGGACTTCAACTGTCTGGACATCTGCTGGAGTTATCTCACGTGAGTCTCATGATCTGTCTGTCTCTCTGTATCTCCTTCTGTCTGTCTTTCCCCCCCCTTCCCTCTCTCCCCTCCTCCCCTTCTTTTTCTTCCTCTCCTTCTCCTTCTCTCTCTCTGTCTCTCTCTCTCTCTCTCTCCCCCCTCATCCTCCTCTCCTCCTTCCTCATCTCTCTCTCTCATCAAATTTACAGATGGTTCAAAGCTGAGACGAATCATTAGTATGCTGGATAACACTTTGAATCAGAGGTGTGCTGGTAAATGTTTAACAACTAATTCTCAAAAAATGTACACACATGAGTTTTTAAGTTTAATCTGCATTATTAACATTGTATTAATTGCTTTCTTAAATCTAGCACCAACAGTAGCAAAAATAAATCAAGCCTGGCTTGGTAGCTTTTGCCTGTTTATGTAATATTCATACTGCAAATCCAACCATTGGCCATTGAGAGCTGGTTCAAGCTGGCTCCAGGAGGCCTCTGGTTGGAATCTGAAAGGCTCTCGACAGGCAAGAATATTCTGCCAACTCTAAGAAGATTTAATTCAACAGCTATGCATCTCAAGCCTTATATTTGGGTTCAAAAGCTCAATTCACACATACAAGATGGGAAGGCATAGATAGCTCCACGACATTTTGCCAGAAACAAGATCTGGGCAATTTCAGCAGACTTGCAAGCCCAGCATGAATCAGCAGGATGATATGGCAACCAGAAGATGCTAATGGGATTTGGGGCTGCCTGGAGAGGCAGAGCTCAGGAGTCAGAATGTGTTGTCATTGTTGTTCAGTCCTGTCTGACTCTCTGTGACCCCATTTGGGGTTGTCTTGGCAAAGACACTGGACTGGTTTGCCATTTCCTTCTCCAGCCCATTTTACAGATGAAGGAACTGAGGCAAATAGGGTGAAGTGACTTGCCCAGGGTCACATGGCTAGGACATGTCTGAGGCCAGATCTGAACTCAGGTCCTGCTGACTCCAGGTCCCGCATTGTACCACCTAGCTGCCTGTGCTAGTCCTGCGGTAGCCTATCCCAGTCAGACCACATATAGACTACTGTGTTCAATTCTGGGTACTACAATTTAATAGTAAGCTGTAATACTCATTGATAAGTTGCAGAGTAACCAGAATGGCAAGGAACCTTTAGTTCAATCCATAACAATCAGTCATTCAAAAAGCATTTATATGACTATATGCTAAGCAGCTGGGTGGTACAGTGGACAGATCCCCAGGGCCTGGAGTCAGGAAGACTCATCTCCCTGAGTTCAAATCCAGCCTCAGACATTTACCAGCTGTGTGACTCTGGGCCAGTCACCCTGTTTGCCTCAGTTTCCTTACCTGTAAATTGAACTGGAGAAGGAAATAGCAAACTATTCCAGTATCTTTGCCAAGAAATCCCCCAACGGGGTCACGACATGACTGATCAAAGACAAAGAGGCAGAGGTGAAGGAGGGGTGCATTTTGGGCACTGAGGGCTGGCCAGGGCAGAGGAGTAGGCAGGAGAGGAAATGCCATTTGTGATGCACAGAAGAAAGGCTGCTATGACTAGACTGAAGAGTGCGGCTAAAGGAGTAATATCCAATGAGTCACGAAAGATATGATGGGTGGGGGGCAAAGTAAAGGCTGTGTGATTCCAGAGTCCAGAGGAAACCACCCAAGTGGTGAGGTTTTAATGGACATGGCTAGTTTTGAACTTATGGAAAATCACTCTGGCAGCTGTGCAAGAGAGGGACTGGAAGACGGAGATCCTTTAGGCAGAGAGGCTGATGGGAAGGCTGCTGCGACAGCCATCACGTGGGAGACAAAGGCAATAAGGAGCAGAGGTCAGCTGGGGAGCCCTTTGGGGGCTGGCCACTAAAGTGCCTTTCAAAGCTAAAATTCCACGATTCTATGAAGATGTGTACCAGGCCATGTCACACAGGATGGACATGTCCATGGCATTGCCTATAAGCATAGGATTTGAACTCAGGTCTTCCAAGACTCTAGACATACCGCTCTACTTCGCCCCCAGCTGCATAAGGATGGTATCAGCCACTCAAAAGCTCAGAATGAGCAGAGGTCAGGCTGGAAAGTCGAGGAAGGATGGGGCTTTTTAAGGCTGTCTTAGAGGAAAGAGAAGTGGGAGAGAGGAAGGGGCCACTGCTCAGGGGGATGGAATGGTGAGGGCCAGCACCAAGAGAAAACAGTTGCTCAATTTTACTTTGCTTCTGCTTTCTTGGCCAAGGATGGGAAGGGATAAAAACAAATCCTAATTAAGAAGTGGACACCCATTATAACAAAGGAGACAAAAAGCCAGCATTGGGCAGACCCTGAGGAATTCATGGGACCTGGCCCAAGTGAACCAGGTCCTTGTGTCCTCAAAGCACTGGGGGATCATGATTTCTGAGCCACCATGAGAGACTGGGGACAGCAGGAGAAATATTGCAAGCCTGCAGAAGGGCACAAAGAGATTTAAATACTTGACACCATTTCTGTATGCTAAAAATCCTATCAAGCAACAGAAGTAATGTCCTGCAATGATTCCTATCAATATATCTGTATGTGACTAGAGTCAAATCAATCCATGCAGTGGCTTGCCTCGGGACCATGGGACTCTGCCAGGGGAACTTTGGACAGTCCTTCCTTTGCATTCCTTGCTTTATCCCCGCAAGAACAGTGGTTCAGGGTTACGGTAAATTAGACTTGTTCCTTGGTCCAGTGATCAGTCAGGGCTGCCGGACAGAGGCCTAGCTGGCCCAGTGTTGGCACAAACTGCCCTCCATCTTGGAGCAGAGCCAGAGCTATAGTCCAAGCTGGGGACAAGGGTGGACCTTCTTTCCATGGCCTTCTCCGGCCACCAAGACCATTCACCAGGGAGTGGTCACCTGAAACCGGCAATATTCAAAGCTGGAACTCAAGGTGTGGCCTCTGTTCCTTTAAGCCCCAGGCTTCTTGAGCTCCAGCTGAATCCCCAGATAAGCCAAGTCACCAAAGATGGAAGGAGGCTGGCCTCACCAGGAGGGATGGCTCCTGGGTCTCATTCTCAGCCTTTGGCTTCAAGGTAAGCTGGGGTCAAGTGTATGACCTAGGATGATAGATTTAGAGATGAAAGGACCTCCAGTCCAGGCCCCTCATTTTACAGCCAAGGAAGCTGAGGCCACAGGATCCGAAAACCTTAGCTCCAGAGCTGAAAGGGACCTCACATTTTACAGGTTCTAGGAGACCAAGTACTTGCTCAAAGTCACACGGATGGTGATCATCAAAAGCAGGATTTGCACCCAGATCCTCTGAGTCAAGTGCCAGTGCTCTTGCTGTTATAGCCAGGAGGAGCAGCCAGGGAGAAACTCCCTCAGCCCCCAGGCCAAGGAGCCCACTTAGAGCTGGCATGACATTTTTTCCACAGTGATGTTCTGAATGGAATGCTGGGCCTCAACTTCCCTCCTGTAAAAAGCAGAAAACCTGGAATGGTAATGATGACAGGGACTTCTCTGAGGCTTTAAGAATTTTCAAGCACTTTCCTTACAATCACCCTGGGTGGGAGGGAGGGAGTAAAAATATGATCATGTCCATTTTATCAACGAGGAGTCTGAGGCTTGGTCTTAATCAGTAGTGGGCTCCTTCTGAGCAGAGACCTTAAGCAAAGGCTGGATGGGCTTTGGAATCAGAGATCCAGAGGCAGAAAGGACCTCTGAGGCCCCCAGCCTGCCCCCTGTATTTTACAGACAGAGAAACTTAGGTGAAGAGAGGATCAGATACCTGCCTAAGTTCATACCACAAGCAAGGGCTGGAAGTGAGATTCAAACCCAGATCCCTGCCCTTGGCAGTACAGTGTGCATCCTTCCCATACCTCCATGCCCTCATGGTCACAGAAGTAATAAGTTCAGGAAGGGTTGCGACTCAGGCCTTCAGCCTATTCTTTTCTCTAGGCCTTCTTGCTTCCCATCCCACAGAGCCCAGGGCTAGGGGCAGCCACATAATCTAATGAAGGGGAAGGTCAGGAAAAACCTCTTGGATGAGGTGGCTATGGATACAGCACTGACCGGAGAGACAGGAAGACATGAGTTCAAAGCCCACCTCAGACACTTACTGACTGTGAGACCCTGATCAAGTCACTGTAGTGTGCCTCAGTTTCCCCATCTGTAAAATGTGGCTGATAAAAGCCCCCACCAGCCAGGGCTGTGATGAGGATCAGATGAGATGATATTTGTAAAGTACTTTGCCCACTTTCCAATGCTATATAAGGGTGAGCTGGTTTTCTTTTCTTTATATTAATTTTTTAATAAAATTTTGAGCTCCAAATTTTCTCCCTCCTCCCTAAGAGGGTAAGCAATCTGTATATGTGCGATCATGTAAGACCCAGAGCTACTCCTCTTATAATTACCCTCTGTCCTCGCCGGTCTCTTGCCCACATCCACACTGACTCACTTCACTTTCTTTCCGGGGAAACTCCTCACCGCTGCGTCCTTTTGTCTACACACACCTAGAGTTTTCTCCAGGTATAGTCTCTATTCCCACAGCAGCCAACTTACAATAACCCTAAAGTCCCAGAAGCCCTTACAGCCTAATGCTAAGGGTCAGGTTGGTGAGAACCTGTTATATGCCAGACATTGTGTGGGATACAAAGGGATTCAAAGGAAGGCAAAAGACAGTCCCTGCCCTCAAGGAGCTCCCAGTCTAAAGGGGGAGACAGCCTACACATCACAATGAATGTAGAAGCATCCCTAGGAGGTGGTCTCAGGGGGAAGGTGCCAGCAATGGGAGAGGCCAGGAAAGGCTTCCCGAAGAAGGTGGCATCTGAGCTTACTCTTAGAGGAAGTCAGGGAAGGCCAGGGGCAGAGGTGAGCAAAGCAATCATTCCAGAGCTAGAGGTCAGCTGGAGAAAGAAGAGGCAGAGTAGGGAGAGGGACAGAAGAAGGCCTGTGCTGCTGGATCACAGAGTGGGGGGGATGAAGTGGAAGAAGTCTGGAAAGGCTGCATTGAGCTTTAAAAGTCAACCAGCATTCCGTTGGATCCTAGTAATCATAGGGAGCTGTTGGGGGTTACTGAGTGGGGCGGTGCCATGGTCAGACTCATGCTTTAGGAGATCACTGAATGGAGGAAGCATGGGAGTAGAGAGAGATTGGAGGGAGGGAGACCAGTTAGGGGGGTTTTGAAAGAGGTGGTAAGACCTGAACCAGGCATTAATGAAATATGTTGCTAAGGGAAAATGACAAAATGTGGTGACAGATTGGATAGATGGAGTGAGTGTGAGAGAGGCATCTAGGAAAACACCACAATTATTAGCCTAGATGATTGGAAAAATAGACCAAGACAGTAGTGGGATGTTTAGAAGAGGAGTGAGCTTGGGGTGGGGTGGGGCAGCGTTGACAAGCTCTGATTAAGACTGGCTATGTCTGAGATTGCCTATCCAACTGGAAAGATTCAAAAGGCAGTTGGAGATGCAAGACCAGAGGTCAGGAGAGAGGTTAGCATTAGGGATGCTGACAGGAAAGCTGCAACTCTCCCCAGATCCTAAGGCTGAAGAGTGTGAGAAATCAAGGGTGAATGGAACAAGAAGCATTGACAAATTCTTGGGGAACTGAACTAGGCCTGTTACTTAGCCTCCCACACATCTCACGTCCTTCCACGACGTGACCGCTCCACATGGCTTTCCTTTCCAGGATAGAGGGGACTTGGGAACCAAGGCAGGCTTCTCTTTGACTTGGAGGGAAGGCTCAGGGCAGAATATAACAATAGAGGGAGGCTGGGGAGAAGGGAAGGAAGGAA
Source organism: Petaurus breviceps papuanus (assembly GCF_028583685.1). NCBI lineage: Eukaryota > Metazoa > Chordata > Mammalia > Diprotodontia > Petauridae > Petaurus > Petaurus breviceps. Next base: position 955,599 of record NW_027185798.1, read on the forward strand.
GGAAAGGCAGAGTTCAGGGGCTGTCACTGCTTCAGGCTGACTTTGCATGTAGCTGAGTTTTACATACAGGGGAAGTAAGGTCTGAGCACAGACCACAGCACCTTCCGCCATTTGCCTACCAGCCAATGCCACATTCCTTGATCCTGGTAGGAAGGGGTCATGTACCCATACAAAGACACCGAGATGTTCTGGCTCTGGGTTCATTTGCATCTCTATGGACATTCTTTTTTCCAGGACAGAAGTGACTGGAAACTGAGAACTACTATTTAATTATCTTACCATCTCTCAAGAGTCACCGTCAGCGCCCTGGAATGCTCCTATTCCTCCAAGCGATTGGCACCTCTGCTCCCACTCCCCATTGTCTCCAGGAGTTGAGGAATGTTCTTAAGGGTGGCACCTACCACCACCCTTCCACTCATGCTAACACGCTCACCTCTGTTCCACACAGCCACACACAAACCCAACACTGACCTTCCATCTTTTGGAACACTCAGCTCGTTGCAGATGCCCACATCCTGGCTTCCTAACACATCTACTTCATCAAATGGCCAGCATCAAGATAGCATTCTAACACCTTTATAGTCCAAGGCACAGACAATGGTGTGTCTCTCTTGTCTTCCATCTGCCTCTCCAGGCGCCTGTTCCCATAGTCTAACAAGATTTCCGAGCCCTGAATCTCTAGTGATGAGGGTTCATGGGCTTGAATGGGAGGAGCCCAAGTGCTGGCATCCCTCTCATGTAAACAGCAACATCCTTTATCTTACAGGTTCTCCTTCCTTCACACAAAGCAGCAACACTTTCACCATCAACTGCTCAGGGTTTGATGTACAAGGACTAAACCAAACTGCTTTTCAGTCGGTGTTTGACAGAAAGGCCTTCCGACCAGTTATCAACATCAGTGACCCCACCAGGGTCAACATCTCCTTCACCTTATCTGCCATCCTGGAGGTGGTAAGTACTGAGCCCTTTAATTTGGCCACGGTCCAGAACACAGCACCCAAACCTGACTTCTCTCTTGCCCCCTCATCCAAAATTAGTCTGATCCAACATTGAGCATTGACCTAGTAGGTCCCACTCTATTGGAGGGATTTTCTGAAACTTAGGGAAGAGATAAACTAAGGCAACATTTCTATAGCAAATGAAATTTTCCTCTATTTGAACATGTCAAAAATCCTCCACTGGTCACCCATACCCCACGGTCAGCCACATTTTTTCCTGGTTAATCACTGAAAATCAGAATTATCCCAAAGATAAGCCGGGATGGGCACAGGGAAGGATGGCTAGAGTTGCTTACTGACTTAACAATCCCGGATGGGAATCTCTCTTGTCAGAATGCACAGATTCAGCTCCTTACATCATTCATCTGGCTTGAGTTGGTAAGATTCCCCTCTCTTCCCATGGCCATTTCTCTTCTCAATTTCTTTCTCTTTTTCTAATCAAATCCCATTTTCTCTAGTTATTAGTGCCCTGAAAATTAGTCTGCTCAGATGGCTTCCGGGCAGCTAGAAAGGCAGTGACGGAAACCTCAGAGGAAGGGCAGGATCATCGAAATGGCAGAAACCCCCAAAGTGGGAATACTCTCTCAGCTCTGGAGCTTCGTGCTAAGATGAGGCTCATGTGTAATATATAATCCATTGAGGCTCTCTATGATAAAAACCACTGAGGGATCAATGGAAGGCGGATAAGGTCACATTAGAGAAAGGGGGAATCATCAGGAATAGAAGTGAGTGCAGGGAAGGGAGCAGAGGCTTGGTGGAAAGCATACTGAGCTAGGAGTCAGCAGCCTGGGTTTCTAGTCCCAACTCTGACAATAATTCAAGGTGTGCCCTTGGGCAGATCACTTAACCTTTCTCAGGCTCACGTTCTTTCTCTTTAAGCCTGTGGGAGTTAGACTAGACGGTTCCTAAGGTCCAGTTGGACTAGCAGGAGCCGAGGATTTCTAAGGTCCTGTCCTTCCCTTAAAACTCTGTGATTCTAATTGTAAGCGTAAAGAGGAAAGGACTTTCCCAGACTAACCCTGGGCTCCAGGCACTCCTCAATGACTGTTTCTCCATTGCCTGGGGGTCTAGTTCTGGGACAACCCATTCATCAGCTGGAACCCAGAGGATTGTGGAGGAATCACTGACCTCACTGTGGCAGCTGAAAAGCTCTGGCTTCCAGACATCTTCATTGTAGAGTTGTGAGTACCAGAGCTAGGGAAAACAAGAAGGAAACTATCCCCAGGCAAAGCATCTTATACAAGGGTAGGGAAAAAGCAACATATTGGGGCATGATGAGACTCCACACACATGAGGGTAACTTATGGTGAGCTCACTACCACCAAATCTAGCCTAGAATAGTTGAGTGTTGGGGAGATGGAGAGTCACTGGCAGAGATGGGGACCAGGGGAGTGGGATTAGTTGGCATCAGAGGAATCAAAGAAGAAAACTCCATTGACTGCTTTGTTCTTACAGCATGGACATTGATCGAACTCCAACAGATCTTGTTGCATATGTGAATAGTAAAGGTCACATCAAGTATAAGAAACCGATGAAGGTGACCAGCATCTGTAACCTGGACATCTTCTACTTCCCCTTCGACCAGCAAAACTGCACTCTGACCTTCAGCTCCTTCCTGTACACAGGTGAGCTAGAGTTGGAGTGGCCATCTGAATCAAGGCAACCAGTGGAAGAATTGAGAGGAAATGAATGAATGAGTGAGTGAATGAGTGAATGAATGAGCAATCATTAAGCCTGTTTGCCAAGCACTTTGCTCGGTGCTAAGGATATGAATATAAGAGAAAAGACAGTACTTGCCCCAAAGATTTTATATTCTTATCAGAGGAGAGCACCTAAATGGGGACTGACAGACAACAAGGATATTTTGGATAGATTCAATGACAAATGTTACCCTCTTCTTGACTGAAAAGTCTCCAGCTTCAGATTGAGACCCAGTATTTGGGACATGGCCAATGTGGGAATTTCTTTAGCTACGCTATCCATATTTATTATACAGGTTGTTTTTCTTGTTTTCTTTGTACATTTATGAGAGGGGGGTAGAGAAAGTAGTTAACTAACCACCAAGTTAGTTAATTGAAAAAAACAACAACAAAATTTAATTTTAAAAAATTCCAATGGGGTGGCTAGGCGGTACAGTGAATAGAGCACCAGCCCTGGAATCAGAAGGACCTGAGTTCAAATCCAGCCTCAGACACTTAACACAAAAACTAGCTGTGTGACCTTGGGCAAGTCACTTAACCCCAATTGCCCTACCTTCCCCCCTCCAATAAGCAAAAACAAAAGAAAACAAAACAAAAAGTTTCAAGAACAAAACCCCAGACAAAAGTTGAGTAGATTGAGTGGGTGGGTGGGTGGAGGAGGTTGGATAGAGAGAAAGCAAAGAAGATGAAGGATTTGTCCAGTTTCCTGCTTGAGGAGAGAAAAGAAGGGAGAAGCTAGCCTTGAGAGAAGTGATAATGTGAGAAACTGAATGCATTGGCTCTCCTCTGCAGTGAATGACATGTTGTTGGGCATGGACAAGGAAGTGTGGGAAATATCAGACATTTCACGCCATCTCATCCAGACCCAAGGGGAGTGGGAACTCCTGGGCATCCACAAAGCAAACCCAAAGTTGGCAGTGGGATCCAGCCTCTATGACCAGATCATGTTCTATGTAAGCCTGGACTATGTGATTTTGCGACCTCACAAACACCCAATCCCACACTTGCCAGACATCTTCATCAAACCCACCCCTCTTGGATCAATCCATCCACAAGTATTTATTTAAAAACCACTGTGTGCCTAGCACTGTGCTAAGCACTGAGGATACAAAGAAAGGAATGAAACATTCCTTGCCTTCAAGGGGCTTATAGTCTACCCAGCCCCTCGGTCAGATGGCTTCCCCTGCCATCAAAGGCATCTCAACGCTGCTCTACCCTAGGGCGCCAAACCATCCCCTCCCCAGGCCCACTGTGCATCACCCGAATCCCTTGGGCACATGGAGGCAGCTTCTGGAGACTGACTATATGTTGTGTCCCACTCAATTTGGGGCAATATTTTCATTGGGTTCTGATCCAAGAGGAGGGTAATCTGTGGAATAATCATATTAAGAGCAGCTTCCTCTCAATTCCCCATTTCCTCCTTCTCCCTCTCCTCCAGGTGGCCATCCAGCGACGGCCCAGACTCTATGTCATAAATCTTCTGGTGCCCAGTGGATTTCTGATAGCAATCGATGCCCTAAGCTTCTTCCTGCCAATTGAGAGTGACAACCGGGCCCCTTTCAAGATGACCCTGCTGCTGGGATATACTGTCTTCCTGCTCATGATGAATGATTTATTGCCACCCAGTGGTACCCCACTCATTAGTATGGCTGCCTCCACTGGGGGAGGAGGGAAATGAGAGGGTCTGGGGGGCAAAGGACCTGGGAAAGAGAATTATTACAGGATTAGAGTTGGGGTTGGGGAAAGGGGCCACAAGAGGAGGTTGGAGGTCACTCCGGTCCTTCCTCTCTGAGACACCTCCCCCCCCCCCCAAAATGACCCCTCAGGTGTGTACTTTGCTCTGTGCCTGTCCCTGATGGTGGTCAGTCTGCTGGAGGCTATCTTCCTTACCTACCTTCTGAATCTGGTTACTACGCAGCCGCCACCCATGCCCCAGTGGCTCCATTCACTGCTGCTGTACTATCTCAGAGCAACAGCCTACTCCAAGAGGTCCCTAAAGGAAAATGGAGGTCCTGACCCCAACCCCATCCACCTGCCTGGTAAGTGCCATTAGCACCAGCCTTGTCTCTCTTGTTCTAAACTCCAAATCTCTCCACTTTCCCATTCCCAGTGATGGCCCTTCCCAACTACAATGTCCATTCCAATGTTAGGCTAAGTTTTCATCTTCCCTACAGGTCTGAAGGAGCCAGGGGTGAAGGCAAGCCTGGCTAAGGCTTGGCTGAAGGGGGACCCCTACTCCACATGGGCACAGCTGGAACATGAGCAGAAAGTTGACATTTGGGTGAAATTCAGCGTTGTTCTTGATACTCTGCTGTTTTGTGTCTACTTGATATTCATGGCTTCCTCTCTCATCACAGTCATTGTCCTTTGGATCAACTAGAAATATGCCCCCCCCCCCCCCCTCACCTGCCAACACCAGCTTTCAACTCTCCCTGACTTTGTGGACTGCCAGAATTCATCCTTTTACCCAGGCTCCAGCAATTCCCCACATCCCTGCTGCCTCGGGGGACCCAACTCCATCCCTTCCTTCCAGCCAGTGTTAGCTCCACCCCATCTCCTGCCAACGAGTGTCCTTCCTTCTGACCTTCTACAGTTCCCTTAAGCCCAGTGATTCAGCTCAGATGCAAGCCTCAGCTTAATTGACCTAATTAATCCTTTTGCAGGGAATATTTGTTCCTTGGGATAGACATTACTGGTAAAGACAATTCTCGGATCCAGTCATAGCTTAGTTATTCCTGACAGACAAGAATCACATGGTTTTTTTAAAAAGACTCCTAGCATCTATTTGTGAGTTAAAAATAGAATTTTAATTGTAAAAGTGAATTTTAAATAAATTACCCCAAAATATTGACCAATATAGTTGCTTCTTATACTGAAGCAAGGAAAAGAATGTTATGTAGCTTTTAAAATATATATTATATATAGCTTTTAAAAACATTTTCTAAAAATTATTTCTAACTTGAATTTGTAATCTAATGTGGTTATTCCCTCCCTGACAAAGATTATGGCCCATCAATTTCTCTTCATCCTCTATAATTCTTGTCAATGTCCTTCCATAAATCCTTCATGAGAATCTCTCTAACAAGGTGGAAACCTTCTCTCTGGACACTGACTCCCAATATGTGTGAGCCAGAGTTCTCTCCAAAGGGGAGCTCTTCAGTTATGTATTTTCCCAAACAGTAAAGACTAACTGTCTAATTATTATCATGAAGATGTCTTGGAAAGTGTATTTTTCTTATCAAAGTAGGATCTCCATAAAGTTGGCAAAAGATGGAAAAATTAAATATTGGAGACACACTCACACATTGTCAGTGGAACTGCTCATTGGTCAGCCACTTCTGGAATACAACTGGGAATCAGGCAACTAAAGTGTTTGTGTCCTTTGATCCAGCAATTGCACAAAAGAAAAGACTGTACACACCAAAAGATTCATAGCAATAAGTGACTTGCAATTTATTTCTAACTTTGCAAAAAGCTGGAAACGAGCTCTGTTTCCTCAACTCTAAACTGGGGACAATAGCACCTAGCTCCCAGGTTTATTGAAAGGAGAAAATCAGACACTATTTGTAAGGCACCTGGATCACTGAAGGTGCTATAAAAATGTTAGCTGGCTTGTTTCCCCCCTTATTCTCCTTTGTTCTAATGGATGACCTCTGGGAGAGGTGAGGGGAGAAACACATTAGGAAAAGAAGATGATGTCAAAGCAAAAGACATGAATAACAATTTAAAAATAAAGGAGCTGAATGCTGGGGGAAAGGATGGAGCTTCGGGTTTGGAACCTCCAACTTGGCTAGCCATAGCACGCTTGGCCCATTCTGTAGTGAAGGGCAGGGGCTCTCTTGGGCCTCTTCTTGTATCCCCAACACTTAAACAATGTCTGCCGCACAGTAGATACTGAATAAATGTTTACTGATTGATTACCATTTGCTTGTGATTTTCTTATATTCTATGCATTTTAGCTGATATGCCAAGAGAGTGAGTTCTTTGGAGTTAGGCTGAGAAGAAAAGTAATCCTGGGACACCCAGGGGGTGAGGGCACATGAGCTTAAAGAGTTGGGAATTATTTGGGGAAACGGTCTTTTCCCCTGGGCTTCAAACACAGAACTCAGGGGACTAGGGAAAGGCTGAACAGGCACCTGTCCAATCTGAAATCCAGGGGCATCACTCAAACGTTGAGCGCCATCTGGTGGACCGCACATATTTAGCACCCCACACCACTGCTCCAAGCTGCTTGGCATCGCCTCTGTCCCTAGGGAACTCAGAGTGGCTCGCGAAGAGACACGCATTGCCTATTTCTCCATCCCTGAACCCCGCTGGACAATTCTCTTCATGGCTGTATTGTTCTTGCTCTGCCGGATAACTGTACAATGAAAAGAGTACTATTATGGCCAATGGGCCCCTGACTGACACAGGAGTGCCTCAGGTGCCAATGAGATTACAGGGACCATAGCCAGAAGACCAGGCCTGAGAGTCTGCAGAACGCAGCCACATTCCTGCAAAGAAGAAATGGACCCCCCATCAGAGCGTGACCAGTAGGATAGGAGAAGGCTCCCCCTAATAGGAGGGCAGGCACCATGAGTTACTCCTGAATCCCTGCTAAGTCTTTGATCTTTCCACCTGTTACCCACCTGCCCACACCCACGGGGTAGGATACAGCAGGCCAGGGAGTGAATGGTCTGAATCCCAAGGTCAGAGCTCACCAGGTCAGCTTCACTGTGCTGATCTTACTTGTTTGTCTTCCCTGCATTTGAGCTCTCTCCTGGCGGACCCCATCCCCACAAATAAGGAAATGTTTACAGCTGAAGGAGTGGTCTAGATGTGACCCTGCAGGGACTTCAAAGCTGGATCCTAGTCCAGGAGAATGTAAATGGAGTCCCCTCTTTCAAAGGCCAGGAAAAGGGCTCTGTCAAGGTCAAGTTGGTCTGAATGCATTGCTGCTCAATGTCGTTGCCCCTAAGGACATGATGGTTCATATTAATATTGCTTATGATGGCATCCACGTCCAAACTGCCATGGCAGAGCACGGGTCTCTCTGTAGCCTCTTCTGGGTTTGGGGCAACTGTTAGGAAGGATGGAGAGAGCCGGCAACTTTGACTGCCTTGTAATACAGCCCATGACTTCACAATCTGTAGAGGACCTCTGGGACATTGCTCGGGTGCTCCAAAGAAAGATCATGATGTCCTCTGAAGAGATAACATTCTGATCTACAAGAGTCACAAAGTTCACAGAGTGTGACAATATGGCGAGGCCATCGGCCAGGCCAAAGGTATTCTGGTAATGGTCGTAACCATTGTTCTTTCCCATCCACACCAGGTTCTACATTCCCCAGTGGCGTAGAGACCTTGCTGTTCTGTATCTTCCCATAAGGCCCCAGTTCAAAAGGTGCAGCAAGCACCATCTTGGAGCCATAGCTTCATTCGAGCCCCTATAATCGAGGCAAGTCTTCAGCTCCTTTCTTTTGGGTGGGGGGAGATGGAGCATAAAATCCAGATAAGATATAAGTGCACCCCATGAAGACAATGAGGAAAAGCAATTCCTGTCTGAGCTGTGACATCTTACAACCAGGTTCCCTGTTCTTTCTCATGGAATGCGCGTGGGTGGGGGCCGTCTCCAGGAGGAGCCAGACAGGACAGTCATGTTGCCAGAGCAGCGGAAGATGGCTGGGCCCATAGTTGCTTCCTAGAGATTATACTCCATAAGAACAGTTAGCAGACATTATGCGGCAAGCAGTGCCACAACCTCCCACCCCATACTGAGGCAAGTCTGTCCCTATAAGGAGGCTCCAGGATAGCCCGGCAACACACCAGGGATTTGCTGGAGTCAGTGGCGGCTACCACGAGGCAAACATGCTGTAGTACTGGGGTATGGAGGAGAGGGCAGGGGAATGAAGGGTTGTTCTCCTTCGATAATGGCTTCTGGATATTCTGGGTCCTATGGGAAGAGCCTAGACCAGGCCACCTCAGGATTCCCTTGGGAAGAGATGTGTGAATTCATCTTGCTAGGCCAGGCGTCCCATATACCAAGAGAAACAAAGTAGCCACATAGGAATTTCAATACCTTATCTGTGATTATTCAGATTGGGATAGAGGTAAGAACCTTAATGGAAAATCAGACTTGGGCTATCTTTGGAGATTTCTCTGGACTTTAAGCCTGGGTAGAAATGAGATACAAGCCAGATTTGTCACAGATCTATGAAGTGTTATTTGAGAATGATTTTTAAAAATACTTTAAATCTGGGACTGAGTCTAGAGAAACTTGGTTAAAGTGGGGAGGCCAATATTTAATGCAGTTGGGAGAACATCCTAATTATTCCGAAGGACCAGATTAAGACAAACCCTTCCTTCATTTCATCAGGGTCCATCCTCTTAAAGAACCGTTGTCTGACTAAGACATTCTTTATGTCTTACACCTGTGAGAAAAGAGAACAATCATGAATTCACTAAAAGGTGCCAAAACCTAAAAAAAAAAAATCTGAACTTTTATAATCTTTTAGGCTGGGTCGGGGATGGAGGGACAGAGTACCAAGCTGGAAGGCAGAATCACAGAATTTTAAGGTTGGAAGGGACATTGGCTTGGACATCCAGTTCAAACACACCTGAAGGGACTCCCCATTGTAACATACCTAACTAATAGTGGTCCAGCCTCTAGCTTAGCTGCCCTTACAGTGCTGAAAGAGACATGAGCTTCTTGCTGGGGTTTGCTAAGAAAGCATGCTCCTCCCTCCCCCAAGGCCAAAGCAGGGCAGCTGCTTCTGGGCCACTGGGCAAGCTGGAACGCAGAGCTCACACAGACACAAGGAGCAAAACAGGATGTTACACATAAGAGAAATGCCAAACAACTCTCCCAGGATATTTATTATAGCCAAAAACATTCTGAACACAGCAAAAAGTGCCAGAAGGAGATTCATGCTGTCACAATGGGAAAAGCTCACATGTGGGATCCCTACTCAGCCAGAGAGCCATTCCATGATATAGGCCCCTGCTACAGTGCTGGAGATCCCATTCCTAATCAGTTCTGCCCACCTGTTCTGTGTAAGCAACTTAGGCTGAAGTGCCTCTGTCTCTGTCTCTTTCTGACTGTCTGTCTATCTGTCTCACACACACACACACACACACACACACACACACACACACACACACACACAC
>NW_027185798.1:965451-970483 GCF_028583685.1 Petaurus breviceps papuanus
CACACACACACACACACACACACACACACACACACACACACACACACCCCTACCAGATGCTATTTCTATAGGATCAGCATTTGAAGAAATGGCAGGAATACTGGAGAAAGAACTGTTGCATTGGAAGAAGTCCCCTAAGAATTGAAGATTCTCTGGTTCTAAGTCTAACTTAGCCAAACTGCAAACCAATACAGCTGGAGACCATTGCTCAATCCCTCTTTAGCTATAGTCTATGATCCCTACCCAGAGAGTTCTTTGTTGCATGATGAGACCTTGATCACTGCTGTGATTGCCTCTCAGCCAATGAAATGGCTCTTTCTGTGGATGCCCAGCCAGCAACCTCCAAAGGCTGCCAGATTTGGGCCAAGGCCAAGTTCTTTCTGGGCACCAAGACTTGTCAGGGAATTGGGAACCGCCAATGGTCACCTGACACCTGCAATATTAAATGCTGAGATTTGGGGTGTGGCCTGTGCTCCCTCAAACTCAGGTGTTTAAGGGAGCTCTCGCCCCAGGCATATCACTAAGGAGCGGAGGAGAGCGCAGCAGAATGCAGCGTTGGCCCCTGGGATTTCTCTGCTGTCTCTTCCTCAGCTTTCTATTGCCAGGTAAGATAGGGGAGGGGCCAGAGTTCTGGGGAAAGAGGGATGGCCTTTGAGGAGAACTTGGCACCTTGGCTCAGGCTCCAGCCACGGGGGGGTGTCTGCAGCCACGGGGGGATGCCTGCAGCCACGGGGGGATGTCTGCAGAATAGGCCTCCAGCTTTGAGCACTTTGATTTTCCTGTAGTGAGGTTTCCATGATGCCTGTGCCAACTCGCTTTCTAAGAAAGAAAAACTTTATGCTGTGTATCTGCTAGCATCAGTCCTTAACCATTCCTGAGCACCAAGCAGCCTGTTCCAGAGTTTCTCCTTCCCTACAGTCGCCTCCCCATACACTTACATGTGCACTTGTCTTCTTGATTAGAGGATAAACTCAAAACAAGTTTTATTCTTTGAATCTGTATCCCCAGCACCAAGGACAGCACCTGGCACACAGCAGGTACTAAATAAATGCTTGTGGATTGACTGATTGATCCTTTGCCAGATTATGCCACATCTCTCATCCTCACCCTCAGGCAGGGTATCCGTTCATTCAACAGATATTTTAAACAGTTATTCTATACAATGAACGCACTGCAAAAAGGGCTTGCTATTGGCACTGCAATGTGGTTGCTTATTGATAACTGAAGGAATAGCCTGTGTCTCCATCCCCACAGGAGTCAGACGGCCAATGACCTCAGCACTAAGTCACTAAGAGTAATCAGTTTATAGGATCGTGGGCCTTAGAAGTTCTCTAGTCCAAACCATTTTATAGAAGGGAAAACTGAGTCATAGAGAAGGTGAAATGAGTTGTCCAAGGTCACACAGACATAAAGTGGCAGAACCATGATTCAAACTCAAATAATCAGACTCTTAGAACTCTTCCAGCCATGCTGAATTGCCTCAGATCAGAGGACCTTGGTCCAATCTCCTTCCACTTGTTACCTGCCTGATCTTGGGCAAATCGCTGCCCTCTCTGGGCCATACTTTCCTCATCTATAAAATAAGGGGCTTGGGCTGGGTGACTCTATCACTTGGATTGGAAGCCGGCCTCTAACCTGGGAGTGGCCGGCACCAAACAAACAGAGCAGGCCGAGGACAGGAGAGTCGGGACACAAAACACGAGTTTCATTAATTTCAGAGTGAGGAAGATGACATATATATAGGGAAATCGCCCTCCTACAGGACTTGGCATGCTGGACTAAAGGTAGGTCTTACAGACATCCCGGGCTGGCCCATGACATAACCATTTTTAGGTCCTGAATTACTGTTCCCACGGGTCCTGTGGAAACAGCATCATCTCAAGTCCTGGGGACCCACCCAGCAGGGCACAGAACCGGAGTTCTGTGATGGGAACAGGAGTGCAGCCCCTGTCAGTGACAGAGAACAGGGATTGTGAATATGTGATGGATGGCCCTGGGAAATAGGGGGGGCTAAATCCCTCAGGGAAAACCTGGTGCTGGCTGAGCAGGGGACGCAGTACACTTTGCCAGACCCAAGCTCAGGGCATAGCCTTAGCTCTGGAGAAGGGGGTATCTCCAAAATATCTGGACAACTTGTAGGATCTATTTCAGCTCTGAATCTATGATCTCATGATCTTAAGTGCAAGAAAGATACCCAAATGGCAAATGCCTCAGATGAAAGAGATGGGTTTGGTTGGAACAAACACTTATTAAGTACCGGTGGTATGCGAAGTCCTAGGGATGCAAGGTGAAAGCTAAACAGTCCCTGCCCCAAAGGGCATGGCAGACTGCTTCTGCGGTATTGCTCCATGGTCTCCACAAAATGGGGGAAAAAGACTGGAGCAGGCTGATCTGGGGAGGGGGCAGACAAGCTAGAGTCACTATTTCTCTGTATCTGATTCAAGAGCCAGCACAGCCGCTGTGACCTGATCACGCAAACAATGGTCACCCATTGGACATCTGGGGGGCCCAGAACCAGAACTGGGAGTGGAGAAGGCGGCAAAGCCACGTGACGTGGCTCCCTTTCCACACCCTCTATCTTACAAATCCCTGTTCAAAGATGAAAAATGTCAAAGGGGAGGAACTGAGGCAGCTATCCTGCTAGTCCAGACAGGAAGGTTCAGTGAGCTGAGCTAAGGAGTCTGGGAGGGAGATGTGGGGGAGTAGAGTTAAAGAGGTAGCTGACATATTGCCTTTGGGGTCCTTGGGCCAGAAGTCAATAAGGGAGCTATTCCTGGCCCCAGGGCTGAGTTTGCATGCAGATTTGGGCAAGTTTTGCATGGGGACAGAAACCCAATGGCACTAAGAACTGAGCCCTGACTCATTGAGCTTACCACATCAGTCATTTCCCTACCAATCACATTCCTTATTTCCTGCCCCAGGACATGATTCTCTCTGGTCATTTGGATTTGGGGAACAAGAAGGAGGGGTTCATGTTCTTCCACAGGATTCCCTGGGGGGGCTCAACAATGACCTGTTTCCTAGCACCTCTATCATGTACAGAATATGATATTTCTACTGTACATCTCAGTTTCTTCATCCTGAACAGGCAAGGGGGATAATTTCGCCATCAATTGCACAGGATTTGACTCCCAAGGGGTGAACCCCACTGTCTTCGCATCTGTGATTATGAGAAAGGACTTTCGTCCAGTTCTCAACTACAGTGTCCCAAGCCAGGTCAATGTCTCCTTCACCCTGTCCTCCATCTTGGATGTGGTGAGTGCTTAGTTCTGCAGCCCTTTCTTGGGCTCCATGGTCTATTGAAGCCCTTGCCTCTCTGCTTCCCCTCTCCCCCAACCACCATAAAGATTATAATATCATCAAAGGACCATTTTAAGATTAAGAATGGTCCTGGGGCAGCTAGATGGCAAAGTGAATAGAGCACCAGATCTGGAGTCAGGAGAACCTGGGTTCAAATCCAGACTCAGACACTTAACTAGTTCTGTGACCTTGGGCAAGTCACTTAACCCCAACTGCCTTGCATTCCCCCCTCCAAAAAAAAAATGGTCCTGGTGCCTTCAAAGGACCAAGTTGGCACAATTTAGGGTGAGGATATAATCCAGAAAAGCCCACAGTCAAAGTCATATTCCAGAGCCCATCCTGAGATCCTGAACCATCTATCAGTAAGTAAGCTATTGGCAAAAATTGCAGTGTAAGCCTAGCTCCACCTTCCCCCCAACCAGCGGTATTCAGTGTCACCTAGCTTTTGTCACTGCTCCATCATACAAGTGTTCTTTGAGGGTACAGAGAATAAGGTGGCAGTGAATATACATGTTACCAAGCCATATGCCTAGAGCAGGAATCTCTTTTAACAGGATGAGCAGCTCCAGCTTCTGACATCATTCCTGTGGCTGGACATGGTATGGCAAATTCAACCTCATTCTGCCTTCCCTTGGACATTCCATTTCCTCTGCTCCTGCTTTTCAAATAAGATTTTGTGAAGTTAACAGGGTCCGGGGAACTAGATAATGCCACTGGGAGCTGGTCCAACTTTGGGGGCACAAAGGTTCCTGGGCAGCCAGCCAACTGGGAAGGCAGAATGGGACCCCAGAGGGAAGAGAAGCAGCCCACACAGGGAAAGGGATTCTGGGGGAGGACGTCAAGAAGCAATTACAGAGGCTTTGCTCTGAAACATCCAAGTCCATAGTCAAGATCTCTCCAGAAAAGAGCCAATGAGGGAGCAAGGAATGGCAGATGAGACCCTCACTCATGAAGAATGTGAGAGAGGGAGAAGTCAGGGTTTAAAAGGGAACAAAAAGGGGGAGAAGAGGTAAGAGCAGACTGACTCCAAGCTCATTAGAGTTCTGCTTCCCTGGACTCTAGACCTGGAACAATGCCTTCATCAGCTGGAACCCAGAGGAGTGTGGGGGCATTCAGAGAATCTCTATAACAGCTCAAAACCTGTGGCTCCCAGATATCTTCATCATAGAGTCGTGAGTATTGGACCTAGGGAAACCTGGAAGAAAACCCACTCCATTCCCAGCAAAGGAGGGGAGGGCATTGCAGCAGGGCATCCTTTGGGACAAGGAGAGACAATAGAGAAATAGATAGAAACCTAAGTGAATGACTTCCACAGAACCACATGTGGAGGGGAATGAGAAACCACAGGGGACATCCCAAGGGCTGAGCATGAAAGGGAAGGAGAGGGAGGCCAGCCTGGAGATGATTTGGGATATGAGGGGAGGAAGAGCTCAGCCCGAAGGGAGGACTCACAGCTCCTACCTCCTGCAAACTCCTACATGCAGCGTAGATGTGGATCAGACTCCAACAGGTCTCGCCGCATATGTGACTCATGAAGGTCACATCAAGTATAAGAAACCAATGAGAGTGACCACCATCTGTAACCTGGACATCTTCAGCTTCCCCTTTGATCAACAGAACTGCACTCTGACCTTTAGCTCCTTTCTCTACACAGGTGAGTAGGAGGGGTGTCTGTGTATGAGAAGGGGGGGAGAGACAGAGAGAGACAGGGACAGAGAGAGAGAGAGAGAGA
>NW_027185798.1:970583-1053648 GCF_028583685.1 Petaurus breviceps papuanus
GACAGAGACAGAGACAGAGAGAGAGAGAGAGAGAGAGAGACAGAGAGAGAGAGAGACAGAGACAGAGAGAGAGAGACAGAGAGACAGAGAGAGAGAGAGAGACAGAGACAGAGAGAGACAGAGAGAGACAGAGAGAGAGAGAGCACAATGGGGTTCCTAAAAGGAAACAGAGGGGGGCAATGACAAAGCCTAAGGCAGGGGCCAGTTGAGGGTCAGGAGATAGTTCAGATGGATGAACAGCAAAGGGGCTAAGGGGTCTGTCAAATTTATTGGGACAGGAGAGAAAAGAAAGTATCCCTCAAACAACAAGGAAGAAATCTCCTGTATTTGTCCCCTTAGTCATCTGGACTATTTCAGAGATTCCCAAAGTGGGTGATACTGCTCCCTTGGGGTGTGTATGCTGGAATAATGGGCAGGGGAAGTAGCAGTCTCAGGTGCAATTGGAGGACATTGAATATAAATAAGGGAGCAGTGAACGTATAAGGAAAGAAAGGAAGAAAAATTTTAAAAACCATTCATTTGTGTTTCATCTGTTGTGTAACAGGGTTAAAGTCACAGTAATTACATTTTT
Organism: Petaurus breviceps papuanus; assembly: GCF_028583685.1. Classification (NCBI taxonomy): domain Eukaryota; kingdom Metazoa; phylum Chordata; class Mammalia; order Diprotodontia; family Petauridae; genus Petaurus; species Petaurus breviceps. Next base: position 971,155 of record NW_027185798.1, read on the forward strand.
TCCAAATAAACACACAAAATGCAAGTTATAACCAATCAGTGGTCAAGTCTGCCAACAGGTCTTAACAAGAAAGGGTTGGCAAGAGAACCTGTTGTGCATTGTCAGGAAGTCCAGCATGCATCAGCAGGAATATGTGTGTTTAATGACTTGTTTAAAATATGATACTATATTGTTACATGATGAAATATTGCATCATCAAAATTTCAATGTAGGGAAAAAAACCCACAAATTTCAATAAATTATTAAATTAAAGATGTGTCATTTTTTAAAAAATGTTTTTAATATTTTAAAAAGTGATACAAATTTTTAAAAACATTAAAGGGTTAAAGAAAGTAGATTTCCAGGGGGGAACTGAGTAATTTTTTTTAAACGGGGTGGTAGGCCAAATAAGACTGGAAACCTCTGCACTAGACCTTTTGATCTCCTTGCCTCAAGCCTTGCCCCACTACAGTCCAGCCTCCGCTCATCTGCCAAAGGGAATGTCCTACAAGGTCACTTCCCTGTGACTCCCTAAGATTTCCTAGGTCTAGAGAGATCTCCACCTCCAGGATCAAATATTAGATCCTCTGTTGGTACTAAAAGCTCCGCTTGCTATGTTTACACTCCCCTCCATGCATCCTTTGGCCCAGACACGGTGTTTTTGCTGTTCCCCATAGAAGACATCCCACCTCCCATCACTGGGTTTTGCAGAGGCTATCTTCTATGCCTGGAATGCACTCCTTCTCTCCTTGCTGGAACTTCTTGGAATCTCTTTTCCATCAAGACAGCTCAAGCTCTGTTTTGTGCATAAAGGCTTCCCTGACCTTGCCAGCTGCTAATTCCCTTTCCTCAAACTACCTTGTATGGTCATCCCCAGCTTTCCAGCCTGCTGAAAGTAATTCATTCTGGAAAAGCCATTTGTGGATCAATTTTGTATTAAATTAAAAACATCATTACCATTTACTACAATGGGACACATTTTTATTTGCTCCTGAGCCCTTAATTTAACATTTGTTTATACTAAAACACTGAATCCCATTAAAACAGACACAATTTCTTCTATGTAATTGATCCTGTAACACAAAAACAAATACTAACAAAAAAACTAATAGAGTAAAAACCAAAGAAGACATTGAAGAGTGCAGATATCAAATTCACCAAGTAACTTGACTTCTGGTGGGAGACAAGATGAGGTGAGGGAGACCTTGAGGAGACAGTGCTGTGCCTGTTGCTAAGACTGTAACCACTATGAAGTACATGCCTCTAGTAGCCCAAGGTGTTGTTAACACACCATGTGTCAACTATGTAGCCACAAATGATGGTGTGATAACTCTCAATTCTTATCTCAGTTGTCTGAGAAGCAAATTTGTGCTCATAAATGCAAAGAAATGCCTCAGAAGCCTTGGTAAAGACTTCTGTAAAACTTCTAAAACTGTAAAACTTCTGTAAAACCAAATTATAAAATCCTGCGTATCTCAGGATGCAATTGTATTCATTGTATATATGTCCTGTACTTATAAATGTCATTTCCCATATTAGAATATAACAGGGTCAGAAATTGTGTTATTTTTGTCTTTGTATTCCCTGCACCCAGCACACTGTCTGGCACAGACCAGACAATAAATTCTCAGTGACTGATTGACTGATTGGTTCTCCCTTATAGTGGACGACATGCTGTTGGGCATGGCAAATGAAGTGTGGGAGATCGTAGACACATCACAAAACCTTATCAGGACCCAAGGGGAGTGGGAACTCCTGCAAATCAACAAAGCAACCCCAAAGATGGCAGTGGGGTCTAGCCTCTATGACCAGATCATGTTTCACGTAAGCCCACACTTCCCCATCTTGTGACCCAATTCCCCATGTGCCACCCTTATCTGAAATGTTTATCAAACCAAAACCTTTTTTTGAGTTTCATAGACTGCAAATGAAAACATCTTACCTTCTAGTTGGTCATGATTTTCAGAAAGTCCAAGGATTCTTAAAATATCCCTCTTCTGCCTGTTTTCCAGGTCCGTTTTTTTCTTCTTTTTTTGATGGTAGAGATCTTATATTTTCTTCTTTTTAAACTGTTGACTTTGTCTTATTAAACATTGAGTTCTCTTTGTTTCATTCTATTTTAAAGGAAGTTCACTACTTAGGCAAAGTTTTCCATCTTCTGTTCTAAGTTATTTATTCTCCTTTCAACTTTTTACTCCTAAATTCTTATTTCCTTTAAAATGTCATTTTGTTATCTCTTGCTTCATTTCTTCCAGTCACTTTTGTAGCCATGGCATCCTATGTTTTCCTGACAGCCATGCCACTTTTTTCTCTGAGTATTTCTTTACAGTTGTGAGTAATTCTTTTCTTTTGGGCTTATCTCTTGGGTTTCTCTTAACCCACAGCATTTCTTCAATGTGTTTGGTGTTTTCTTTTGTTTACTTGCTTTTCCAGATTCTCTTCTTAGATGGGGATTTTGTGCTCAGCATCAAGTCTCCTCTGAATGGTTTGGATGGACCTTGTTTGGTCTTGACTTCTTGCCCAACTGCTATTCAAGTGTGGGTTTGATCCTCTGGTCTCAGTCTTCTTGCATAAGCACTCCCACCCCCTGTACTTACACCAAGGAATCCAATTAGTCTAGTCTCCTGCTATGGCTCCCAGTGCTCAAAGAAGTGTATGGTCAGCCTAGTCTCTCTGTATGGAGACTGGATCTGTCCCCTGCTCCTATTCTGGCAAATTAGGGCTGGGGAATCTGGTTTCAGGTCACCTCCTTACTGGAACTCCCATTGGCTTACAATCCCATTATTGGGAGCAGTGGCTTGTTTTGGGTCCATGTGTAGGAGTTGGCTTCCCTTGTATAACTCCTTGCCCATTGTCCAGAATTTACTCCGGCTTCCTTGATGCAGCCCCGTTACCAGCTTCTGCTGGCCATATTTTTGTACAATTCTAGGATGGATGGGAGAAATTAGCTTTCATTTCTCTTCAGTTTTCTTGATCACCAGTCTATTTGGAGCCCTTTTCAGATATTATCTGGGATTTGTATCAGGACTGACTTCTCTATGAATATTGAAGTTGCCATCTTGACCAGAAAGCCTTCTTATTGCTTCTGCCTGGAAAGCTTCTCCTATCAAGGATCTCTCTATAGCTGTCCGGGGTCCCTAAGCTATAACCCTTTCCTGGACCTGATGCATGGTCTGTGACCTCTGGGAGATATATATATATATATATATATATATACTTTGTGTTCAATGCAGTCTGGGGCGATGCTCCCACTGGGTTCTGGACAAAGAGACTGATATAGTCTGTAATAAATGCTGCTCTTCCTTTCCTATCAAGCCCAATTTCTTCAAAATGCCCTATATCTCCTTCATGTCCAGGTAGCAATCAAACGCCGACCTGGCCTCTATGTGATAAACCTGTTGGTGCCCAGTGGATTTCTGATAGCAATCGATGCCCTGAGTTTCCTCCTGCCAGCTCAAAGTGGGAACCGAGCCCCATTCAAGATGACTCTTCTACTGGGCTACACTGTCTTCCTACTCATGATGAATGACTTACTTCCTGCCAGTGGCATCCCACTGATAAGTATGGTTCCTTCCACTGCTGAGAGAAAAAGGAGAGTAAAGAGAAGGGGGAGTATTTGATTTCACCAGCTCAAGGAGACAAGGGCTCTTGGGAAAAAAGCACTGTCCTAGCCAGGTGGGGACTGGGGAAAGATGACAAAGGAGGAAGGTGAAAGTCACACTGGCCCTGCCTCACTGCAGCCCTCTATGATCCTCAGGTGTATACTTTGCCCTCTGTCTGACCCTGATGGTAACCAGCCTGCTAGAGTCAGTCTTCCTCACCTATCTCTTACACATGGTAACTACACAGCCCCCTCCCATGCCAGCCTGGCTCCATTCACTTATGCTGAGATATATCAGAGCTACAGAAGGCTGCAACAAGAGGTCCCCGAAAGAGAACAGGGGCCCTGAGCCCAGCTCCATCCATCTGCCAGGTAAGTGGCTTCATGGGCCCCACTTGGAGCATCCTGTTGGCCCAACATTCTAAACCCTTTGACTTGGCTATTTCTGGTGGTTCTCTCTTAACTCTTATGCTTGCTACAGGCCTGAAGGACCCTGTGCCGATGGCGGGATGGGAGCCGGGCCCAGGTAAGGCTGAGCTGAATGGAGACCCCCAATCCACATGGGCAGAGTCAGAACAGCAGATAGAGATGCAGAGGACCATGGACATGTGGGTGAAGTTCAGCCTCGCTCTGGACACTCTGCTCTTTCGGTTCTATCTGCTGTTCATGAGCACCTCCTTAATTACCGTCATTATCCTCTGGAGAACCTAGAAATGGGGCTTCCCTTTGTACTGCCAATGCCAGCTTCCAGCTGCAGCTCTCCTCTGGCAGCCGTCATGGCCCATCCCCTTTTCTAATAACCTCCTAAGGAAACTTTTGTCTACCCAAAAACTAGGCTTCTAGTTCTTATCCTTTCCAGCTTCCCCAGCCCTTCCGTCTATCTCCAATTCCCTTATTGCTCAAGCCTGCAGACCGCTGGTGACAACTGGCCATCCTCATTAAGTTTCTGAAATAAATCGCTCTGCAGAGAGGACTAACATTTTCACAGTACAAATGAAGTGAGCAGAACCAGGAGATAGGCATTTACCCTGGCAACAAAACTGTCCAAAGAAATCACTTTGGAGCTAAATCAACTAGCATCAGTACAATGATCATCCATCATTCCAGAGGAGGAAACATACTGTTACGGAGGGTGATGGACTTAGGGTGCCCAGGGAAACCTCTATCTTTATCTACAGCCATTGAAGGGATATGTTTGGTGTGACTATGCATACTGGTTACCACAAAGAGGTTTTTCTTTTTTTTTTCCCCAATGGGGTGGAGAGAAATAGATTTATGTTAATTTTTTAAAATGAGGGATATGGGGCGGCCAGGTAGCACAGCGAGTTAAGAGCACCGGCTCCAGTGTCGGGATGACCTGGATCAAATCCGGGCTCAGATACTCAGCACCACACCCAGAAATAACTGGCCATGTAACCTTGAGCAAGTTACTTAACCCCGATTGCTTAAAAAAAAAAATGAGGGGAGAGTGCCACAGATGTGAAATGTTGGATGTACTTCCAGAGATCAACATATTATTAGTTTTACTTAACATTTTTCTTTGTTACAAAAGACCTCTCATGAAGTGAGAGTAATCTATGTTTGTAATATAAAAGTTAAGTACATCAAGAAAACTTTTGAAAAAAATGGAATTACCCCTATCTGTCATATTTCACATAATTTGTTATCTAAGGGTATTGTGCTCTCTTTTAGAGGATCAGAAAAAAAGCCATTTTCCTGTTCTCTCTGAAGGAGAGGGCACCAGGTAACTTACTCCCAGCCCATGCAGCTTCCTCCAGCCAAATGCTGGTTGTACACAAAATAATCTCAGATATTGAGCAAACATTTATCTAAGCAGATTAAACAGAAATCAGGGAAGTTCTGAGATTAGCATAGATAATAGAATACAAGAGAGTCAATGTACTCTTCAACTTGGAAGTAAGATCCCAGGAAAGTCGCTGGGAGAAGTCTCCAGAAGCCCAGGTGGGGGTCATCAAGGGGCATCTGAGTGGGGCTGCCTTCTCCAGCTGGCTCCCCTGAGCCATTCCAAAGGTCCCACCTGGCCTCTCACTCAGCACCCCATTACTCTTCAGATCAATTTGCCTCTCTTTCCCTCTGAAGTTGTTCTACACTCACACCGCTCAAAGGGCTCTCCATTAGTCAGAAGTCCCATCTCTTTCCACATCCACAGAGTGCAGCATTGGAAGGCTCTCCTTCAGGGAACCACCCCACCTGCCTAGTTGTGTGTGCATAAACACACATGCATATACATGCATACTTCCGATAGATGAGTATATACATGTCTACACACAAGTATCTGTGTTTGTGGATACATGGGGAGTGCTGCATGTGTGTCCGTGTGCCCATATGTGTAATGGGGGAGCTGGCGCTCTCCTTGAGCCGGCACCATGAAGCCAAGAGTACTCCCTGGGTAGAAGGGAGTCCTGGTTAATGAGCCCAGTCCTTGGAAGTATGCAGAGTGCTTGGGCAATGAGGTCTCCATGTGGATTGTGTAGTGCATGTAGCCATTCAGCCCTGGTACACTTGGCTCATAGCCAGAAGCCAGGGTGCATTCCAAAGGCATTGGTCAACAGAACATCACCTACTTCTTCTGATCTGGGTTCCATTAGGAGAAGAGAGACAGTGCTGAGCAAGGAGGGGCCTCAGGCCCTCCCCATCCTAGGCTTACTTGTGGCCTGTTAAATGGCCTTTGTTCTTTGCCTTAGGATTTGTTTTTTTATTCTGGGTAAAGGATATTAGAGGTCAAACTTTGTTAGTTTTGAGAGGTCAGGAGAGAAAGCCATCAGGACATCGAGCAGTGGAGTTTACAGCAGCCAGTCCAGCTTTGAGATCCTGAGAAATGGGGAAGAACCTTCAGGACGTAGCCCAGCAGTAGCTGATACAAGGAGTCTCGCAGCCACAATCCTGCATGTTGAGATGAAACTGGTGGGACCAACGTCAGAAACGATGTTAAGTCTGAACCCACTCTCCCCAGGGACTGAAATAGTATAGAGGCAGGGTGGCCAGGTAGCACAGGGAGTAAGAGCACCAGCCCCAGAGTGGGGATAACCTGCCTGGGATCGATTTGGGCTCAGATACTTAGCACCACACCCAGAAATAACTGGCCATGTAACCTTGAGCAAGTTACTTAACCCCAATTGCTTTAAAAAAAAAAAAAAGAGGTGGTTGATGTATGGGGCAGCTGAAGTCTGAAAGACTAAATCCAAGGCCAGCAGAAACAAACAATAATTGTGGTCTACTTTCTTGAAAAGCTTCAGGGAAAAGTTTCCAGGACCCTTAAGAACTCTTGGGCAAAGGTCTTCCTCCAGCAAGGTCTGAGAGCAAACTAAGGCTTTTAACCAACTGATCCCTAGTCCTGTTCCCATTGGCTACACCCTTTCTCTGACCCCTTTTTCCAGGGTTAGGCCTCCATGCAGTCTTACAGTTATGCTCCTCTGGACCTCAGAATCAGACTGGAAGGCTAAGTCTTCTAGGATCCCACAGACACACACCCATCATTGGGATCTAGCAGGTGATGAGGCCTCTTCCTCCTCCTCTTCTTCCTCAATGAACAGTTTGTATTTTATGAGACTTGCTCTCCCCATCAGGAATAAGGGCTCAGTCTAAAGTTGGAGACCTGCCTTGCTGTCTTTCAACCTTTATTCTCAAAGAGGGTCAATGACAGCAAGGTGATATCTTGACTTGTGCATGAATTGGATTTAAAGTGAGGCAAAGGTGTGCCTCACATATAGGAGTGATAGGGTACAGGCTCTGGGAACCCCCTTGAGCTCTCCTTGAATCTTCCCTCTAGATGAGGAATGTGCCTGAGGCCATAAGCCTTTCATTATAGCTCAGCCCAAATCTCTGTTACTAGCCTAGCCTTCCATGGTTCAGCTACTCCCCATCCCTGATCCTCCCAAAATGTCTGTGCCCAAATCTGTTACCCTTAAACTAGCCCAGCCCTTCATTGTCTGTCATCTCCAGGTAGCCTCCAGCTATTTCCCACCCTTAATCTCATTACTGAAGTCAGACCTAATTTGACTCCTCCTCAAGACCCTCCCCAAACTCCTCCTCTAGACCACCCCTAGAACCCTCCCACAATCTTTCTGTATATAAGCTCCATCTTGCCTCCATGGGAGCTGAGAATTATCTAGCACAGACTCACTTGGTGTCCGATTATCCAGTACAAGTGTCACAGATACTCCTTAAGAGTCTACCCATTATGGCAAATCTTTAATAAACTTTACTCTGGCTGAGAGAAGACTTGAGTTGAATTCATTGGGCAGGACCTGGTGTGTTGGTATTTTGGGGTCTCGTGTACCCCTGAAGTCAACAGGAGGAAGATAATGGATATAAAGTTTTGAGGGATCTCAGGAGGCATCCAGTCTAATTCCTTCTTTTTGCAGTTGAGAAAACTGAGGCCAAGGAAGGTCAGCTGACTTGACTAAGGTCAGATAGCATCAGAGGAAGGATTTCAACTCAAGTCTTCTGACCCCTGAAACACGAGAGCCAGACTGTTCCCAAATTTGTATAATGCTTTTAAGTGTTACAAAGTACTCTACATGCATTATCTTACTGGACCCTCACAACTACCCTATGAAGAAATACTGATGTATTATTGTTCCTATTTTACAAATGAAGAAATTGAGGCTCAGCAGAGATGACATACTCCCAGACTCAATGACTCTAAGACTGAGGCCACCTAGCCCCACTTGTTCCTGCCCACACATCCTCTCTGCAACATTCCCAACAAGTGACTATCCAGCCTCCACTGAAAGAGACCCCATTCCCTCCTGAGGCAGCCCATTCCATTTTGGGACAGCTCTCTTGGTTAGGAAGTTTCTCCTGACATCACGCCCAAATCTGCCTCTTTCTTCCCATTGCTCCTTATCCTACTCATTGGTGTCATACAGAAGAAATCTCATCCCTTCTTGCACATGGCAGTCCTTCAATAATTGATGACAAGTGAGGGAAATTATTATTAATAACCAATTGTTTGGAGAGATTCAGATTTCCCCCTTTTTCTTTTATCCTCATTTCAAAAATTTTGTCTTTGACAAAACCTCAAGGTCTCTGAATGTTAAGCTAACCTTTTCTATCCAAACCCCACACAGGTGGGGAAGCCACTGTATTCTACTCAGGTTTGGGTGGTGATGAATTCTTTGAATAGAAGGCCCAAGGTTGGGGACAACTTAGAAGTAAATGACAATCATAGTCCAGGTCCTCTCCCTCATTGCAAAATTCATTTTCTCATTAATTATTATCAATCAGAGTTGACTGCCATCCTCAGAAACACCCCTTTCCCAATGGGCATATAAGCCATGAGTCCACTGCCATAACTGTCTTTGGTCTGAGAGAGACAGCCAAATGACCATCCTTTTATTAAAATACTGGCATTATTAATAAAACTATTAAATTACTTAGAAATTATGTCTCTTGGTCTTTCACCAATTCTTGTAGGACTGGTCTTCAGCTTTCTCCCTTCTTTTGGACACTCTCCAGCTTTGTTTGTATCTTTCCTAAATTGTAATACCCTTAGCTGAACACATTACTTTAGATGTAGTGCTTCCTGAGCAGAGTGGAATATTGGGAAATGGCCATCTTGCTCATTCTGAACACTGTCCCTCTGTTAATGCAGCCTAGAATAGCATTTGCTGTGTGGGCATGATGAGGTATAGGCCCTTGAGCTCTCCTTGAATCTTCCCATTTGATGAGGCATTTGTCTGAGGCCATAGGCCTTTCATTGTGGCTCTGCCCAAATATTTAGCTCTCCTTTGTCCAGCAATTTCCCACTCTTGATCCTCCCAAAATATCTTTACCCAAATCAGTTCCACCCTTGAACTGGAATAACATACCATGGTTTTTGGCTCCAGGTAGCCTCCAGCAACTTCCCACCCTTAATCACTCATTTATTGGAGCCTGAGCTCATTGACTCCTCCTGAAGACCCTCCCCAAACTCCTCCTCTACCTCTAGATTCCTCCCCCAACTCTTCTCTATATAAGACCCCTTCTTGCCTCCATGTGGTGTGAGAGCACCACAGAATTTTCTAGCACAGACTTGCTCTGTGTCAGATGATTCTGGCCCACTTGCCCAATGTAAGCATTACAGATACCGAGGCTCCTTAAGAGTCTACCCATTATGGCAAACTTTGCTTTTCTTTGGCTGAGAGAAGACTTGAGTTGAATTCATTCGGCAGGACCTGGCATGTTGCTATTTTGGGGTCTCGAGAACCCCTAGCCCTAAGTCTCATCATTTTATGATGACCCTCTTCAGGCATTGTCACATAGCTCACTCATAAGTGAAAGGCAAATCCACTGAAACCTAGAAATCATTTTTGTTGAAACTGCTGCCCAGCAATATCATCTCCATCCTGCTCTTGCAGATTTGATTTTCAGAATCCAAGTATTTACAGATATTAAAATTTTAGTTTATTCAACTGAACCCATTCTAGTCTGCCAAGATCTTTTTGGATCTAGACTTTGACAGATACCATCTTAGCTATTCCTCTTAGCTTCTTATCACCTCCAAATTGGACAAGTATGTCTTCATCTAAGTCATTAATGAAAATGCAGCAGAGGACCAAGGACAGATCCCAAGGGCATTCTAATAAGAAACACCCTCCAACTTGCCATGGAACCATTCAGCGATCAACCACTTACCCTCTGGCCCAGGGACAGCACTAAAATAATAAAAGAGTTGACATCACGGGGCGACCAGGTAGCACAGTGAGTAAGAGCACTGGCTCCAGTGTTGGGATGACCTGGATCAAATCCGGGCTCAGATACTCAGCACCACACCCAGAAATTACTGGCCGTGTAACCTTGAGCAAGTTACTTAACCCTGATTGCTTAAAAAAGAGAGTTGACATCAGAAGATGAGCTTCTCAGGTCAGAAGGTGACCAACAGGCTACTGGATAAGAACTGAGAACAGCTACAAGCAGCCCCAGTACTAATGAAGTGGCCTTTGAAGCAAAGTCAAAAGGAAGTTCAGCTGCAGATGTGTCTGGTGATGAAAGGAAATCTGGTGCTATAAAGATCAATATTGCACAGGGACCTGGAATGTAAGAGCCATGAACCAAGTTAAGATGGATGTTTTCAAACAAGAGGAGGAAAGATTCAACCTCAGTGACAGTGAACTTAAATGGATGGGAATAGGTAACTTTAATTCAGGTGATGATTACCTATAATACTGTGGCAAGAATCCCTTAGAAAAACTGGAGTAGCTCTCATAGTCAATAAAAGGGTGAGAAAAGCAGTCCTGGGGTGATAATAACAAAATGACAGAATGATATCTGTCCAAATCCAAGGTAAACCATTCTATATCACAGTAATACAAGTCTATGCTCCAACCACTGATGCCAAAGAAATCAGTTAATCAGTTCTATGAAGACCTATGATGTCTTCTAGAAATCACATACAAAAAAATGTCACATTCATCATAGGGGACTGGAATGCTAAAGAATGGAGTTAAAAGATAACTGGAATTAACAGGCAAGTTTGTCCTTGGAATACAAAATGAAGCAGGGTAGGGACAAGTAGAGTTTTATCAAGATAAGTCACTGAAAGGCCCTGTATGTACAAAAGTATTTGTAGCAGCTTTTTGTGGTAGCAAAGAATTGGAAATCAAGGGGATGCTCATCAATCGGGGCATGGCTGAACAAGTTGTGGCATATGAATGTAATGGAATACTATTGTGCTGTAAGAAGTGGGGAGGGGGGCAGCTAGGTGGCACAGTGAATAGAGCACCTGTCCTGAAGTCAGGAGGACCTGAGTTCAAATCTGGCCTCAGACACTTGACACACTTATTAGCCATGTGACGTTGGGCAAGTCACTTAACCCCAATTGCCCTGCCCTCCCCCGTCCAAAAAAAAAAAAAAAAGGAAATGAGAAACAGACAGACTTCAGAGAAACCTAGAAAGATTTATACAAACTGATGCTGAGTGAGGGGAGCAGAACCAGAACACTGTACACAATTACAGACACTAACTTTGATAGACTTGGCTCTTCTCAGCAATGCAAGATGCTAAAACAACTCCAAAAGACTCATGATGGAAAAAGCTATCCACATCCAGAGAAAGATTTATGGAGTCTGAATGCAGACGGAAGCAAACTATTTGCTGTCTCTTTCTTGTTTTGTTTTGTTCTCTCTTGTGGTTCATTCCATTGGTTATAATTCTTCTTTATAACTTGACAATTGTGAAAATACATTTAATGTGAAGGTATATATAGAACCTATATTGGATTATATGCTGTCTTGGGGTGGGGGAAGGGGAGGAGAGGGAGGAAAAAATTTGGAATTAAAAAATTTGTGGAACTGAATGTTGTAAACTATAAATAAATTTTAAAGGAAAAAAAAAAACCTCTTAGAATGGGGGGGGGGGGAGATAACTTGCTGGTCACAGCAAACATTTTTTTTTCAACAACCCAAAAGGTGACTCTACACATGGACATCACCAGATAGTCAACATCAAAATCAGATTGATTATATACTAAACTTTGTAGCCGAAGAGGGAGAAGCTCTATACAGTCAGCTAAAACAAGACTTAGAGCTGACAATGGTTTAGATCATCAGTTTTTTAACACAAAATTCAGACTTAAATTGAAGTAGGGAAAACAATCAGACCATATAGGTATGATCTAAGTAACATTCCTTATGAATATGTAGTGGAAATGAAAAATATATTTAAGAGTTTAGATCTTGTAGACAGAGTGCCTGAAGCACTAATGGACAGAGGTTCTCAACACTGTATAGGAGGCAGCAAACAAAAAACAAAAAACATTTCAAAGAAGAGCAAGAAATCAAAATGCTGCCTCGTGAGACCTTACAAATAAGTGAGGAAAGAAGGAAAAAGAAAGCTATGCCAAGTGAATGCAGGATTCCAGAGAACAGCAAGAAGAGATAAGGTTTTCTTAAATGAACATTGCAAAAAAATGATCAGGTGGGAAAGACAAGCGATCTCTTCAAGAAAATTAGAGGGAAATCAAGGGAAAGTTTCATTTAAAAAATGGTAGGGATTTAACAGAAGCAGAAGGTATTAAGAAAAGGTGACAAGAATATACAGAACTATATAAGAAAGAGCTTGACATCACCAATTATCATGCTAACCGCAACAGTGTGATTACTGATCTAGAGACAGATAGCCTGGAGAATGAAGTCAAGTAGACCTTAGGAAGCACTGATAATAATAACGCTGCTGGAGGTGATGCAATTCCAGCTGAACTGCTGAAAACCCTCACAGATGATGCTGTGGAAGGGCTGCGCTCAATATGCCAGCAAATTTGGAAAACTCTACAGTGGCCGCTGGATTGGAAAAGACCCGTTTACATCCCAGTCCTAAAGAGGGGCAATATTAAGGAATGTTCAAATTACCAAAAATTGCACTCATTTCACATGCTAACAAAATGATCCTTAAGATTCTGTAAGCTAGGCTTCAGCAATGTGTGTACCAGGAATTACCAGAAGAACAGACTGCTTTTCAAAGAGGCAGAGGAACTAGAGACCAAATTGTCAACATTCCCTGCACCATGGAGAAAGCTAGGAAGTTCTAGAAAAACATCACCTTCTGCTTCATAGGCTACACTAAAGCCTTTGATTATGCGGATTACAACAAAATGGGGGAAATCCTCAAAGAGATGGAAATACCAAATCATCTTATTAGCCTCCTGAGGAAACTGCCAGTCAAGAAGCAAATTAGAACCAAACATGGAACACCTGATTGGTTTAAGCTCAGACAAGGCTGCAGAGTACATCATGCAACATGACGGGCTAGATGAATCAAAAACTGGAATCAAGGTTGCTGGGAGAAATATCAACAATATCCGATATGCAGACAAATCCACTCTAATGGCAGAAAGTGAAGGAATTAAGAAGCCTATTGATGAGGGTGAAAGAGGAGAGTGTAAAAGCTGGCTTGAAGCTTAACATCAAAAAACCCCCAAGATCTTGACAAACGGTCCCACCACTTCCTGGCAAATAGAAGGAGAAGAAATAGAAGAAGTGTCAGATTTTACATTATTTGGCTTGAATACCCCGAGAGGTAAGATGCCATCCTCATTTTACAGGTGAGGAAACTGAGGCCTGTGTTGTTCGTCCTTCATTCTCAAAGAGGACCACGACATCAGGGTGGGTTGACTTTGATTTGAGCGAGGGAGGGCTCTTGCAAGGTCACGGGGCTCACTTTCTCCTCTCGAGCCATCTGGATCCAGTGGCCAGATATTTAACAGGTGAGGAAACTGAGGCAGACAGAGGCTAAAGGACTTGCCCAACTACACAACTAGCAAGTGTATGTGACCAGATCTGAACCATCTTCCTGGCTCTGGGCCCAGGGCTAGTCTACCAAACCACCCAGCTGCTGCTTCTCAAGGAGTACAGTAGAGCTGGTGCTTTAAGGAGTTACAGCTTTTCCTTTGGCTTCTGTGTAGGAATGCTTACTTAAAAGACAGGAGAGGCATCCTGGAGGGATTTCACAAGGATTCTAATGTTTTAGAGAAAAAAGATTCAATGGAACAATATAGCTGGATATGCCTGAATTTGTTCTTTAGCAAGAAATAGAATTTTATTCTGGTTTATGGAGAAAGGTTAGCATTGCAGTCACAAAAATCCCCAGTAGCAAACGCATATTTATACACATGAACTCCATGTGGTAAGGTAACCAGTGCCAGCCTTAAAGTCAGGAAGATTTGAGTTCTAATTCTACCCCTGGCACGCGCTGGTTGCGTGGCCCTGGGAAAATCATTTAACATTACAGTAGTTTCCAAACTATTTTGACCCTGCACCTTTTATCAGTAATTACAGCTGCTGTGTTTTGGGTTAGGTTATAACTGCCTAGAGAGGTCAATGGGTGACTCAGAAAAAAAGTTAGGGGCTTGAGTAGCAGTAGGAAGGGAATGCTGAATTGTAATGGGTAAAGGGTAGGTGTGGTTGTGATAGAGAAAATCCCTGTGATTGGTTCTAACAGGAAGAATAGAATGTAAGCCATCTTCTTATTCTCTGATTGCTTGATTATAAATTCCTTGGGGTCAAGTGGACCCTCACTTTGAAGACCCCTGCTCTAGATCAGAGCTTCTTAAACTTTTTCCACTCATGACCCCTTTGTGTGTTTTGTTTGTTGGTGCTGTGTGGCCTGAGGGCATGTGTTGTGCAAAGTGCGCATGCTGTGTTCAAAACCAAGGCTGCAACGAAGTCACGTGACGCAGCATTGGTAAGTGCTGCCAGAAATACCTCAGATTCATGATGCATTTGGTTTTGAACTAATTTTTGGTTGTTGCATATTTGGAAACTATATTTACTGTTGCCAAATTTTTGTGGGGTCGAGGCCCACAGTTTAACAAGTGCTGTGTGGAGTCTAGATAACCCTCTAAGACTAAAAAGAAGGCGCCTACATTGGCAGATGAAGTTTCCTCATCTAAGTGTTCTCTTTAACAATAAAATCATAGATTAGGTTCCTATCTCTATCTATGGAATTCGAGATCAGATATGGAAAGCTTTCTCCTGTTCAAGATGGGTAGGTTCTGTAACAGGCTACAATGCTGCTCTGAAATCACAGCCTGCCCTGTCCCCCCCACCCCACGCTAGGCCTCTCCCAATGCTTTCTTCCACATCTAGCTGCATGGTCCTACGGAGAAGAATGAAAAAGCCCTGACTCTGGAGTCAGAGGACTTGGGTTCAAATTCCCTCTGGGATGCTAATTATCTATGTGACCTTGGGCTAGTCATTTACCCTTCACAGACCTCAGTTTCCTTAACTATAAAATAAGTGCTTTGAACTAGATTTCCCTGAGGTCTTAGCTCTAAACCTCACTATCCTTCCCACCTCAACTCGTGGCCAGGCCATCTATAGCCTCCCCTAGGTCTGAGAGATTGCTCTAATAACCATGTAGCTTAGACACTTCCCCCCCCCCCCCCCCCCCAGCCCAGTTCATATAGGACTTTACAAAGTGCCCACTTCAGGCCTAGAGTGCCCTACATTTGGAGGCACAACACGCCTTAGAGATCATTCTGTCAGACTGTCTCATCGACCATTATTTGATGGGGATATCTTTCTCCGTTTTACGAATGACGACACTGAAAACAAGAGTCAAAGTTTCTTGAATCTCACAAGTGTATGAGAAACAAGCTTTAGTATTCCATTTTATACATGAAGAAACAGGCTCTGGATGGGGAGCAGGGACACCCAGAGAATATATAAGCAATGGCTCTGGAACTCAAGGCCAGACCTTCCTATCACATAGGGGGAGACTTTCTGTAAACAGTCATTTTAATGATTCTCCTTTCCAAAGCAACTGCTTCACTGATGGAAATATGATGAAAAAAGAAATGTACACGATAAATTTATTATATATTTAAAAGGAATAGCAAGTTGTACATAATAGACTTGCTGTTTGATGGGCAATCAACTTTTTTATTCTATTGTTATGGAAATGCTTGTTTTATTTTATAAATAAGAAATAAAAGAAATAAAATTTTGAAGGAAAAAAAAAGAAACCCTAGCCCGAACAGTCACTGCCTGAAAGGCCCTCTTGGCCCATGATGTCTAAGAGGGGAGGTGAATGGTCAGAGCAATGCTTATACTGGAGACTTCAAAAGCAGAGTCACACAGTGAAGCAGGTGGTCAAATGTCCAGGGAAACACCAACTCGTGCAGTGAGGGGGATCCTTCTCCTCATCCTCCCAATCCAGAAGGCTGAGCCTCACACCAAAGCTCCTAGTAGGTCAGGCACACCACATTCAAACTCTGATAGCCTCTGAGGCCTCAGTCAACTTTTAGACCCAGATCTGGCCAGGAGGAACAAGCTCTGCTTCAGGGGATGCAGCCATTCCAAGGGCTGTCTTATAGAGAAGGGAAATCAGAACCTATGGGAAGCTGTTGCTGTTGGAAAGAGGCCAGTTTAAGCTACTCCCAGAAAACACTTCTAACAAGGAGAGTTGTCCAAAGGGGAGCAGGCTGCCTTGGGGGATGGGCTGTCTCTCATGTACACTGGAGCTCGACTTCTCAGGAGAGTCAGTAGAGATTTCTTGGGTTTATGGGTTGGACAAAATAGTCCTGAGGCACCTCCCTACTCTCAGGTTCATGACTCTGTGATTCCTTGATAGTAGGAGAGGAAAATCAGCAGAAGACCCTGAATTCTTGGGTGCCTGGATCGGGAAATCCTGAGAGAACTTCATCCCGGCACAACTGAATGCTCCCCATGCTGCCGGCCTCCTGGAATCAGGCAGCTTGCTTAGTATAAGAACGACATTTCTTAGAACAGAAGAGGCCTCCTCCACCAGGCAGCTCAGTGGCAGGATGGGAAGGGTCAGGAAGCCCTGCCTTTGGATCCTGCCCCACTCACTTAGAACTGCGTGGCCCAATCTCTCTCAGCCTCCATCTTCTCATCTGTAAAATGGACCTCACAGGGTCGCGGTAAGAATCAAAAGAGATAACATATGTAAATTACTCAGCACATGCGTGCTCCCTCTGCCGACTGTCTCTGGGTGTCTAGCCTGCAGCTAGCTGTCTGCATGTGTCCCCACCACTAGACTGGGAGTCCTTTGAGGGCAAGGGCAGGTTTTTGACTTTCTTTGCATTCCTATCACTTAGCACACAGCCAGACAGAAAGTAGGAGGGTTTGTTGATTGACAACCCCTCCAGTGATATTAGTGAAAGCATCCCATAATTTGAATGGTCCTGGCCCTAGCTAAAAGAGATGTGCTCATCCCCAACCCAAATATTACATCAGCTTAGGGGAATTCTCTCCAAGGGAGAATGAGATTGGCAAAAAGACAGATTTAAGCAGAGACACTTTGTGGATGGGGACAGCTTTGGGCATGACATACAAAATAGTCCCAAGAGCTGTAAATATGCCTTTCCAGGAAGAAACATGGGTAGCCATGACTCAGGTGAGGCAGTAGGGAGCAGCAGTTCAGCAGAAAAGCAGCAGGGGGCAGTAATAGCTCTCCAGGTAAGCAAGGAGCAGGAGTTTGGGAAGAAGTATTGAAGCTGAGACCCAGTCCTAGGGCCACTGTTGGGGTGGGGCAAGGAGTGCTTCTTCTGAACTGCAGCTGCTAGAATGGAAAACTGGGGAGTTTTCCTTGTTATCGGCCTTGCTGTTTTGCTTTTATCTTTCTTATCTTTTGCTTTTAATGAATGTATACTCTGGTTTGGTATGGTAAAAGCTGAGGTATGATGGATCCGGCTCAAGGGAGCTAGTTGTTAAATTTCCAGGGTGAGCCCCTACAGCTTGGGAAGCTGCAAATGCCATAAATCGGGATGCGATTTATTGTTTTATTTGTTGTCTAGACTTAAGAAAATGATGGAGAAAATGTTAACAATAATGCAGATTAAGCCTAAAAGTCGATCACTTTATTTAACAAGTTTTTCACATTGGATCATCATTATGATATCGCTGTTACTGTATAAGCTATTCTCCTGCTCCGGCCCACTTTACTTTGCATCAATTCATACAAATCTTTCCAGGTTTTTCTGCTTATCATTTTTTATGGAACAATAGTATTCCACTGCATTCATATACCACAGCTTGTTCAACCTTTCTCCAATTGATGGGCATTCTCCCAATTTCCAATTCTTTGCCACCAGAAAAAGAGCTGCTATAAATATTTTTCAACATGTGGGCTCTTCTTCTTTAGCAAGCCAAGTCTTGAAGCTTACAGGCAGGAAAAAAAAAAAAAAAGGAATGTCGGTACATACAGGAAATTCTCAGTGACATAGCATCCTTTAAAACCCTTCAAGCATGGGTCTGGGAGCCAAGATGGCAGAGTAAACAAGAAATCACCTGAGCTCTCCTGTATTCCCCTCCAAACAACCATAAAATAGTAGCCAAAATGAATCCTGGAATTTCAGAATGAGCAAAATGATGGCGTGAGACAATTTGCTGGTCTAAGAAACTGGGAAGGTCGGCAGGAAAGGTCTGTCTTACTCAGGTACAGTCCAGGACAGGAAGTATCCTGGCAAGCCAAAGGGAGGCCCTGAGCCCCAGTGTGCTGCCAGGCAAGCAGGAAAGGGCCAACACCAGGCCCTCATGTGCATCAGCACATGGGCAGATGCCAGCACTGGGACCTCCCATGTGCCTTAGCATACCATGTAAGCTGCCAGAACCCTGTGGCCTCCAGGAGCACCAGCCACCCTCCACTTGACCCTCTCATCACAGCACCCGGCACAAGGTCTTGCACGGGCCTCAGGGCAACACCAGGATAGCAAACTGCCAGGGTCTGCAGTCCCCAGAACAAGAAGTTTCTACCCCAGGAGCAGAGTTCAAATTTAAAAGTAAGAAAAAAGACTGGAAAAGATGAACAAAAGAAAGAAATCTGACCATAGAAAATTATTACAGTGACAGAGAAGATCAAGACATAAATTCAGAAGACGACAACAATATCAAAATACCTACAGGCAAAGACTCAAAAGAAAAATGGGACTTGGTCTCAAATCCAGAAAGAACTCATGGAAGAACTCAAAAAGGAGTTTAAAAATCAAAGAAAGGTAAAAGAAAACTTGGGAAAAGAAATGAGAGTGATGCAAGAGAATCATGAAAAAGAGTCAAAAGTTTGGGAAAAGAAGACAACTCCTTAAAAAGTAGAATTGGCTAAATGGAAAAGGAGGCACAAAAATCCACTGAAGAAAACAACTCCTTAAAAATTAGAATGAGGGGGGCGGGGCAGAGTCAAGATGGCAGAGTAGAAACAGGACTTCTACACAACTCCAGCTCCCACCTCCTCCAATTCATGTAAAAAATTACTCTAGACAAACCTTGGAGCTACAGAACCCACAAAATGACACAGAGAAACTAACCTCCCTCTGAGGACAGCCTGGCAGGCCAGCAGGGAGAAGCCAGTGCAGCACTCTGGGAGCCAACCCCAGCCCCGCCAGCTGGAGGTTTCAGCCTCAGGGCGGGCCTGACCAGCCCCAGCTAGAGGGACTTCAGGTCACAAGAAGCTGTGGCAGTTTCCAAAATTATCAACCCATAGATGCCAAGGACAAAGTGAGAGTTCAGCGCAGTGTGGACTTTGGGACCTGGGAATTTGGAGTGCGATTAGGCCTTTGTCCCTGGAGTGAGAAGCAACTGAGATGCTGCAGCCATGCAGCTACTGCCTCGTGGCTGCTTCAGAGCTCCTGGTCTGCAGACCAAGCAACCAGTCTCAGGGGTAATCGCTCTTGCTTTAACCTGCTTGGATCTGGATTGCTGTCTACAGTGGAGGTCCTGGGGTGTGTGAGCATTCTGCCAGAGAGTGTGGAGGCCTCAGAGAGGGCACCCAACTAATACCTCCAGCAGCTGCGAAAACTCCAGCATTTGGGATAAAGCTCCCGTTTCTGGTACCGGAGTTCTACTGTGGCAAAAGGCTCTAAGGTTAAATAAATGAGAGGCAACATGAGCAAGTAAAGGAAGCAAAGCAAACAGAGCAACCCAACTTTACACTCCTATTTTGGGGACAAAAAGGATCAAAGCATGGAACAGGAGGATGACAGTGAAGTCAGAACTCTTGCACCAAAAGCTTCCAAGAAAAATATGAGTTGGTTACAAGCCATAGAGGAGCTTTAAAAGGATTTTGAAAATCAAATAAGAGAAATGGAGGAAAAATTGGGAAGAGAAATGAGAATGACGCAAGAAAATTATGAAATGAGAGTCAACAACTTGACTGAAGAAAATAATATCTTAAAAATTAGACTAACTCAAATGGCAAAAGAGGCTCAAAAAACCAATGAGGAGAAGAATGTCTTAAAAAGCTGAATTTGCCTGATGGAAAAAGAATCTCAAAAGCTCACTGAAGAGAATCATTCTTTCAGAATTAGACTGGAGCAAATGGAAGCTAGTAGCTTTATTAGAAATCAAGATACCATTAAACAGATCCAAACAAATGAAAAAATAGAAGGCAATGTGAAATATCTCATTGGAAAAACCAGTGACCTGGAAAATAGATCCAGGAGAGATAATTTAAAAATTACTGGACTACCTGAAAGCCATGATCAAAAAAAGAACCTAGAAATCATCCTTCAAGAAATTCTCAAAGAAAATTGCGCGGATGTTTTAGAACCAGAGGGCAAAATAGGGGTTGAAAGAGTCCATTGATCACCTCCTGAAAAAGATCCCAAAAAGAAAGCTCCTAGGAATATTATAGCCAGGTTCCAGAGTTCCCAGATCAAGGAGAAAATATTACAAGCAGCCAGGAAGAAACCATTTCAATATTGTGGAAACACGATCAGGATAACTCAGGACCTGGCAGCTTCTACATTGAGGGATGGAAGGGCCTGGAATATGATATTCCTGAGGTCAAAGGAGCTGGGATTAAAACCAAGAATCACCTATCCAGCAAAACTGAGTATCATGTTCCAGGGGAAAATATGGTCATTCCGTGGAATAGAGGACTTTCAAGCATTCTTGATGAAAAAACCAGAGTTGAATAGAAAATCTGACATTCAGATACAAGAAGCAAGAGAAGCATGAGAAGGTAAACAGGGAAAAGAAATCATAAGGGACTTATCAAAGTTGAACTACTTATATTCCTACATGGAAAAACGATAATTGTAACTTATGAAACTTTTTTTCAGTATGAGAATTGAAGGGAATAGAAGTGTGTGTGTATATATGTGTATGTGTATACATACATATATGTCTATATAGGAGGATATATGGGCGTATGAATACATATGTTAGTATGTGTATATATGTCTACAGGTATACATAGACAGAGGGCACAGGACCAATTTAATAGGAAGGGATGATACTTAAAAGGTGAAATTAAGAAGTGAGAGAAGAATATAATGAGAGGAGATGGGGAGAGACAGAATGGGGTAAATTATCTCATATAGAAGAGGCAAAGGAAAATTGTTACAATGGAGGGGAAGAACAGGAAGGAAAAAGGGAATGAGTCAACCTTATTCTCATTGAATTTGGCTTAGGGAGGGAATGACATACACACTAAATAGTGTATTTCACCCTACAGCAGAGTAGAGGGGAAGGGGAAGAGAGGGGGGATGATGGAAGGGAGGGCAGGCTGGGGGGGAGGGAAGTTGGAAGCACCCACTTTTGAAAAGGGACAGGATCAAAGTAGAGAATAGAACAAGTGGGGGATGGAATGGGATGGAGGGAAGTGTAGTCAGTCTTTCACAATGTATCCACTATGGAATTGTTTTGCATGGCTATGCATGTACAACCTATATTGAATTGCTTGTCTTCCCAGTAGGGGTGAGTGACAAGAGAGGAAGGAAAAGATTCTGGAATGCAAATTTTTGAAATCAAATGTTTAAAAATATATTATTATTATTATTATTATTATTACGATTATTATTATTTTGCATGTAACTGGGAAATGAGATATACAGGTACTGGGGCATAGAGATCCACTGTGCCCTACTGGAAATTTGAAGGGGGAATGAGGGAAAATATGGGAGAGAGCAGATTGGGGGAGGGGATATTCAGTGGGAACGCTGTTTTGGGGTGATGGGTAGGGAAAATTGGGGAGAAAATTTGTAACTCAAAATTTTGTGGAAATGAATGATGTAAACTAAAAAATAAAATATAAAATAAAAAAAATTAGAATTGGATAAGTGGAAGCTTATGACTCTATGATACATCAAGAACCAATCAAACAAAATCAAAAGAATGAAAAAATAGAAGAAAATGTAAAATATGACATTGAAAAACAATTGATCTGGGAAATAGATCCAGGAGAGATAATTTAAGAATCACTGGACTACATGAAAGCTATAATCAAAAGGAGGACTTGGACATCAAGCTACAAGAAATCATCAAAAAAACCCAAAACTGTCCTGCTATTCTAGAACCACAGGGTAAAATAGAAATGGAAAGAATTTATTGGTCACCTCTGAAAAGAGATCCCAAAATGAAAACTCCCAAATTCTGAATGAAAATTTCAAATTCTGAAACTCCCTGGTCAAAGAAAAAATACTCCAAAAAGCCAGAAAGAAACAATTCAAATATCCAGGAGCCACAATCAGGATTACACAGGACTTAGCAGCTGCAACATTAAAAGACTGGATGTCATAGGACATGATATTTCAGAAGGCATAGCAGCTAGGACTACAACCTACCTAGAAAAATTGAGCATAACCCTTCAAGGGAAAAAATGGTCATTCAATTAAATAGAAGGCTTTCAAGCTTTCATAAGGAGAAGATCAGAGCTGAACCAAAAGTTTGATTTTGAATATCAAGACTCAAGAGAAAACCTAAGGGATTCAATAGGGTTAAATTGTTTACATCTCTACACGGGAAGATGGTACTTGTAATTCTTAAGGACTGTATCACTCATATTGCAGTCAGAGGGAGTATACATAGACAGAGGGAATGGGAATAAGGTGACTTTATGGAGTGACATAATAAGTTAAGGGATGAGAAAGAGGTCTATACTGGGAATAAAAGGGAGAGGTAAAACAGAGTAAATTATCTTATATGAAGAAGCACAAAAGATCTATAATAATTGGAGGTGGAAATGGGAGCATGGGTGGTGAGCACTGATTGAATTTCATTCTCATTAGGATTGGTTCAAAGAAGGAATAACATACACAATTAGTTGAGCACAGAAATCTATTTTATCCTGCAGGGGTAAAAACAAACTAGAAAAAAGAACAAATTAAAAATCCCCAACTGAGCAACAAATTGGAAACCCTGAAAACCAATGGTGATATTAATAAAATTGAAAGTAAGAAAATTATTGAGCTAATACATAAAACTAGGAGCTGGTTTTATGGGGGAAAAACCTAATAAGCTAGATAAACCATTGGTTAATCTGATTTTAAAAAAGAAAGAAGAAAACCAAATATCCAGTATAAAAAAATGAAAAGGGTGAATTCACCACCAATGAAGAAGAAATTAAAGCAATCATTAGGAAATATTTTGCCCAATTATATGCCAACAAATCTAACAATCTAGATGAAATTGATAAATGCTTACCAAAATATAAATCACCCAGATTAACAGAAGAGGAAACAGAATACCTAAATAACCCCATCTCAGAAAAAGAAATTGAACAAGCCATCAAAGACCTCTCTAAGAAAAAATCCCCAGGGCCAAAAGGGTTCATAAATTAATTTAAAAAAAAATTTTTTTAATTTGATTTTTGGAGGGGGGAAGGTAGGGCAGTTGGGTTTAAGTGACTTGCCCAAGGTCACATGGCTAGTTTTTATGTTAAGTGTCTGAGACCGGATTTAAACTCAGGTCCTCCTGACTCTAGGGCTGGTTGCTCTATTCACTGCACCATCTAGCCACCCCCTCCCCAAATTAATTTTACCAAACATTTAAAGAAAAATTAATTCCAATACTATATATATAAACTATTTGGAAAAATAAGTGGAGTCCTATGAAGTTTCTTTTATGATACAAATATGGTGCTGATACCTAAACCAGGGAGAGTTAAACAGAGAAAGAAAACTATAGACCCATTTACTTAATAAATATCGATGCAAAAATTTTAAATAAAATGTTAGCAAGATGATTACAGCAATCTCTCACAAGGATCATTATACTATGACCAGGTGGGAATTATATCAGGAATGCAGGGTTTATTAAATATTAGTAAAACTATCAACATAATTGACCATATCATAATATGGTCAATTAAGCCAACAAAAATAATGTGATTATCTTAACAGATGCCAAAAAAAGTTTTTGGCAAAATACAGCACCCATTCCTATTAAAAACACTAGAGTGCATAGGAACAAAGGAAGCTTCCCTTAAAATGATAAATAGTATCTATCTTAAACTATCAGCAAGCATTATCTGTAATGGAGATAAGCTAGAAGCCTTCCCAATAAGATCAGGGGTAAAGCAAGGATCACCACTATTATACAATATTATGCTAGAAATGTTAACTATAGCAATAAGAGAAGAAAAAGAAATTGAAGCAATTAGAATAGGCAATAAGGAAACAAAACTATTACTCTTTACAGAGAAAATATGATGGTATACTTAGAGAATCTTTAGAGAATCATCCAAAAAACTAGATGAAATAATGAACAACTTTAACAAAGTTGTAGATATAAAATAAACTCACATAAGTCATCATTATTTCTATGTATTACCAACAAAGCCCAGCAGCAACAGAGAAATTCCATTTCAAATAACTGTAAACAATATAAAACTATTTAGGAGTCTACCTGCCAAGACAAACCCAGGAACTATATGAACACAATCATAAAATACTTTTCACACAAATAAAGTCAAATCTAAACAAGTGGAAAAATATCAATTGCCCATGGGTAGGCCAAGCCAATATAATAAAAATGACAATTCTACCTAAACTAATTTACTTATTCAATGTCATACCAATCAAACTACCAATTTTTTTTTGTTTTTTAATTTTTAACTAATTTGTTTATTTACTTTTAGTTTACAACATTTAGTTCCACAGTCCCTTGGGTTTCAAATTTTCTCCCTCTCCCTCTCCTCCCCCTCCTCCCTCTGCCATGGAGGCATGCAATCAAATAAAGGATCTACAAATATATTCACATTAATCATTAGTCAGGTTGTAGAGAAGGATTATAACTGCTGGAATGATCAGTGAGAAAGAGGAAACAAAAGGAAACGAGAAAAAGAAACAGAGCAAGTAGTTTGCTTCAGTCTGCATTCAGACTCCACAGTTCTTTCTCTGGATGTGGACATCTCTTTCGATCATGAGTCTTTTGGAGTTGTCTTATAACCTTACATTACTGAGAGGAGCCCAGTCTATTGAAGTTAGTCATCACACATACGTTGTGTCTGTGATTATGTACAGATTTCTCCTGATTCTGCTCTTCTCACTCAGTATCAGTTTATATGTCTCTCCAGGTTATTATGAAGTCCATCTGCTCCTCATTTCTTATAGTACAGTAGTATTCCATTACATTCATATACCACAACTTGTTCAGTCATTCCCCAATTGATGGGCATCCCTTTGATGTCCAATTCTTTGCCACCACAAAAAGAGCTGCTATAAATATTTTTGTACATACGGGTCCTCCTCCCACTTCTGTGATCTCTTTGGGATATAACCCTAGAAGTGGTATTAGGTCAAAGGATATGCACTTATTTATAGACTTTTGGGCATAGTTCCAGATTGCTCTCCAGAATGACTAGATCAGTTCACAATTTCACCAACAGTGCATTAGTGTTCCAATTTTTCCACATCCTCTCCAGAATTTATCATTTTCCTGTTTTGTCATCTTAGCCAATCTGGCTGGTGAGACGTGGTACCTAAAAGTTGTTTTGATTTGCATTTCTCTAACCAATAGTGATTTAGAGCATTTTTTCATATGCTTATAGATATCTTTAATTTCATGTCCTTGGAACATTTATCAATTGGGGAGTGGCTTGTATTCTTATAGATTTGACTGAATTCTTAGCATATTTTAGAAATGAGGCCTTTATCAGAGACACTAGTTGTAAAAATTCTTTCCCAATTTCCCCTTCCCTCTTAATCTTGGTTACATTGGCTTTATTTGTACAGAAACTTTTCAATTTAATGGAATCAAAACAAAAATTTATTTTATAGAGATAGAAAAAATAACAACAAAATTTATTTGGGGGGAGGTCAGGTAGCACAGCAAGTAAGAGCACCGGCTCCAGTGTTGGGATAACCTGGGGATTGAATCTGGGCTCAGACACTTAGCACCCACCCAGAAACAGCTGGCCGTGTGTAAGGGTTATGGGATTTAAAGATCTCCCATGCCCCATGGACGTGCTGACATAGCAGAGCAAGAAAAAAAAAAAAGCCGAGCTAACGGTCCTGTGGTTGGCAGTTGGTGGCAGTTGCCTTTTTTTTTTTTTTTTTGAGTTAGGACTCCTGCTGAGGACTGCCAGGGGCCGGAGCTGCTGGGAGCGCTCTTCCAGGACACTGGGTGGTTGCTGTGAGTGGGGAGAGGAGGACCTTTGCCTGAGGTAGCCTGTTCTGTTTTAAAGGCTTGAAAATGTGGGTGCTTTCTACTTTATCTACCTGTGCCAATGTCATAACTACTCTGATGGCTTTCACTTTCTGGTTTTGGGACTCAGTCTTTTGGTATCTTAATAAATTTTCTAGTTTATTTCCCCAAATGGCAAACCTGACGTATTTTGTGATGGATAATTATATCAGCATATTTGTAATCTCTATAGGCATTGTGAATATGGCATTGCTGATACACCGTGTAACCTTGAGCAAGTTACTTAACCCTGATTGCTTTTAAAAAAAAATTCATTTGGAAGGACAAAAGTTCAAGAATATTAAGGGAATTAATGAAAACAAATATGAAGGAGGGTGGCCTACCAACACCAGATCTCAAACTATATTACAAAGTGGTAATCATCAAAACTATCTGGTATTGGCTATGAAATTGAGTGATGGATCAGTGGAACAGATTAGATACACAAGACACAGTAGTAAATGATCATAGTAACCTAGTGTTTGATAAACCCAAAGACCCCAGACTTGGGAATAAAAGCTCACTAGTTGATAAAAATTGCTGAGAAAACAATATGGCAGAAACTAGGCATAGACTAACATTTTACACCATATACCAAGATAAGGTCAAAGTCAGTACATGATTCAAACATAAAGGATGATACCATAAGCAAATCAGGAGAGTAAGGAATAGTCTACCTGTCAGATTTATCGAAAAGGGAAGAATTTAATATAAATAAGAGGTAGAGGGCATTATGAAATATAAGATAAATAATTTTTATTATATTAAATTTAAAAGTTTTCACACAAACAAATCCAGTGCAACTAAGATTAGAAGGAAAGCAGAAAGCTAAGAAACTATCTTTACAGCCCTATCTCTGATAAAGACCTCATTTCTCAAATATATAGAGAACGGAGGCAAATTTATAAGAATACAAGTCATTCCCCAATTGATAAATGGTCAAAGGATATGAATACGGTTTTCAAAAGAAGAAATCAAAGCTATCTATAATCATATGAAGAAATGCTCTAAATTACTTTTGATTAGAGAAAGGTAAATGAAAAGAACTCTGAAGTACCACCTCATATCTATCAGATTGGCTAATATGACAGAAAAGGAAAATGATAAATGTTGGAAAGGATGTAGGAAAATTGCAACACTAATACACTGTTGGTGGAGTTGTGAACTGATCCAACCATTCTGGAGGGCAATCTGGAACTATGCCCAAAGGGCAATCAAACTTTGCATGCCCTTCGGTCCAGCAATACCACTTCTAGGTCTGTATTCCAAAAAAATGAAGATAAAAAAGTAAAGGACCTCCTGGTACAAAAATATTTATAGCAGCTCTCTTTGTGGTAGCTAAGAATTGGAAATTCAGTGGATGCCCATCAACTGAGGAATGGCTGAACAATCTATAGTGTATTAATGTAATGGAATTGTGTAAAGAAGTGATGAGCAGGCAGACTTCAGAAAAATCTGGAAAAACTTTTACGAACTGATACAAGGTGAGACAAAGTGAAATAAGCAGAACAAGGAGAACATCATACACAGTAACAGCAACATTGTATGATCACCAATTATGAATGACTCAACTCTCCTCAGCAATACAATGATCCAAGACAACTATAAAGGACTCATGGTGGAAAATGCTATCCACATCCAGAGAAAGAACCGATGGACTCTGAATGCAGATCAAAGCATATTATTTCCGCTTTATTTTCTTTGTGGTTTTTTCCCTTTCAGTTTGTTTCTTCTTTCACAACTATGACTGATGTGGAAATATGTTTTACACGATTGCCTATATAATCTATATGAAATTGCTTACTGTCTTAGGAAGAAGGGAGAGGAGAAAAAAAAAACTTGGAACTCAAAAGTTTGTAAAAATGAATGTTAAAAATTGTCCTCACATATAACTGAAATAAATACCATTTAAAAAAAGGGACCCTTCAAGCATCCTTCAAGACCTTGAAACCACCTCCTCCCTGAAGCCCCTGACAAAAATAACACCATTTACTGTAGTAAAAAGACTACTGGATTGAGAGACAGAAGACCTGAGTCTTCTAATCTTGGGTCTGCTACTTACTCATTATCTTTGGCAAGCTATTTCCCCTCTTAGCCTCAGTTTCCTCTTCTGTAAAGTGAGAGGATTGGACCAGATAAATCTGTGGTCCTATACTATGAATGCCCTGAAGTCCCTGTGAAAATTCTGGTTCTGGAAACCTTTTGTATTCTTCTCAGGTTCTCTGTGACATGTCTGGAATAATTCACTATGTAAATTATGGTCTAGACTCCCACCACTGCAACACATTCTATTTACGGTCCATGGATGAGTATAAATCAAATAGCAAAATAATTAATTAGGACAGAACAGCAATGTAGATTTAAAAAAAAATAATGAGGCAACAGAATCCTTCTCAAGGTTGGGATGACCTTCAAATCTGATCTCAGATACCTACTAAGTCACTTAATCTCTTCCTGCCTCAGTTCCTCCAATTGTAAAACGGGATAATAAGCGCAGCTACCTCCCTGGGTTGTTATATGGATCAAACGAGATATTTGTAAAGTGTTTTATGCCCTGCCTAACACATAGTAGGCATCTCCTAAATGCCCTTTTCCCCCCTTCCTGAAGGGTCTATATGTGACAAGTATAGTCTGGAGCATGTTCAGCTTAGTAGATCATTTCCTATGAGATCTGAGGGCTCCAGTTCTCCCCATTAGTCTGAGCTAATTAAGAGCAGGCACTATCTTTTTCCTTTCATTGTATGGCTAGCGCTTAGCACCTGGCACTCAATCTATCAATAAACATTTACTAAGTCTACTGTGTTCCAAGAACTGTACACAGCACAGGGAATACAAATACAAAAAAAAAAAAAAAGGAAGACGCTCCCTACCTTCAAAGACCTTGAGACAACACACAAAAGGAAACTGAACTGGGGTAGAGAAGGGAATACCTGGTGGGGGAGTGTGAGGGAGAAGTCCAAAAGAGGGCAACAAGGTAGGAAATGAAGAGATGGCTGGGAGGAGGGGGGCGCTTCCTAAGTGGAGGTTTAGGGAGAGAGTTCATCTCTTGTTCCAGGGGCAAAGGGTACCGATGAGGCATGAGTACCAAGGCCAACTGGACCAGCACAGGAACGTCTAGCGCCTTCTCCGTGCTATTCCTGCTTGGCTTCACTCCCATCTTTCCTTTCGAAGTTTTGCCTTCTGACGTAATCCCTGTGTAGAGACCCAAATCTGCTGGTATTCTCCCATCCTGAAACTTCCTCCAGGGAATATTAGCACCCTTGCCCTTCTATTATGGGTACTCAAAGCCACACCAGAGAGCTTCATTAAAGGCATAATGAGAGCTTCTCATGGAACATGCATAAAGTTGTCCTTCCTGCTTGGGTCCAACCACGCCTGTGACTCAACATTCGGGCACCTCCAAGATGGTGAACTACTTGTGGGAACTCAGCACTGAAAGGAGTTGGTGGTTTGGTAGAAAACCAAAACTCTGGAAAACTGTGAAAGGTCAGTGGGGGTAAGGGGGAGGGGGTGGGACGGGGCCTCAGGTGCCATGTCAGTTGAAAAGAAGAGGTAGCTTCTGACTCATTCTTTTCTTCTGACTCTCCCATGTAACAAGTAGTGATAGTCTCAGTCTATAGATGTTTTGTGGGGATGAGCAATCAGTGGTACTCTCCCCACCTCCCTGCACCCCCCCTTTAGCCACTCCCACATAGAGTCTGGACTCAACCAAGCAAGTTTGCTTCTGGGTCCCTGCTGCCTTTTCTCTTTCATGTTTCTCTTCCTGAGTAGGTAATATCTTTCTTTAAGTGAAAGGTTATAGGTCCTCAGTCCATTGAGTAGAGCTGAGTGGTGGCAAGGGAAGTTTCTGCATTGCAGAAGACTTATAAGAGAAGGAGCCCAAGTCCCTGGTCTGGCTTGCCAGACTTTGACGGAGACAGTGCAGAGCCAAGGTGAAATGTGGGCTGCCTATCTGGCAGTAAGTGTCACAGACCATTTTATGTTCTGAGGAGGTTTGAGACTCGGCCTCCCACCAGACTGTCACAGTAGGTTGGCTTCCCAAACTCTATCACCTTCCAAGTCTTATCCCTGCTTCCAGAAATCCATGACCTCATCGCTGTGGCCACTTCATTCACTAGTGAAGATCACAACCCATCTCCCCGTTTTTATCTTGAGAAGTTCTCACTCTGTTCCACAACCCCTCTGGAGGATCTGGACTGGGGGCTTTTCTCTTGGCCTTTTACTGGTTTGTGTTTCTGGAGCAGCAGCTTAGATATCTCTCTGGTAGTCTGAAGCTCTTCCTGCATGACCAGTCTGACCTATTTTCTCATCATTCCTGAGGTCCATCCAGGGGCATAAACAACTACTTCCCAGGACAATTTCTCCCCTTACCTTTCTAATTACCTAGAGAGGGGTGGGGAGCCTTGGGCCTCAAAGCCACCTGTGACCTTCTAGCTCTTTTCAAATGAGTCTGAGTTTTACAGAACGAATCCTTTTATTAAGGGGATTTGTCCTGTGAAGTTTGGATTCAGTCAAAGGGCAGCACTTGAGGACCTAGAGGGCCACATGTGCCCCCACTCCTGATTCTAGGCTACAAGCTCCATGAGAAAAGTGACTGTCTTACTCTTTGTACTTTTATCCCCAGTGCCTGGCACAGTACCCAGCACATAGTAGGAGCTCAATAAATGCTTACTGATTGATTTATATACTCAGATTATGGCCGCGTTATAGGCTGGGAAAGGACTGTTCTCAGAACACGCAGACCCAACTTTAACAATTAATAGTGGGCGTTTCATCCCATGGGAGGGATCAGAAGGCCAGGGTGTGTTACAAGGGAAAGACTGGAATCTTAGGGCTTGAGTTCAGATTCTGCCTCTGAAGCATACTACCTGTATGACCTCAAACATATCACTGGGGGCAGTTTCCTCAAGTGTCAAATGAGAAGTCTGGGCCAGAATCTGACCTCTTCCCCGAGCCTCAGTTTCCACCCCTGTAAAATGGGGATAATACCAACCTTCCAGGGTTGTTGTATGGAACACTTCGTTCGTTGTATGGAACGTTCCTATGTCTGCGTCCTCTCACTGCAGAGCCTGCAGCAGCCCCCAGTTGCCCTGGTCGTTGGTCCTCCGTTTAGAAGAGGACCAATGGCGTCACGTTTGTGAGTGAATTGCATCAAAGTGAGGTGGGGTTGCGCAAGGCCCCCAAACTCACTCGCTCCTCCGGAGCCATCTACACCTAGTCTTCTTTCCACGTGGGTTGAAGAAATAAATGACCACGTGAACGTCCAAGGACTACAATCCCTAGAATGCTGTTTCGGACCCAGCCCCAAGGCCAGTCTAGAAGTGCGCACGCGCACTTCAGCTTTTCCTGTAGGGACTACAGCCTGTAGCCCCGCCCCACCCTTCCCCTGGAGGCTGGCCGGGCAGCTTGGCCAGAGTACGCATGCGCCTTGCTGTCTGTTCCTTCTCTCCCTCCTCCCTACATTCACACTCACTAACACACGCGTTCTAGTTTCGGCCGCGCTTCGTCCTCGTCCTCCCTGATCCTTTTTGTCCCTTCAGGGCAGCGGTGGAAGCGACCTGCCTCGCGGAAGCAGCAACAGTTGGCGAAGATGGCGGCTACGGCGGCAGCCTCCCGGGGAGGCAAGCGAGGCGGCGGTGGCGGCGGGCCGGGAAGCGGCGGGGCGGGAGGCCGGGGAGCCGAGGAGGAGGCGCCGCCGCCCCTGCAGGCCGTGCTGGTAGCGGACAGCTTCAACCGCCGCTTCTTCCCCATCTCCAAGGACCGGCCCCGGGTGAGCGCTGGGGAGGGAGAGAGGGGCGACCCCGGACAGCGGAGATCGCAGAGCGGGGGGGGGGGGACCCCGGACAGCGGAGATCTCAGAGCGGGGGCGACCCCGGACAGCGGAGATCGCAGAGCAGGGGGACCCCGGAGAGCGGAGATCGCAGAGCGGGGGCGACCCCGGACAGCGGAGATCGCAGAGCGGGGGCGACCCCGGACAGCGGAGATCGCAGAGCAGGGGGACCCCGGGGAGCGGAGATCGCAGAGCAGGGGGACCCCGGAGTGCAGATGCGGGGACCCGGGGGGCGGGGAGGGGGGACCCGTGGCAGAGCGGGGAGCCGGGAGAGCAGAGAACACCCGAGTCAAGCCTGCAGGGCACAGAGGTGGGAGCTGGCACTTGTGGAATGCGCTGGTGAGGGACCACGGATCTTAGAGGGAGGCGGGCTTGCAGAAGCTGAGAGAGGGGTGACCCGGCAGTAGAGTGCTGGGAGGGAGGAGGCCCCCCCGTGCCTGGGCGGTGGGAAAGAGGATCCCGAGGAGCGGAGGGGGGCAGGACCCCCAGGGATTGAGGGGGGCACCCAGAGTCAGGTGAAAGGGGAGGGGAGCTGCCGGTTCTATATGGTGTCCGTGGACACATGTTCATCAGCGGTCAGGCCCGGGAAGGTGCGCTGTGTGCACAGACACTCTCCAGGCCCTTCCCCAGGGGGTCTCAGCCCCACCACAGGTGACCAGATCTGTAGGCCGTTCTTCCCTCCAGGCAGCACTTACTGCCCCCATACCCGCTGGGGCTGAGCCTTGCCTGGGGGCATTATATGAATGTCTGGTTCTCAGGGAGAGGGTCGGGCTTCCTGACAGCAGGTGGCCGCGGACCAAGGACTGATTCCCTTACCTGAAGGGCCTGTGGCCTTGGGACACTTGGAAACTCTGGGGGTGGGAGAGATTTGGGACAGAGGAGGTGAAGACAGCCTTTGGCCCTCTCCTCCTCCCCACCCCAAATGGGGAAGCTGGGCTTTAGCACAGAAATGAATGAGAATAATGATGGCTTACCTTTTGGAGGTCAGGAATTGTTTACAGATGAGAAAACTGGGGGTTCTAGGGACCAAGCGGCTTGCCTACAGTCCCACCGGAATGTGTGTCCAGTGTGGAAGGGTCTAGTCCAGAGCCCCCAACGAGGATGGAGCAGGGAATCAGGAGCCAGCACATTAGCTTTGCAGACCCATGGCTTGTACTAGTTTCCAAAAAGAAACTTTGTAAAATAATTTTGATTGATAGCTTCTTCTTACTAGGCACATGTCTGGCTGTGTCTGCCCCCTGCCAGAGAGCCAGCAGCACCAGCTCTGTAAGGAACAAGTCAGCTGTTGTGCTCAGTGTTCCTCACCAGGGCCAGAGGAGGGGGGCCACCTTCTGTGGCTTCCTCGGGGCTGCACTTTTTCATCATTTCAGAACTCTCATACCAGTTCTGTTCCTCCCATTATGTGTTGAAGTCATTGGGTAGATTTTCCAGGCTCTGCTGACTTCATTTTTTGTCAGTTCATATAAATTTATCCATACTTTTCTATTCATCAGCATGGGGAAACTTTTTCAGGGGTGGGGAACCTGCGGCCTCTGAGGCCACATGTGGTTCTCTAGGTCCTCAGGTGGCAGCCCTTTGACAGAATCCAAACTTCACAGAACGAATCTCCTTAAAGAAAGAATTTGTTCTGTCAAACTTGGACTCCATCAAAAGGCTGCACCCAAGGACCTAGAAGGCCGCATGTGACCTCCAGGCCTCAGGTTCCCCACCTTTGTAAGGTAAAGGAAAACAGTCTCATTCTGCTGCAGGAGAAATGGTTATAATTCTAACCACATGTAGGAATTGTTTGTTCCCACTGCTAAGGGGCTTAAGTTGACCTTGGCATCCAAGGCCCATCTGCCAGAGCCCTCTGTTAAAGGCCCATTTATGACTCTCTTAGCCCTTATATTGGACAATTGGAAAATGTGCAGAGCTAGTGCCCGGGAGCTGGTCGGCCCTTAGCACCTGAAGGGAGCTGTTAGACCGGAAGCAGGCGACCGCAGCCCCTGCCCCGGCTCCCGTGTCACCCTTCACAGCATCTCGTGGATTTGTTTTGGTCTGCTTTGGTCTGGATCTGTGATGGTGGATCACAGAGAGAACAAGACATGAGCAGCTCTGTGGTCCAGCACCCTCCTTTTGTGGATGAGGAAACCCAGTCCCCACACGTGAAGTGCTGCTCAGGGCCAAATGGGTAGTAAGTCAGGCATGAGACTGGGGTTTGAACTGGAATCCAGGAATGCCCGGCTCTGTAGTCTTTTTGTATGGCTGGAGAAATCCTTGGGAAGGGAGCTCTCTCTGGCTCTTTGGCTGGCCAGCTGAGTCACCTGGGCTGCTAGCTTGGGCAGAGGCCGGGCATGAGCCCGGAAATGACTTCCTGGATCCAAGGCCATCTCTGCCCACTGCACCACCATGCCTCTTGGGGATGTTCTGGCAGTTGAGGACAAGGAAAGAGGCTTGACAGGACTGAGGCCCTGGGCTCTGCTTTTTTGTTTAAGAGATTGTGGCAGAAGAGCAAGGGAGGATGCCCCAAGGTGGCTGGGCCTGTGGATGGTTCTCTGGCCTAGAAGGCATGTTGGAAGATGCTTTGGTCCAAGCTTCCCTGCTTGCTCACCCAGGAGTTGATCTGCAGAGTTCCCAGACAGGCAGTTCATGGACACAGAATAGAGAGGGGATCCCAGTGGCTGCTTTGTTCTGGCCTCCCTATAGGAAGCTAGCGTTCAACTCAGGACCTTTTCAGGGGCTGGAAGCCTTAGTGAAAGCTGAGGAGAGGAGGATGGTATTCACAGGCCACTCATCAACCAAGGCTTTCTCTTCACTCCCCAGGCCCTCCTGCCCTTGGCCAATGTGGCCCTGATTGACTACACTCTGGAGTTTCTGACTGCCACAGGGGTGCAGGAAACGTTTGTCTTCTGCTGCTGGAAGGCCCCTCAGATCAAGGAGCACATACGGTAAGGCCCTGGCCCTTCTCTGTCTTAGGCCGCCATGTGCTTCCCTTCCTTCATCTCACAGCTTCTGAGCGGGGCAGCCGCAGGTCGTGAGGGGAAGGGCCGTTCATTCCCGATTCTTTAGGATGCTTGTAGCTGGCAGAGGATAGCGGGGCCCAGAGTCCTTCCTAGGAGGACTGAGCCTCACAGGCTGTGTTTGTGGCTTCCCCAGGGAGCTACTACTGGTCTGCCAGTGACACTTCCTTGCCTTTCTTTCCGCTGCATTTGCTCTCTTGTCCTTTGGGAAAGGCCAGGGCCCTGCATGCTTAGAGCATGGGGAGACGAGAGGAAGAGACACGTGTATATACGTGCGTACATCCCTGTGACATGGAGTCCTAGAGTGCTGTCATCCCCATTTAACAGATGAAGAAACTGAGATTCAGAGAAATCACATAGCTTATATTAGAGATGAGATTGAAAATGTGAAGTCCAGCCCTGATGCTTTCCCCAGCAGACCGCTTGCTGCCTCTAATTTGGGCCCTCTCTCCATGCCCTGTGGTCTCAGGGGCCATGGCACACAGGGCAGGATGGGAGTGTTGCTCTCTGGTGACACCCAGGAAGCTGGAAGTCATAATTAGAGTCTGCAGAATTCTTTGAAGTTGGGGACGCTCTGCCAAGTGGGTGAGAGCTTTGGTTCTTCTCAATCACCAGGCTGGCTGCAAGCAAGTGCCCCTACATTGTAGAGCAGGAAACGAGGCCTGGGCATGCTCAGTGACTTGCCGGAGGTGCCAGGCTGCTGCCTGGGATTCAGACGCAGCCTCCGCCTTGCTGCTTTTGGTGAACCACCCATCCCCAGTACCTTCAGCTGCTCCTCACCCCCTTGCCACCCTGGCTTCCCTGCTGGCTGCTCTCCAGCTTCTTGATGTTCTCCCTAGACATGGTGCCCAGAGGTGGCCCGCTGTGGGCCGAGGCTGTGTCCCTCCTAGTTCTCAAAGGAGAGCCCAGGGAGGATCCCCCTTCTGGGTCCTGTGTCACGCTTCTGACAGCCTGAGTAGCCCCCAGATGTTATCACTTGTGACTAGCCGCACTCCTCCTCCTTGGATGGGACTGTTTCTCTGTTCAGTTGGAGTCATTTGACATGACCCAGCATTCTCATCAGTCAGGCTCTTTGCGGACTCAGCCTTTGGCCTCCACCATGAGAACTGCCCTCCCTCCTGGCATTGTGTCTTCTACACATTGGATGCCTCGGCCCCTCTGTGGCTTGGTTTAAATTATTGATAAAGGTGTTGTAGTAGGGCAGAGGACACGTACTTCCCCGCCAAGTCAGCCATTCAGGGGCCCGCATTTGGCCAATGCCGGCTTCACATCATCCTCTCCTGTCTCCTCTGTGCTTGGGCAGCCATCATCTCTCACCTGCTACTGTCCAAGCCTCCTCTCTGTTCTCCCTCCAGTCCAGGTGTCATGGGTCTGGCCATGGCATCTCCCTGCTCTGGGGCCTTAAGTGATTCTCTGTTTAAAGGGTCACATTTGGCCTCCTCTGCCTGGCCTTGAAGGCCTTCCACAATCAACCTCTATTTCCCCCCCTCCTCTTCAGTCTGTTTTGCAGACTCTACTCCTTGGTGTTTCTCTCTTCCCTCTCCCACCTCCATATGTTTGCCTAGGCCTCCACTCATACCTGAAACATTCTCCTTTGACGCAGGCTCTTGAATCTTCCTTTGCTCATGGCCTGCTCAGGCCCCTTGTCTTCCAGGAGCCTTCTTCATGCTCAGCTCTAATTGATCTCTCCCTCCTTAGGTTTTCTGGGAGCACTTTGGGTCTCTTGGCTTCATCCCGTTCTCCGTGATGGCTCCCCATTGCCCCCACTAGACTCTTGAGTTCCCTTGGGCAGAGACTAGATTGTGTTTCATCTCCATATCCCCAGTGCCTTGCAAACAGTAATCAGTTAATAAATGTCCATGGGCTTGGACTGTCATCGCATGGGATGAGGAGCACAAAGACATACGTCACCTTGGCCGCTGATCTCATTCTCTTGCCTTCCCTTGTCCCCAGGAAGTCCAAATGGTGCCTGCCAACTTCACCCAACGTGGTTCGAATTGTGTCCTCAGAGACGTATCGATCCCTGGGGGACGTGCTCCGAGACGTGGATGCCAAAGCCTTGGTGCGCTCCGACTTCCTGCTTGTCTATGGGGACGTCATCTCTAACATTAACATTGCCCATGCCTTGGAGGAGCACAGGTGTGATCAGGAGGCTGGCTGGGGAGGGCATGCCCAGGGCAGGGCCTGGACCTAGCTCTGCAGCCTTCTCCTCTCACTCACGCAGATCGCGGAGGAAACGGGAGAAGAATGTGTGTGTGATGACCATGATCTTCAAGGAGTCCTCCCCTAGCCACCCCACGCGGTGCCCCGAGGACAACGTCGTGGTGGCCATGGACAGCGCCACCCGCCGGGTTCTCCACTATCAGAAGACACAGGGGCTCCGGCGCTTCTCTTTTCCCCTGGTGCGTGGCCGGCCATCTTAGGCCCCTGGAGTGGGAAGGGGGAGAAGCCGGGCAGGGTGAGTGTGCCAGCCTGTCAGCCTGCCTCAGCTGGAGGGACAGGCATGAGACCCCTCCCTCTCGCTCCCCCCACAGAGCCTGTTCCATGGGAGTGGGGAAGGAGTAGACATTCGCTATGACTTGTTGGACTGTCACATCAGCATCTGCTCTCCTCAGGTGAGCCCTCTCTCCTCATCTGCTTCCCTGTCTTGTCCCTGCTGCCGCCCAGCTGGGCTGCTGCCACTTGAAGCCCTTAGCAGCTCTGGGGGCTTCCCCTAAGCCTTGTCCAGCTGTTGTGGCATCTGAGGGCAGCTGCAGGCCGCTCCCACCCCACCAGCCTAGGTAAGTGAGCAGCGCTTCTTCTGGCCCTCCTCCTCGACAGGTGGCCGAGCTCTTCACCGACAACTTTGACTATCAGACCCGGGATGACTTTGTGCGAGGCCTGTTGGTGAATGAAGAGGTAAAGGGGGGGAAGGGTGACTGTTCATGGCTACTCTGGAGGAGAAAAGGAACAGGGGAGAGGAGTGGAAGCCCAAAGAGCAGTCAGGGAAAGGGGTGATGGGAAGGCACCAGCTCCAGAAGGGATCATGGGCCTTTGGGGATGCCTGGGCTGCCCTATGATGCTGCTTGCCCTACTGGTCCCCAGGTCCTGGGAAACCATATTCACATGCATGTCACAACCCGGGAGTACGGAGCTCGTGTTTCCAACCTGCGCATGTATGAGGCAGTGTGTGCCGATGTTGTTCGCCGCTGGGTCTATCCCCTCACCCCAGAGATGAACTTCACCGACAGCCCAACCCAGAGCTGTACTCACTCCCGGCATAACATCTACCGGGGACCAGAGGTGAGCCTGGGCCACGGCAGCGTCCTGGAGGAGAACGTGCTCCTGGGGGCTGGCACAGTCATCGGCAGCAACTGCTGCATCAAGAACAGCATCATCGGCCCTGGCTGCCACATCGGTGAGCCTGGCGGGGCAGCCGCGGGAGGGCCATGTCTCGGGAGCCCACGACCTCGGGTCATACGGCCCTCCAGACTCCGGGGACCTTGTCACCTGGGCATGATCCGAAGGGGTGGAGGGTGCACCCACACCCTCCAATCCCCTGTACCAGCTATCTGCCACCTTTAGGCTAGGTTGTCCTTGCTGGGCCTCAGTTTCCCCATCTGTAAAACAAAGACATTATCTTAGATCAGCTCTAATTCATCTTCTTGGGATCCTCAGGTGGCAGGGATAGTCTGTCAGCGGCCCAGTCCTCCTCCCAGGCCCTCCAGCTTCCTGGGCCTTACCTATCTCCACTGCCGTCTCAAGGGGGCATTCAGGAGCACCTATACAGTAAATGGAGACTTGGCTATCCCTGGCTCTTCTGTATAGTTACACTTTATGGGCCTCTGTCAGTGTTAATCCAGTGTTTGCACTTAGGGAGACCTTGTCCACAGTCTCCAATGGGGCTGATTTGTCTGAGAATTTGAATTCTTCATGTATGACGGGACAGGGAAGTTGAGGGTGGGTGGGAAACCTTGTTGAGCTGGTAAGGTTTGCGTGAGGGAAGGAGGCTGGTTTAGCTGCTTGAGCACTTCTGAGCTGGAATGGGCCAGAAGGTGGGGAGGCCCAGGTAGAACTGGGTTGGCTCCCTCCCCCCCGTTTGGGAGAAGGCATTCTGGTTTGAATGGGACTGTCATGTGACCAGAAGTTCTTTGGATTCTGAGCTAGGTGACAATGTCTTACTGGACCGGGCCTACCTGTGGCAAGGTGTTCGGGTTGCCAGTGGGGCACAGATTCATCAGGCTGTCCTGTGCGATCATTCAGAGGTCAAGGAACGGGTCACTCTGAAGCCACGCTGTGTCCTTACTTCTCAGGTGAGGTCTCACTCCCTGCTAGATTGGGAGTGGCCAAGCTATCCCAAAGGTATGTTCCTCAACCCCATCCTAGATGCATGTGTGCCCAGTCTGCTCTGAATCTGTAGGGGAAATATCCCGCTTCTACCCACACCAGGTCAGGGGTGAGGAACCTGTGGCCTCGAGACCACATGTGGCCCCCTAGGTCCTTGGGTGCAGCCCTTCGACTGAATCCTGACTTCACAGAACAGATTAAGGCCTCAAGGCTGCAGGTTCCACAGACCCTCGGCCCATGGGCCTGGGCCTGACCCGCCTCTCCTGTTTAGGTGGTGGTGGGCCCCGACCTTGAGCTGCCTGAGGGCTCGGTCATCTCACTGCATCCTCCCGATGAGGAGGAGGAGGATGATGATGCCCAGTTCAGTGACGACTCTGGAGCAGACAGAAAGGAGCGAGTGAAGTCAACAGGTGGGGGAGTTCCCAAGCAGGAGTCTGTGGCCACAGGGCGTGGCTGCCCATGTCCCTCTGACAGGCAGGGCCTTTTGCAGGTTATAACCCATCTGACGTGGGTGCCGCGGGCCAGGGCTACCTCTGGAGGGCAGAGAGCACGAGCCCCAGGGAGGAGGAGGACGATGGAGAGAAGGAGCTGCGGCAAAGCCTGTGGGGTGAGGCCTTGCATTACGGGGTGGGCGTGGCAGGGCTCCTTACTGTCTAGGTCTAAACTGAGGCTCACAGTTAGAGGACTCACCTGGGCCAGAGGTGGGATTGGAACCCAGCTCATCTGTAGTGCTCCTCTGTGCTGGGCAGTCCAAATCCCTCCCTTCCCCCCATTTCTAGGACTCACGATCAACGTGGTTGAAGAAAGTGAGAGTGACAGTGAGCAGAGCCTGGGCTCCCAGGAGCTGGACAGCAGGGCGGGCTCCCCCCAGCTGGATGATATTAAAGGTGAGCACTGGGAGGCTGGCTGGGCCTGGGAGAGATAGTCAGTCAACTAGTATGTCAACACACAGTTACTGTGTGCCAGACAAGGGGCTGAGTGCTGGGGACACAAACGCAAAGCCCGTCCCTGCCCTCAAGATGCTTATAGTCAAATGGGGGAAAACACCCCAAAGGGAAGCAGAAGAGGGGAGGGCCCCAGCCCAGGGGCTGATGGGAAGGTCCAGGGAGTCCCAAAGTGGTGGTGAGCCTTTCATGGAAGGCTGAAGGCCCTGGAGCCTATGGCCCTGCCCTGGCTGTCCAGTGGGGCCTGAGGAGGCCTAAGTACCAGCAGCAGAGTGCGGGGTCCCCGTGGGGCTCACCTTGTGCACACAGGGCCCTCTCCCCAGCTCTGTACGAGCGCCCACACTGCCCTTTTGCTGTACAGTCCATCCTCCCCAAGACCATTCCACAGCATGATCTAGAATTCTTCTGGTGGCGCCAGCCAGACCGTTGTCCTTGTTGTAGAACTTTTCATCTAGTCCTGTGATCTTCTCAATTGGAGCTGAGCCCCAGGGGCCTCCAAAGGCTCCTCCACGGCCCTTGGAGCCATTCCCCCAGCAGACAGGATGCTCCTCGCCACAACAGCCACACTGTGTGGGCTTCCACACTTGTCGGCCTTCTCATCTTCGGAGGCTCAGGCAGGCTTTGCGCGCCTCCTCGAGGTCCTGGCCGCTGGCAGCTAGCATCCGCCTTTCTTGGGGCACGGTCAGTTGCTCATGGCTCCCTCTCAGCGCTGCCACCCCGCCATCACCCACAGGAGAAAAGCTTCATGGGCTGGGCTCCAGCAGCCTTTGCCCTCCCCTTCTCAGCCACACTTGTCGTCACGTTAAAAGTGTTTCCTCTTGGAATTTTAGCTGCTCCCAGATGGGGAGCTTTGAACCGGCCTTCTCCATCTGTAACCTCCTGACCTCTCTCCATCCTCACAAGGCCTGGTGAGCGCTTCAGTCCCCCTGGGCCTCTGCTTGGGCAGCCGCTGGCCTGTTAGGATCCCCCACCCCCATGAGAATTCTCCATTGCCCCTCTAGGACTGCCGAGAGTCAGTAGAGGAAACTCCCTGTGACTCTGCTTCCTTGTCCTTCTGTGGTCCACAGCCTCAGCTGGCCTCAGCTGCCCACCCTCCATGCCAGATTTGTGAGATGATGGGGCCTCCTTGGCCCCCTCCATTCCTGGGCTCCTGGGCAGCAGTGACCCACACTCCCTTCTCTATCCTTCCTGGTGCAGAGGCAGCTTCCCCTGTGTCTTTGTTGAGGAAATGCTTAGTGTCCCTCCTTTCACCATCTCTCCTTCCTCTACCTGTCCAGCTTCTTACAGATGTGGCTCCAATGCCTGCCTCCTCTTCTGGGCCTCCCTTGGCCCCCCTTCTCTGTGCTCCCCCTTGGCAGTCTCATTCACTTCAGTGACTATCTCCATGAGACTGGTAGCTCAGGCTTCCTCTGCAGCTCCATCTCCCTCTGAGGTCCAGACTCAGCCACTTCCAGGGGATTCTTGTTGCCGCCTTTTCTTCTCCAGGCAGATTTTGGGGTCCGGTTCCATTCTGTGACACTCTGGGAGTCTGTCCCTCCTCCGCGCCCCCTATTACAGGGGGCTGGACCTTGTGTGAGGTGAAGGGCATCGAATGCCACCTCTGGAACCACCCTGTGGCTCAGTTTTCATCTTTGCTTTCAGTGTTTCAGAATGAAGTGGCAGGGACACTGCAGCGGGGCCAAGAGGAGAACATCTCCTGTGACAACCTGGTCCTGGAAATCAACTCCCTGAAGTAAGAAGAGCACAGGGGCCACTGGAGGAGTTGGGGCTGGGGGCGGCTTGAGCAGATGAGTCACTGATGGAACATGTGGCACGAAGGCAGGGAGGCCCAGTGGCTAGAGCCAGCCTCGAACTCGACACGCTCGGCTGTGGGACTTTGGGCAGTCAGGGAGGGAGTGAAGCCCCAGGCCTTACCCGTGCCCACAGTGTGCCAAGCCCTGCCCACAGGAGCTGGGACATGAAGAGGGTTCTAGATTGGGGTGGAATGTGGCAGGGCCTCTAGAAGCCACGTGGCAGTATGGTTCACAGGCAGCCTAAGAATGGGCCCCTCCCAGGCAAGACACTTCAGCAGTCTAGTTGGACAAGTCTTTATTAAGCCTGTCTTGTGTGTGAGGAACCCCTGGGAAACAAAAATGAACCTTGAGGGCTCCAGGGGGAGCCTGGAAGCAGAGGAGGTCGTTTGTTTGAGGAGGACTAGGGCTGACCAGGCATTGGCTGTGAGGGGGGCAGGAGGTAGAGGGCTGGCCTTGGAGTAGGGGTCAGAAAGCACACAGGGGTGTCACGTGCCCCGGGGAGCAGAGTCTCCTCAGAAACATCCCCTCTCCCCTCAGCAAGCCTGACTCAGAGGGCCTCTCTGGAGCCAGGCAGGGAAGGGGCAGCCCTCCAGAGCCAAGGGCCAGCCTCTCAGGGTGGCCTCGCCTGCCCTGAGAAGCCCTGGCGTTTCAGGGTATCTGATGGGACCCACTTGGAGCCTCCCCTGCTTGCTCTCCCCTGGCAGGTACGCTTACAACATCAGCCTCAATGAGGTGATGCAGGTGCTGAGCCAAGTTGTCCTGGAGCTCCCCCTGGAGCGGCTCGACTCCCAGCTGGACCCCAGCTGCTACTTTGGCCTCCTGCTGCCTGTGAGCAGACCCCTGGGTGGTCAGATTGGAAAGAGGCAGGAGGTCCTCACCAGCCTGGCTGGGGATGCCAGGAGAGCACATCTCCTGTTCTTCCATTCTTTCAGGAAAACTGGTTTCTCCTTCCTCCTCAGTGTTGAGCTCAGGGTCCAGGGTGGGGTGGGGTGGGATGAGATGTTGGGGGAGGGGGGGAGAACAGAGAATCCTCAGGTGAATAGCTCAGAAGGGGCCCCCCCAGAACCTCCAGAGTGAAAAAGAGGGGGCTGGAAAACCTCCATTCAGTAGGATTCCCCAAGGCAGTGTTGAGATCCCAAGCAGTGGAAAGGCACTGGGCTCCCGGGCAGGGCCAGGGCTCCTGGGCTAGGCCTGCCTCATATGATACACCTTCCTCCCTAGCTGCTCCGGGCCTGGAGTCCTGTGTTCAAGAACTATATCAAGCGTACAGGAGACCATCTGCAGGCCCTGACAGCCATTGAGGACTTCTTCCTGGAACATGAAAACCTGGTCACCTCCCTAGCCAAGGTGGTGTGAGCCCTGGAAGGAGGCCTTGGGAAACAGAGAAACCCTAGTCTGGTGGCTTAGAAGCTGCCCCCCCCCCTCCATACACATACTTCTATCTCTGCTGCAGAGATTGTTGCTAGGTTCTTCTGAAGGCCCACAGAGGTCAGTAGGTCTGAGCCTGGAAAGGGTAGCCCTGCTTCCTTCCCTCAGCTACAGAGCTGTTCCCATGCCAGCTGGAGGCCTTCCCACAACTGTCTGCTTTGGAGGCCACAGTGGGACAGTGGGAGCCACAGAGGGTACCAGGCACTGCTGTAGCTGAGACATAAGGTGAAATTGGCCTCTCCCCCAAAGCTCCCCCTTGAGGGGAGAAGACAGCATGCACACATAGAGAGTAGGGGGAAGGTCTTTTTAAAAGACAGGCACTGGCCGCTTTGGGAGCCAGCGTGGCCTCCTGCCTGGGGAGAAT
Organism: Petaurus breviceps papuanus; assembly: GCF_028583685.1. Taxonomy (NCBI): domain Eukaryota; kingdom Metazoa; phylum Chordata; class Mammalia; order Diprotodontia; family Petauridae; genus Petaurus; species Petaurus breviceps. Next base: position 1,015,281 of record NW_027185798.1, read on the forward strand.
CTCTGACCTGAGTTTGAGGGGAGCCAGTCTTGGGAGAGGTAGAGGTGGGTGGGAGTGACTGGAGGGGAGGCCATGGAGGAAGGCTGGAGAGGTGGCCACCATCACAAGCCTCTGTGTAAGCCAGAGTGAGGCTGGGCCCACTGAGCTTGCTGCCATCCTGTGGCCCTCCACAGGTGCTGATGACGTTCTATGAGCTGGACATCTTGGCCGAGGAGACCATTCTACAGTGGTTCCATCAGAAGGAAGTGCCTGATGGGGGCAAGCAGCTACGAAAGAACCAGCGGGTGAGTTGGGCTCCAGTGGGGAGCCGGACCAAGGCACGGGGAATCCTCAGGACTGGGACCAAGGAGAGTGTTGCACCCCTCCCTCCAGAAGCCTTTTGCTCTGCTCTCCACAGCTACAGAATTTCATCCAGTGGCTCAAGGAGGCAGAAGAGGAGTCATCAGAAGATGAACAAGCCTGAATTTCTGCTGGGGCCGCCCCATGCATATGGCCTCCCGTCCTGATCCCTTGGAAGGGCGTGTGAGGATGATGAAGCCCTGACATGAGCTGCTACCCTGGGGGCTGGGACTCGGGGCACCTCCCCCCAGTCAGAAGCCCCAGGGCCCCCATCAGCAGTGGGCTCCAGGGCATGGGGAAGAGGTGACAGCCTTCGAGGAAGAGGAAGTGTGCAGTTGGGGCTCGGCTCTGTGTCAGAGAAAGACCACAGGCTCACCTTTGCTGGCCTGACCCCTCGGGGGCTGGCAGTGAGTGACTGGGGGCCCTCTGCTGCTTGTATGGAGTTTGAAAAAAAAGCGTGTTTTGTTTCTGCCCTGCTCTGCCTTAACTGGCCTTGAGGTGGGGGGTGTGGAGGCAGCCCCTGTGGGTAGCGCAGCCACTAGGGGGAGCTAGGGGGTAGTGATGGGGCTGGCTATGGGCCTGGGGAGAAGCTGCCTTTCCCAGACCTTGGGGCTCGAAGCCTGGACTGGGCCAGGCAGAGCAAGTGAAACTTGGGGCTTTCTTGCCAGGTGGTCCCTGTGAGACTCCTGGTAGTGCCGCTGGCACAGCCTGCTGGGCCTCCTCAGACAGAGCGTCCAGTCAGGAGGGTGATGGGTTATCATGGCTGTGGGCTTCTAGGGAGTGAGCCCTCCTGCCTCACAACCTGGAAACAAATAAATCTTGGCTGTTCCATCCTTTCCAAGCCCCTCTGCTTCATGAGGCAGCCCCACGAGGAGCACAAAGGAAAACAGGGCAGTGCCTGCCCTCAGGAGGCTGGTGGGGCGGGATGAGAAGGGAACGTGAATGGTGGGCCAGGCCTACCAGCAGCAGTAAATGAGGAAGGGGATTGAGGAGGGTTAAAGGCATTCGGAGCAGGGAGGGTTTCCTGCTGAGGAAGCCTCCAAGTGCGGGGGAGGGGACAGCACCAACAAGGACCGAGCCAGGAGGGGCAGGATGTGTTTGCACAAGGGAGTGGGCCGCTGGAGCTGGGGGGGATGCAGAAGGCCAAGGAGGGCCTGGCCCGGAATGGGGTTGGCCTTCGTAGACTCCTCGAGGCACGTCCTGAGACGGAAGATGGTGCCATATACCTGAGGAAAGCGGCCAAGGTTGTCCTACTAAAGGCTTTAAGAAGGAATTCTAACAATGGGCACAAGGTGGCAGGTGCCAGGGGATGGCGAAGTTAGCCGTGGCCTGGTTCCTGCCAGGCTGATCCTGCTGGCTGCCTGCCACTCAGATGGCCATCGGTCCTTCTCAGTTTTCCCATCTCTAAGATGGGGGTCTGTATCCCAACAGTGGAGGACGAGGCTTAGGTTATACCGATTAGGAAGCCAAGAGACCGAGTCTTCGCCTCCTGATGGATGGGCCCCTCTTGCAAGGCACCGAGCCGCAGCGCTGCCGGTCGAGGACCAAGCCGCGCTGACCTTCCCCCGGGGGGTCCCCAACTTGGTCACCGGAGGTGGAACGGCGCTCCTGGCTTCGGATTCCGAGGGAGTCCCATCCCCGTATCTGTGATTTGGGGCCAGCCACTTCCCGGGTCTGGGCGTCAGTTCATCCAAAGCCAGCGGGCAGGTCCCCCAGTCCGTAATCTGGTGGGGGTGCGGTTCGGGCTCTGGCTCCGCCCCCAGGTTCTTCGCTACCCCCCCCCCCCCCGCCATCCCCAAGACCCCGCGGGGCTGGCAGCCCCCAGGCGGATCACAAAGGATCGGAGAACCGCCAGGGGCCGGGGCGGGGAGGTGGGTCTTCTGGTCCAATGCCCTCGCTTTTACAGGGCTAGGAAGCCGAGGCCTGGTGTCGGGGGCGAGGCGCCGGGTCCGGGGTGCCGAGGAGGCACAGTGACCAGATAATCCCGGGGCGGGGCTGCTGGGGAGGAGCGGGCTGCCGGAAGAGTCACCGTGCTCTCCCAAGCCAGGGAAATTGGGAGAGCGGAAGCTGTGGCGGGCAGCTGGAGAGGGGGGAGGCGGGGAGGCGGGGAGGCGGGCGGGCGGCGCTGGGACCCGGGGGCGGCCCGAGAACAAGGGAGCCGCGGCCGCCGTGGTCCGGAGAGCGAGCCCCGAGCGCAGCGGAGCCCGGCGCTCCAGCGGCTCCGAGGCCAGGGCGCACGGGGCGGCGGCGGGGGTGCGGACCGCGGACAGCGCAGCGCGCGGCGCGGGGCCGGGACCATGGGGGAGACCAAGATCATCTACCACCTGGACGGCCAGGAGACGCCGTACCTGGTGAAGCTGCCCCTGCCCGCCGAGCGCGTCACCCTGGCCGACTTCAAGGGCGTCCTGCAGCGGCCCACCTACAAGTTCTTCTTCAAGTCTATGGACGACGACTTCGGGTGAGCGCGGGCCTTGGGGACCGAGCCGAGCGGGGGACGCCCGGCCGGGCCCGGGGCTGCGGTGAGCACCGGGAGCCCGTGCCAGCTGGCTGCCCAGAGCCAGGCTTCTGGCTGGTGGGCGGTGCCGCCCCCCCCCCCCCCCGCGGCCCCCTTTTGGGCCCGGGCGCCGGGGGGGCCCACCCCCCCCCCCCCCCCCCCCCCCCGGGGGGGGGGGGGCCCCCAACGGGGGGGGCCCCCTTTTCCCCGGGGGGCCCTCGGGGGGGGGGGCCCCCCCCCTTCCATGCTGGGCACTGGGAGCTGGCTTAGAGCAAGAGCCTAGGCCCCGAGGGGGGGGGGGGGGGGAATTTAGAAGAGAGACTTCCCCTTTAAGAGGGGATGGAATGTTGGAGCGAATGTTGCTGCAGCCGGAAGGTTTTGGAGCAGCTGGCCTGGAGAGGCCCCCCTTTCCCTCCTCCCCACCCCCCCCCCCCGGCTCCCCTGGGAATGGGGGAGGGGCTCCCACTCAATCTGGCAGGAGACGAGACTGGGACTGGGGGCTAGGCTGGGAGGCCCAGTGGGGGTGGCCACAGCCCAGCCTCCCGGGCCTGATGGGCTGCCTCCTCTGGAACCCCCATCCCCGGGTCTGGTTCTCTCTTTCACTTTCTCCCCCTGGGTCCTGCTTTGTGGAAGGGAAGACCTCGAGTCGTGGGGAGAGGGTCATTCATCGTCAAGGCAGCTTCTTCTTCCGGGCTGGCCCATCCCTTCAAACAGAGAGAATCATTGGAGATAATAATATATGTCAGGGGCTTGGAACGACGGGCAGATGTCAGCTCCCATTGTTATCGGCCTGCCCTGGCCTGGGAGGTCTCCCGTTTCTTACCCCTGCAGTTCTCTTGGCCCAGGCACCCAATCCAGTTTAACTGATTTGGTGTTGTATTCGCCGAACATTCGTTAGGTACCACTGTGTTAGTGATACTCGGAAAACAAAGGGGAAAAAAGGAGCCAGCCCCTGTCTTCAAGGAGCTTCTGTTCTGCTCTGTAGACTGGCAGACAGTAAAGGATGCCGACCCATAAATACATGGGGTCATTTGAGGAGAAATTGAGAAAGGTCTCCAACAGGTTAGATGGGACCCAGTGGGCTGAGTTCATGGGACAGCATGAGTGGAGGGGCCAACTTCATCAGTCAGTTAGTTCATGGATGTGTTCTTGAGGAGGGAGAGATTCAGGAAGGCTTTGCTGGAAAAGCTTGCTCCTGAAAGAAGAGAAGAGTTTTAAAAGAAGGGCAGAGGGAGGAGGGCATCTCAGGCATGGGAATAACCTGGACAAATGCCCAGAGGTAGGAAATGGAGCTAGTAGACCAGTGTTGGTATGTAGTAGACAGAAAGGAGAGGATCACTAAAAGCCCAGAGGAGGAGTTTGTCTTTTGTTCTGATGGCAGGCAATAGGGGCATGGTAAAGTTTGTCATCAGGGAAGCGACATGAGCAGATCTAGTTTTGGGGGAGCATTATTTCAGCACTTTCATGAAGGGTGGCTAGGAAAAGGGGGGAGACTGGAGAAAGAGCCACATAGATGATGACGGATTTTTTAAAAAGGACTGCGGTGAGGGATCTGGAGCTAGAATTGTTTGGCTCTGTGCTGAGAGGGAGAGGGAAGATGGAGGTTGTGTGAGCGAACCACCCTGGGGGTGCAGAGGAATGGTAGAATTCTCCTCCAAAAGAGGGAAGTTGGGGGAAGGGGAAGGCTTTGAAACACACCTGGACCTCCAGGGCAAGATGCCCCATTGTTGATGGACAAGATTTGTAGAAAAGAAGCTAAAGGGATGAATGGCAGACGGGGTAGTAGAGAGGGCAAAGTGGATGGAGAGAGGTTTTCATGTGTGGCCTAGGGAAGCCAGCTAAGGGACTCCATGGGACTGCAGGGGAGTTCGGGGTGGGGGAGGGTGGTCTGGGAGACTCTGTCCTGATCAGAGAGACCCCATATTACCCACTCCCTCTCCCTACTTCCAAAGGATTCTTTGAATACTCTCAGGCACCAACAGTGTCTTGAAAGAGACACCACGGGGTCTTGCACTTGTGCTAGAGATGAGGAAGGTCCTAGGGACTGACTGGCGGTTCTTTATCGGGAAATTTGGAGCTAAGATAGCAAACAGACTTAGGAAGACAACAGAGGAAGAAATGAAGGTTAAAGGGGATGGCGATGGAGCAGGGGCCAGAAGGACGACAGGCAGTGCGGAGGTTTGTTGGCTCTTCAATGGCACAGTCAAGACACTGGGGAGTAGGGAATGAGGAGTGAGGTGTCACATGCTGAGGAGAGGGACCATTCCCCATGTCCAATGGTTCCCAAGTCCTCCGACCTCTTCTCCTCTCTTGCCCTCCTTAAAGCTTCCAGCCCACTCTTTCCTTGTGAGCACATCTCATCCCTGCTTGACTATCAGCTCCTTAAGGACAGGGATGGTACCATTTCATCCCCACACTTAAAAAATATTTGGCAAATCTAACCATATTCCTTCTGGTCTAGAAATATTTTTACCAGTTGTGTGCCAGATTTAGGGTCAAGAGAAACCCAGGTTCAGATTCTGTCTCCAGATGCTTTCTAGCTGTGTGACCTCACATACAAATTAATTGTCTTCATCTCTCATACTAATGAAAAGCAGCTTCTTTGTGGGATGTGCAAGAGAAGGAGACTCCCTCTGTCCTGGTCCTTGAAAAAACCATGGTCTGACGGGGGGGAAAGTTGAAAATGAAAATCCTGGGTGGCAAATCCAGTTCTGTGGTCACATGAAGACCTGGATTCAGGCCCTGCCCGTTATACATCCTGACTTTGTGACCTTGGGCAAGTCACTTAACCTCAGTGCCCCACACCACTCTCTAAGGTTGTAAATAATAGAGCAGTTTGAGATCTGCTTTGGTAGAGGGAGTTCCCTCACCTGGGAGTTCCTAACATCAATGAAATCATTAGCTCCAGCAAATTTTTTTTTTTTAAATTGGCTACTGTTTGTTGCTTTAAGGCTTACAAAGCCCTTTTCCTACCTAATATCATTTGGTCCTCAGAACAACCCTGTGAAGTCAGTACCACAGGCATTTGTCCCATTTCATGGATGAGCAAGGTCACATGACTTGTATATGTTCACTCATCTAGAGAGTGTTGAGGCAGAATCTGATCCCAAGTGCAACACTCTGCCCACTGCCCCACACTGCCTACTCATGGGGTGTAGCAAGTCAGCTAATGGAAAGTGTTGAAAACCTTAAAGCACTGTGTAAATGTGGTGATTCTTTACTGGACCAGTGTAAAATTTCCAGGTGAGGAAATTCACTCCACCCATGAAGGCGTGTGCACCTGGGAGTCTTAGAGAGTTTTTCGGGCACTGGGAGGCTGTGACTTACCCAGAGGCCCCAGGCAGTGTGACCCCAAGCCCAGCTGTCCATTAGCTCTGCCTCACTAATTGATGAGGACCATGATATGTTTCATCTCTCCCCCCCTCAGGTCCTTACACCCATCATCTGATGGCCCCAGTCATTTGGGGTGGGGGGATGGCTTCCTGAGGGCAGGCCAAAGAAACTAGGTTTGGGGAGGAGAAAAGCTGCTGGGCCTGATGCAGAGTGGGCTGGATGTCAAGAAGGATGTAAGGGACTGAGATTCAGAAAAGAATATGCCCTTGAAAGCTCATACCCTCCCCCCCCCCGCCACTCTTGGTCCTCAAGCCTCAGTCTCCTCGTCTGCAGCATGGGAGATTTGGTCCCTAAAGACCCACCCTCCTGAGCCAGATGTTCTCTGTGGTTCTGTGGGCAGTGTGGGGAGAGGAGGGAATCTCAGCTGATGCTTTGGGAGGAGTTGGTGGGGTTTCAAAATGCTCAGAACAGGGCACATTTATTTAACATTGACCCATAGTGGGTGCTCGGTAAATATTTGTCGAGTGGATGGAATGGGGCACACACAGGAAGGAGACTCCCTCATTCCCTGCCTTTGAGCGACTCAGAATCTCACTGGGGAAACAAGAGGTGTCTATTAGAAACCCTGGGGCAGCTCCAGTTCTGTGGGGACAGATGCTGAAGCTGTCCTGGAGTGTTAGGGACCTCAGAGGCCCTCGGGATCAAACTCCTCACTTCATAGTCAGTCAGCGAGCATTTATTAAGCGCTACTGTGTGCCACATACTGTGCTAAGCCCTATGGATACAAAAAGAGGCCCAACCCTGAGAAAGCTGACTTCTCATGGGGGCGGGGGGAACAATATACAAATAACTACACAAACCAGCTCTTGTAGGCTGGCTGAATCAGAGATAATCAGCTGAGGGAAAGCACTTAGACTAAGTGGGTTCAGGAAATGCTTTCTGTATAAGGTGGGATTTTATCTAGGACTTGAAGGGAGCCAGGAAGGGGAGATGAGGAGGGGGAGCATTCCAGGTATGGGGCACAGCCAGGGGAAAGGCCTGGAGGCTGGAGACAGTATTGTGTTTGAGCACAGCCAGAGCCAAAGTTGTTAGAGTTCACATGATGTGAAGGTGAGATTGGGAAGTAAGAAGGAGCCAAGTTACGAATGCCCTGTGGAGGAAACTGAGGCCCAGAGAAGCCAGGGAGCCCTTCTCTTCAGAAAGGTGACCAGATACCCTTAGAGACTCCGGGGTCTCCAGCTTCCACTGAGTCAGTGACATTCATAAACTGAGCTAAGGTTTGCAAAGCGCTTGGCGTCCACGATCTCATTTGATCCCCACCACAGCCCTTTGAGGTTGGTATGATTCTCCCTCTTGTACAAATGGGGCAGAATTTGAACCCCAGTCTTCCTCACTCAACATCTCCACTGTGCCAGTGAGCCCTAGGAAAGTTGGAACTCCCAGAGGAGAGGGACTGTGGACTTCCAGTCTCAGGAGCCCTCAGAGATGCTCGGGCCCGTCCCTTTGCTTTGCTTTGCTTTGCTTTGCCTCCTTTTGGCCCAGGAGGCCGAAGGCCCCAGCCTCCTTGCCTTCTCCTTCAAGGGCCCTCCCTCAGACATTCCCCAACCTCTGTCTGCTAGCTCTTCTTTGTATGGCCCTGTCTGTTGTCTCTGCCTAAGGGCCTTAAAAAGAGTGCCTTGGACCACCTTAGTCAGCTGGTGGGGAGGGGGGTAGAGCTGGGGGAAAGAGGGACTCTGTGGGGGTTGGGGATCAGCTCTTTCTGCAAACTTGGCTGAGATGCCAGGAATGTGAGTGTCATAGGCGGCCAAGTACATTTCCTTCTCCAACCAAGAACAGCTCCAACTTTGAGGGGAAATTGGGTCGTCCTTGCCCTTCCCTCCACACTCTCCTTCTCTCGCTCCACGTTACCCCTCTCCTTTCCCTCCACTCTCCCTCTCTATATGCCAGACCTCACACCCTCCAGATACCTGCCACCTACCTTCCGTTGGACCTCATGCCCTCAACTTCCATCTTCCTGAGTTACTAGGGAGGGTCGAGAGTCCTCACACTTCCCTTACCTTACACCCTCCAGACCCTGGCTCCCATCATCTCTGCTTTGATCCTCTGTGTTCTCCCACATCCTGCCCAGCTGGAACCCAAAGCCAGACTTCCAGCTAATTCCTTCAGTCATGTAACAAACATTTATTAATTACGCCCATGTGCCAGGCACTGTCCTGGGAGACGAGACTACAAGAACAAGACAGTCCCTGCTAACAAGTAACTCATCTTGTCCTGGGGAAAATAGCCAACATTTGCCAATACATACATACAAAAGTATATACCAAGGACTTTTGTGACAGCTGGAGGAGGGGAAAGGGCCAGCGATCACTTTTTCTCTATTTGTTTCTGCGTTAGAAATCATCACAGGCAAAAACCTGGGCTAATGTCCTGCCTCTGAGATATATAAATATTTAAATATTTGTGTGTGTGTGCATGCGAACACACACAGAGTCTATGTGACCGTGAGCAAATAATTTCACTTTATTGGTTTCCTGGTGTCTAGCTGGTGTTTCTCAAAGAGTGGGCCAGAGAACCCTGAGACTCCTTCAGGGAGTCTGAGGTCAAAACTGTATGAATAATTCTTCTTGTTCAGTTGTGCCCCCATGGACCATACTGCTCATGGGTTTTTCTTGGCACAGATCCTGGAGTGGTTTTGCTATTTCCTTTTCCAGCTCATTTTTACAGATGAGGAAACTGAGGCAAACAGCATTAAATGATTTGCCCAGAGTCACGCAGATACTAAGGGTCCGAGGTCAGATTTGAACTCGGGTCTTACTGACTCCAGGCCCAGAACTCCACCCATTGCCTTATCTAGGCCCTGGATAATGCTTGCAAGATGTTTTCATTTAATACTGATGACCATGACCCACATAAACCAAAGCTCTTTGTGGGGGTGAGGGGATAAAAGGTCCTGAGATCACAAGTCTGACAAATGCCGCTCTTTGCGTTTGGCCCGACCTGAGTCTCAGAAGGTGCTGCCCGTTTCCTGTGCAGGAGCTCCCTATGTCAGGGAAGCCACGGGCCTCTTGCCTCATCCCGTGTTCTGTCTAGGGCGATGGCTGTCCCCTTTTGTTTGGCTCCAGGGTTGGGCAGATGTGATAGGGCTGGTAAAGCAATAACAGAGGGCAGGTGGGGGGGGGGGGCGATGGGAAGAGCCCAGCTGGGGTGTTGAGGAAGGGCTAACGAGCCATCTTGGGCTGCCAGCTGCCTGCGTTTGAAAAAAGGCAGTTGAAAGAACTGGGAATATTTAAATTGGAGAAGAGATGACAGGATGGGCGGGGGACAAGAGGAATGCTAGCTACCTTCTGCTGTTTGACAAGCTGAGGGGCAGAGGCACTAGCCCTGAGCCTGGGGAAAAGCAGTACAGGGGCGATGGAGGCTTTATTCCAGGCAGCGGCTGCCTCTGGCTAACTGGCCTCCCCATTGCCTTCAGGGTGGTTAAGGAAGAAATCTCTGATGACAACGCGCGGCTCCCGTGTTTCAATGGCCGGGTGGTGTCCTGGGTAAGGAGCAGAGGCCCCGGCCTTCCCTTCCCCATCACTGTCAGATCTTCTTCTCTCTTCTCTTCCGTCCAGGCTAAGATGGCCCACTCCCTTCTCACATGAGCTCCCCGGGTGTTGGGGGGAGGTGGGCATCACCAGGGCTGGGGATGGCTGCTGGTCCTCTGGGGCCAGGGTCTTCCCTATGTTCTCTCTCCGAGTTGGATTGCTTGTTCTACAGGCATGGATGGGAGAAGAAGAGAGGGTCAAAGACCTCCTCTGGGGACAAGATCTCCTTGCCAGGGCCTGGGCCTTCTCGGGCATCTGGTGACCTTTGCTTCAGCTCCCTGATCACCAGTGGGCCTGTCCCCTTTAATCTGCCCTGTCTCATTCACCTTCCCAACCCATTTCATTGAAATTAAAACTGAGTGGGGCCATATAGACCATCTAGCCTAGCCCCCTCCTATTTTACAGATAAGGAAACTGAGGCCCAAAGTACCTTGCCCAAGGTCCCACAGCCAGTGAAAAGCAAAGCATGATTTAAACCCAGCTCTCCTCCAAATGAAGTGCCAATTATTCCCCAAACCTCCAGCCTGCCAATTGGCTCCCTCTTACCCTCTGTCCACAGCCCTGACTCCCTACAAAATAACCTGGCTTCTCTCTCACTTCCATGGCCTTGTTCTGTACTTAGCTGGTGTCAGCAGAGGGCTCACACCCTGAGCCTGGCTCCTTCTGTCCTGACAATCCTTCTGAGCTGCCTCCCCCCATGGAGCGCACGGGCGGCATTGGGGACTCCCGGCCTCCCTCCTTCCAGTGAGTACAGAGAAGGTGGGGAGGGGGGAAGGACACCCAGTGGGAAAAGAGATGATGGCAAAGAAGAGAACTGAGCCTCCAGCCAGCGGGAGAGGAGACCGCCCTTCCTCTGGCCAGGCCTGAAACCCAACGTGGGTCCCTCTCCCTCTGCAGCCCTCACACTGGTGGGGGGAGCCAGGAGAACCTGGACAATGACACTGAGACTGATTCCCTGGTGTCTGCGCAGCAGGAGCGGCCCCGACGAAGGGATGGGCCAGAGCACGGTGTGTACCCCTAACCCCTGACCCCCAGCCCAGCCCACAGGGTGGCCCATGGTCAGTGATTTGCATCAGGCCTCCTGGGCAGTCAGTGGCAGAGCCAGGCTTGGGCCCTGGGATCCCATGTTTCCCAGAATATCCCATTCTGCCTCCCAGAGACCCTGCCCAGCCTCTCCCCTTCTTGCTCCTGCGTGACTCAGGATCTGGGCCTCCCCCATTGATTTACTATGCTGCCCCCCCACCTGTCCCCTCCCCTGCACCCTCCTCCATAGTGGCCCGGATGAATGGCACGGCCAAAGGTGAGCGGAGGAGGGAGCCCGGGGGTTATGACAGCTCTTCCACCCTCATGAGCAGTGAGCTGGAAACCACGAGTTTCTTCGACTCTGATGAGGATGATTCTACCAGCAGGTAAGCCCAGAGGGGAGGTCTTCAGGTGGGTCTGGGGGCCCCCAGAGATAGTGGGAGGGTTCGGAGCCTTGGTGGCGGGGACATTGTGGGGATGCCCTGTGCACCCCTGGTTTCAGAACCTTGATGGTGGGTACATTGTGGGGACTCCCTGTGCACCCCCAGGTTCAGCAGCTCCACAGAACAGAGCAGCGCGTCCCGCCTCATGAGGAGACACAAACGGCGTCGGCGGAAGCAGAAGGTGGCCCGGATTGAGCGGGTACGTGCCTGGCCCTGGGGGGAGGAGAGTGGGGGGCCCAGCTGCTCCCCCTTCTCAGGGGCCTCTTCTCTTGCAGTCTTCATCCTTCAGCAGCATCACTGATTCCACCATGTCCCTAAACATTATCACCGTCACGCTCAACATGGGTGAGTAGGACAGATATTTGGCCAACCTCCCTTTCCATCCCCATCCCCACAAGCCTTCAGCTACTTTCTCTCACCCTCCACATCTCTCCTCTTAGGCAGGATCTGAATCCTGCCCCCACCTCACCGCTTACCCTCCCTTGGGAGCCAGTCAGTCTGACCGCAGCACCCTGATGGGGCCCCTGGGGAGGGTCCAGGCTGACCCCAGCACCCTGAAGGGACCCCTGGGGAGGGCCAGGCTGACCCCGGCACCCTGAAGGGGCCCCTGGGGAGGGCCAGGCTGACCCCAGCACCCCCATGAGGGCCCCTGGGGAGGGGCCAGGCTGATCCCAGTACCCTGAAGGGGCCCCTGGGGAGGGCCAGGCTGACCCCGGCACCCCCATGAGGGCCCCTGGGGAGGGGCCAGGCTGTCCCCGGCACCCCCATGAGGGCCCCTGGGGAGGGCAGGCCTTCTTGCTAGTAGATAGCTCACAGCATTAGGAAGGTGTCCCTTATACTGATCCTCAGCCTCATTGTCTCCCTTGCTCCCTGTCCTGTCCTTGGAGGCCTGTCCCCCTATCCCCCATGACAGCCATGATCCCGGCCCACTCTGGCCCACGTCTACCCAGAGATTTCTTGTCCTCAGGGCCTTCTACCATCCCTCCTATGCCAATGACTCAAGGTCACCTGGCTGCCTTAGAACATGTTCTAGGGGCCCTCAGAGGCAGCCAGTCCACCCGGTACCTGAACAGGAAGCCCCTCTGTGACAACTGCCCCATCTTCTGGTCTCTAGGCTAAATTTCCCAGTTCCTTCAAGCCATCCTCAGTGGCCAGGGCTCCAGGCCCTCATTTGCTGGGCACCCTCCCACACACTCTCTAGCTGGTCAGTGCACTTCTGGAAATGGGCCACCCCAGGTGGGGCCAGGCCAGGGTGGATGTGTGCAGCGTATCATAGCTCAGTATCGTGCCTTGCCGCTGGAGTCCAAGGACCTGAATTCAAATGGTGACTCAGATGGCACACCCTCTCACTCTGGGCCTCAGTTTCCTCACCTGTTAGAGAAGACCCTTAATTCCAGCCTTAATTCTAGGGTCCTAAGATCCTGTGAAAAACTGTCTAAAGTTAGAGCTCTCTCCCCAGGCGCTGCCTCACTGCTGTCCAGTTTAAGCAGAGTTAATGATAGTTAACATCTGTACAGCCCCTTGAGGTTTACAAAGCACCTCATATATCTTCTCATTCAAACGTCACAACCACCCTGGGGGCTGGGGGCTGTTATTATCCCCATATACAGAAGAGGAAAATGAGGGAGTCAGAGGTTAAGTGATTTACCCAAGGTCACACAGCTAGTAAGCAGCTGAGACCAGATTCTAACTGGCCTCAGTTCTTCCTAAATCCAGGCACACCCCTCTGCCCATCATGCTACCTAACTAGTTGCCTTCCCCCAGAGGCTAGGTGACCTCTATCATTGGTGCTGAGATCTCCAAATTTTGTGGGAGGCCAGAACTGTGAATCTGACTATCCTGTCTCTTCCTCCACCCCAACCCTGACAGAGAAATACAACTTCTTGGGCATCTCCATTGTGGGTCAGAGCAACGAGCGGGGTGATGGGGGCATCTACATTGGCTCCATCATGAAGGGTGGAGCCGTGGCTGCTGATGGACGGATTGAGCCGGGGGACATGCTCCTGCAGGTGCCCACACATTCCCTGACCTCCCAGGGGGCCCCTGCCCCCATATTCCTTGACGCCTGGGGTTTCCCGATCACAAATTCCTCCTTTCTTAATAGGAGCCTCCCTGCCAAGTTATTTGAGATAAATCTGGGGTGAGAGTTGGGGGGAAGGAAGAAGAGACCGGGCTGAGGGCTCAGCTCTCTTCCCTGGCCCCCAGGTAAACGACATCAATTTTGAGAACATGAGTAATGATGATGCTGTCCGGGTACTTCGAGAAATCGTGCACAAACCAGGGTATGAAGTGGGAGGGAAGGGAGAGGGGGGCTCACTGGGACTGAGGGAGAGAAGACAGCCACTCACTTGGTAGGTCAGTGACACAGGTCATTGTAGAATTACAGACCTAGACGCTGGAAGGGACCTCAGAGGCTGGCTAGTCCGACCTGACCCATACATTTTACAGAGAAGGAAACTACAGCAAACAGAGGTTAAGTGACTTGCCTTAGGTCACTTAACTAGTAAGTGCCAATCCAGCTTTCATGACTACAAACCCAACACTCCCACTGCACCAAAGAGGACACTCTCTGGGTATCAGGGAAGGGATTGTAACCTGTCCTCAGCTTGTCCCTGGGAAAAGGGAGAGTGTGCATGTTGGAGAGAGAGAGGGAGACAGACAGAGACATACAGAGATGGGGGAGAGAGAGACACAGAGAGTGAGAGAGGAGAGGAGAGGATCTTACACTTAATCCTGACTCTTTGCCCCCTGGTTGTAGGCCCATCACCCTAACAGTGGCCAAATGCTGGGACCCCAGCCCCCGAGGCTGCTTCACCCTGCCCAGGAGTAAGTGGACGGGGGAGTCGTCCCTAAAGCTGGTGCCTGGCACATGTGAGCCCCTGTCTCTCCTATCTCCTGCATCTGCCACCCCTGGGGATGTCATTCCCACACCCCCAGGGAAGAGCTTATTCTCAGGCTGAGCCAAGAAGAAGGCTTTACAGGCAGAAAGGGAGAGGCAGGAGCCTCTAAAACCCTGAAACCTTTGTTATGAAAAGACTGTAGGATGGAGTCCAACTGCTCCCACTTTACAGATGAGGATACTGAGACCAGAGAAAGGAAATGACTGTGCCAGAGTCATGCCGTCAGTCACCTTTATTCTCTCCCATCCTCTTTCCCTTGGCCACTGTCCCAGGCTTTGGGCTGGGGCAGGGGGAGGGGGGGAAGCCGGGGAGAAGAGGCAAGAGTTGGTGACTAGTAACCAGCTGTTACTACCTGTCTCTCACCACCCCCCAGGTGAGCCAATCCGCCCCATTGATCCTGCAGCCTGGGTGTCCCACACAGCAGCGATGACAGGCACCTTCCCAGCCTATGGCATGAGCCCCTCCCTCAGCACCATCACGTCGACCAGCTCCTCCATTGCCAGCTCCATCCCCGACACTGAGCGTGAGTACCTGCCTGCCCTCCCAGCCCTTTCCTCCTCAGAACAGGGAGCATGAGGGCCCTCATCTATAGAAGCAGCCTCCCCAAGTGAGGAGGAGGGAGGGCAGGGTACGGAGGAAGATGAGAGAGCAATACTGAGCCCCCTGGGGTTCTGAGGACAGAAGGGGCCTGGGCTCTCTCCAGCTGTCTCGGTGTCCTCAGCACCTGGCATCCCTAACCTCATTGTTGGCCCTTCTTAAGGGCGGGGTCAGAGGCATATAGGTTTAGAGATGGAAGGGACCTCAGAGACCATCGAGTCCAATACCCATTTCACAGATAAAGAAATTGAGGGCCAGGAAACTGAAGTAAGTTACCCAGCGTCACACAGGGAGTCAGTGGTTTCCATGGTTTATGTCTCCCTGGGCCCTCGCACAGTGCTGGACACAGAGTTGATGCTGAATGATTTCTCGTTGAATTTAGCTCAGATATGGGAGGTAGAGGGTCAACAGCTATCACTCCCTTCCATTCCATTCTACTTAGAACAAAGACTCTGAGTCAGGACAGACCTTAGTGGCCTTTTTGGTGTTCCAACCACCTCGTTTCACAGATGAAAAAACAGTGAGAAAAAGGGAGATTCCCCAAGTTCCCACAGATGGAAAGTAGCTGGGGCAGGATCTGAACCCAGGTCCGCTTGACTCCAGAGCCTCCCACTGCTTTGTCTCTGCCCCCCCAGGCCTCGATGACTTTCACCTGTCCATCCACAGCGACATGGCCACTATAGTTAAAGCTATGGCTTCTCCTGAGTCTGGGCTAGAGGTCCGAGATCGTATGTGGCTCAAGATCACCATCCCCAATGCCTTCATCGGTAAGCTTGGGTCCCAGCTGCACGTTGTTGGCACCTGAGACGCTGATGATGCCCACTGAGGTGAAGCCGGCTTCTGGTTTCACTGATCCCTGCTGAGATCTGGGGGCAGGATGGGCTGGGACTGGGAGCAGGGACCCCTCCCTGCCAGCCTGTCAAGAGGTTGGGTCGCCTCCAGGTTCAGATGTAGTGGACTGGTTGTACCACAACGTGGAGGGCTTCACGGACCGACGCGAGGCCCGGAAATACGCCAGCAACCTGCTGAAAGCCGGCTTCATCCGCCACACGGTCAACAAGATCACTTTCTCAGAGCAGTGCTATTATATCTTCGGCGACCTCTGCGGCAGTATGTGTTCCCCCAACCTCCCTTCCTCAGTCCCTTATCCTGCCCCCACACCCCCACCTTCCCTGTCATTGGCATGATGGGTGGTTAGACTAGTTGAATTCTGAAACTGCTCTAAATCTATGACCCTCCCTGGGCCTTGGTTTCCTCATCTGTAAAACAAATGGATCTGACTAGTGGTCTTCTGAGGACCCTGCCAATTCTGGAGTTCAGAACCTATGAATTTACACCCTCTTAAATCTTCCTTTGGAAGCAGAGCCATACATATATTAAGCATGCAGAATTAAAATATGCATGGATGAGTCTGGGGAAACATTCATTCAGAGACACACATAAAAAGTAGGGGCCAGAAGTCCTGGACATTGGTATCAAATCAGAGAACTGCTTGGCACAAAGGACTTTTGCCAGTTGCATTGACAAGAAGCTGCTCGCACCCTGGTCTGGCAAAGAAGGGAGATGGCCCAGACTAAGGTTTATAAGAGCTTGGTGATTTTTTGTACTTATGCCAAGTAAAGCAAGCACTACTGTGTCTTGTGGATGGAACTCCAGGGCCAGTCTTGGAAAATTAATTTGAACTTGGAATGGAGCTAGCTTTCAGTCATTTTTCAGTCATGTCTGATTCTTTGTGGCCCCATTTTGGGGGGTTTTCTTGGCAATGACATTGGAGTGGTTTGCCATTTCCTTCTCCAGCTCCTTTTGCAGATGAGGAGACTGAGGCAAAGAGGGTTAAGTGACTTTCCCAGGATCACACAGTTACTCTAAGTGTCTGAACTCAGGAAGATGAGTCTTCCTGACTCCAGTTCTGGCACTCTATCCATCATGCTACCAACTGACCCCAATGGAGCTAGCTACCCAAGAAAAAATGTCATATGAGATTTACTGTATTATTTACTTATTGAATTTCACCTGATAAGTAATTGAGACTGTAAGGTAACTCTAGGATCATAGATTCAGAGGCATCTAGTCCAATCCCTCATTTTACAGATCAGGAAACTAAGTCCCAGGAAGGGGAAGTGATTTAATGATCTTCAATCACAGGTTGAGAGCTGGTAGAGACCTCTGAGATCATAGACCTCTTCATTTTACAAAGGAGAAAACTGAGGCCCAGAAAGGTGAAATCATTTGGTTAGTATTTATTAAGCACCTGCTATGTGCCAGACCCTGTGCTAAGTACTGAGGATACAAAAAAAGGCCAAAGACATTCCCTGCCCTTGGGGAGTTCACAGTCTATCAAGAGAGATAACCTAGAAACAGCTATGTACCAGGAAGATGTATATAGAGTAAACTAGATATAATCAACACAGGAGAAGGCACTAAGATTAGGGAGGACTGAGAAAGGCTTCTTGCAGAAGGTGGGGTTTTAGGAAGTCAGGGAAGCCAGGAGGTAGAGGTGAGGAAAGAGAGGCTACAGAGGCGAAATGGACAAGAGAAACTGCTGATGTTAAATGGACAAGAGGTACTAGAGAGGTGAAATGGACAGGAAATGCTAGAGGTGAAATAGACAAGAGATGTGGCAGAGGTGAAATGGATAAGAGATGCTAGAGGTGAAATAGACAAGAGATGTGGCAGAGGTGAAATGGATAAGAGATGCTCCAGATGGATAATGGATAATGGATAAGAGATGGTCCAGACCTGAACTATAGATTGGACACTGGGGCCTAAGCAAGGCATAGTGTGAGATAATGAGGAGCTCAGGGTGACTCCTAGATTGCAAACTTGAGTGTGGGAGAATGTTGGTGTTCTGCATAGTTATAGAGAAATTTAGAAGAGGGGAGAGTTTGGGGGGAAAGATACTGAGTTCAGTTTTAGAGGGTTACCTTTAAGATGTTTAGGGATGTCCGACAGGCAGTTGAAGTTGTGAGTCTGGGCATCATGAAAGAGGTTAAGAGTGGCTAAGTGTTGGGGCGGCCAGGTAGCACAGCGAGTGAGAGCACCGGCTCCAGTGTTGAGAACACCTGGAGATCAAATCCCGGGCTCAGACACTTAGCACCCACCCAGAAACACCTGGCCGTGTAACCTTGAGCAAGTTACTTAACCCCAATTGCTTAGGGGCGGCCAGGTGGCTCAGCGAGTAAGAGTACCAGCTCCAGTATTGGGATGACCTGGATCAAATCCGGGCTCAGATACTCAGCACCACACCCAGAAATAATAACTGGCCATGTAACCTTGAGCAAGTTACTTAACCCCAATTGCTTTTAAAAAAAAAAAAAGAGTGGCTAAGTGTATCTGAGAATCATCAGCATAGAGATGGTTGTTGAATTCATAGGAGCTGTTGAGATTACAAGACAGTATAGTGGGAGAAATGGGAGTGCGTTAGATGAAGATCCAGAAAAGGAGACAGAAGGAGAAGTCAGATAGGTAGGAGGAAAACCAGGGAAAGAGTGATGTCCCAAAAACCTGTAGAGAACAGAGTATCAAGGAGGGGAAGGTGATTAACAGGGTCAAAGGCTGCAGACAACAGGAAGAATGAGGACTGAGAAAAGATCACTGGATTTGGCCATTAAGAGACCACTAGTAACTTTAGAGAGGGCAGTTTTGGTTGAATGATGAGGTTGGAAGCCAGACTATATAGAGTTAAAGAGAGTGAGATCAGAGAAAATGGAGGCACCTTTTGTAGACTGGCTTCCTGGGAAGTTTAGCCACAAAAGACAGTAGAGATATGAGGCAATAGTTAGAGGGGATGGATGGATAAAGTGAGGGTTTTGGGGGGATGGGGGAGACATGGTCATGTTTCAGTCAGTCAACAAACATTTATTAAGTATTAGGAATATAAAGGTTTGTAGGCCATGGGGAAGTGGGTAGGAGACAAGTGGAGACTGAGTATTAATGAGAAAGGGGATAATCTGCTGGAGAAGGTGGGATGAAAGGGGATCACTTGTGCACATAGAGGGGATGGCCTTGACAAGGAGAAGGACCACCTTGTCATGTGAGATGGGATGAAGGAGGAGATATTAACAGAAGGCATCTGAGTGATGTGAGATGAGGAGAAGGGGATAAGAGGGACCTCACATCAAAGGGCCTCAGTTTTTTCAGTAAAATATGAGGCAATGTCCTCAGCTGAGAAGGTGAGCGGAAGGGAAACCTGGAGAGATCTGAGGAGAGATGAGAAGGTTTGGAAGAACCGCTGAGATGAGCGGGAGCTGGGAACATGAATTGAATTAGAGGGTGTAAAGGATTGCCTTGCCACAGTGAGGGCCCACTTGAGGTTATGTAACACAAATCTGTCTGTAGCAGACTCAATCAGGACACTTTCATGATTTTCTCTAGTAATGTGTGAACGGGAGCAAAGGCAGCAGATGTTTGGGGCGATCTGAGGCTGAAGCTTGGTGAGGCAACGTTGGCAAGAGGACAGGGGGGCAAAAGACTTAGAAGAGGCCAGTATAGCTTTGAAGTGCTTTACCAGGAAGTCAGTTCTGGGAAGTGAGGAGAGTTTAGCCAGTGCGGTGGTGATGATGGTGATGTTCCTAAAGAGAACTGACCATGTCATCTCCTACTCGGTCAACTCCAGTGGCTTCCTCTCACCTCTAGGAGCAAACACAAAATGCCCCGTTTGGCCTTTGGTGCCCTTCATAACCTCTCCCCCTCCTGCCTTCCCAAGCTTCTCACACCTTACTCCCTGACCCTCCCCACCATCACCGTGGACTGTGCAATCCAGCAATATTAGCATCCTAGCTCTTTTTTGAACAAGACACTGCATTTCCCAATGCCAGGCATTTTTCCTGACTTTCCCCCATGCCTGGAGTGCTCTCCCTCCTGCCCAATACAAGTACATATATTTTTTAAGTCCCCAGACCTCAGGTTAAGAGGCCCTGTACTAAATGGTTATCCCTAAATTTTGGAAACTGATAATCTGAGAACTTTAAAGGTATGAAATCCATAGACTTATAAATTAACTTGGAGCTGGAAAGGGCTTTAGGGAGCTTACATTCTAACAGGGGAAACAGTGGGCAGAATATCCAGCTACATAGAAGATACAGACAGAAAATGTAAAGGTGACCCAGAAGGGGAAGGCATCAGTAGCTGGGGGCTCACTTGGCAGTTACTGAGGATCCCGGCGATTGTTGCAAGAGGGCCAGATTTGGAGTCTGAGCAAGTGACTCGGTTTCCTTATCTGTAAAATATAGGAGTTATCTGGTTGACCCCTGAGGATCCTTCTATTTCTATGTCTTTCATATTTTTTTGTTCAGGGCTAATGCAAGACTTCATTTTGCTCAGCCATATATGTTTGTAACTGGGTATGGTTTTTCTTGCTTTCTCACTGTAGTGTGAGTAGGTAAGGAAGGAAAGCAGTTGGAGGCAGGGAAGGCAGACTTTTAGTGAGTAAAAGATTTTTAATTTAAAACATTTTTTAAATAAGAAAAATCAAGAAAAAATACAATTCTAGATCTTTGGTGGGGGCACAGTGCCTGCAAGAGCTCGGGCCTGGAGTCAGGAAGACCTGAGTTCAAATGTGGCCTCAGACACTTTCTAGCTATGTGACCCTGGGCAAATCACTTAATCCTGTTTGTCTGTTTTCTCATCTGAGCTGGAGAAGGAAATGGCAAATCACTCCAGTATCTTTGCCAAGAAAACCCAAAAAAGGGTCATGAAGAGTCAGGCACAAATGAAAATGCCTAAAACAAAGATCTTTGATCCAAAGACACTTAACCTCCCTGGTCCTCAGTTTCCTCAAATGCTAAATGAGACAGTTATGTTCCATGGCTTCTGAGGTCCTCTCCAGCCCTAGAGCTGGGTCCTCTGCATTGTCCGGCTTATGATGTGGAAGTACAGCTTTGAGGGCCATGCTATGGAGGGGCCACGTGACTGCTGTTGAAGGCCTTGGCGCTGAGATGTGAGGTGGGCAGGACAGAGGTGGGTGGGGGCCATCACCTGAAGCTCACTCTCTTGGTTTTCCTTTGCAGACATGGCTAACTTGTCCTTGCATGACCAGGACGGCTCCAGTGGGGCCTCAGACCAAGACACGCTGGCTCCTCTCCCACACCCTGGGGCCGCCCCCTGGCCTATGGCCTTCCCTTACCAGTACCCACCCCCTCCACATCCCTATAACCCCCACCCCGGCTTCCCTGAGCCAGGGTATAGCTACGGTGGTGGGGGCAGTGCGGGCAGCCAGCACAGTGAAGGTAAGCTGCCCGTGGGCCCTGGGGTGAGCAGTGGGGCCTGGCAGGGGCTCCATCCTGGGCTCGGACCCTCACGCCTTCACCTCCCCACGTCCCTATCAGGCAGCCGGAGCAGTGGTTCCAATCGCAGCGGCAGCGACCGGCGGAAGGAAAAGGACCCAAAGGCCGGGGACTCCAAGTCAGGGGGCAGCGGAAGCGAGTCGGACCACACGAGCCGGAGCAGCCTGAGGCGGGAGCGAGCCCCCAGCGAGCGCTCGGGCCCGGCTGCCAGCGAGCACAGCGTCCGCAGCCACCACTCGCTGGCGCACAGCCTCCGCAGCCACCACACGCACCAGTCCTACGGGCCCCCAGGGGTGCCCCCGTTGTACGGCCCGCCCATGCTGATGATGCCCCCTCCGCCCGCTGCCATGGGCCCCCCAGGAGCCCCCCCAGGCCGAGACCTGGCCTCGGTGCCCCCAGAACTGACCGCCAGCAGACAGTCCTTCCGCATGGCCATGGGAAACCCCAGTGAGTTCTTTGTGGATGTGATGTGAGCGGTTCCCGTCCCTTCTCCGGCCCCTGCCCCATCCCCCAGGCCCCAGGGCTGGTGCCGTCACCAGTCAGCTCTTTTTACTTGTCTGGTAACTAAACAAAGGGAAATAAACTAAAGTGAACTAAACTGGGGGGCTGACCACTGGTGGGGGGCAGGGCAGCGAGGGGAAGGGCATCCTCAGGGCCACTGCTGCCGCCGCCGCCTCGGGCCTCTAACCTACCTCCAGCCACTGCTGCCTGTCCCCGGTTGTGCCCTTAGCTGCTCCCTCACCCCCTAACCACCCCGCCGGGCTCCTGCAGCCCCTTCAGGGAAGCCTAGTTCCCACCTGCCCTCTGCACCTCCGTGGGGATCGCATGCTCAGGACGCCTTGTGGAAAGGGCGCTCTGTTCCCTCCCCATTCATGCCAACCCGAGTGCCGGCTCAGTGCCGTGAATGCCACATCACCAGGTGCCACACACACATCCTGGCTGCCTCACAGAGTGCACACATACACACACCACACACATACATACACTCATATACACACATGCACACACCACACACATACATGCACACACCACACATCCACACACTCACAATACTCTCACACTCATACACACACATTTAGACACACTCACATATACACACATACACATACATACACTCATGCACACCCTGGCCACCTCACAGAGTGCACACACATGCACACACACTCACAGACATACACACATGCACACACCACGTGTACACTCACACTTGTACACTCACATACACAAACCACCCTTTATACACCACACACATGCACACACACTTAAGTGCACACACCACACATACTCTCACACTCATACGCACACACTTAGACACACTCCACTCAACACACACACACATACACCCTGGCTACCTCACAGAGTGCACATGCATGTACACACACTCACATACGTACACACATGCACACACTCATATAATACTCACACTCATACGCACACACACCACACTTAAATGCACACACTCACACACAGCACACTTGCATGCACACATATGCACACACACGGCAGACTGTATGAACAAACACATTCTGACAGTCACCAGCTGCCTGGCGTGGCCATGCCTCCAGACTGGGCAGACAGACCCTCAGCTGGCCTGAGACAGACACCCTGACTCTTCCAGACAAACTGCCTAATAGACAGACACAGGAAGACGCAGACTGACGGCCAGAGACAGCCAATCACTGCCTCCCTCCCCAGAGGACCCCTCCGCACACAGGGAGCAGCCCCCCTCCCTCCCCACCTGCCTGCAGCCTTACCCCTTGACCTCCTGGATCTGCTACCATCTGCACTAACCCTCCCCAGACCCTTGGGACTTCCTGCCTCCCCACCCTGGGCGGGCCCAGCGGGCAGTGCTGCCCTGGATAGGGCCTGGCCCTCCCATCTAACGTCCTGCTGCTGCCAATGCCCATGTGCTGGTTGCTGCCATCCCCATAACGCCACTAACCAGCAAGTCCTCTCTCCCCTGGGCCTTAAACATGTCTTTTCTTTCTTTGTTTCCTCCTCAACCAAGCCAAGAATTTCGGGCTTTTTGACTTTCTCTGAGCACCCAGCGTGGGGAGGCCCCGATCCTGAGGAGACCAGGAGTCCCTGCCCCTCTTGCTGCAGCCACAGTTGTGGCCCCTCAGTGTTCCCTGAAGATGTCCTGTCCTACCTCCCCATGACCCCCTGGTCCCCAGCGGGACCCCATAGTCCCTCCCTTTCCCCCATTCATCCCAAGATGGGTTGCACATCTCAGCCACTTGCAGAGAATGGCTGAGGCTCAAGGGTACTCTGTCTTGGACAGTCTCCTCTCCAAGGCCTAGACAATTTTTCCACGTGACTAACCCAGAGTTGGTCCCCTCCACTACACTCTCTCCTCATGCCCTCCTAGGCTGCGGGGCTGGCCCTGGCCCACTCCTCCCTTCCTCTTTCCCCCCAACTCAGCCTCTGATGAACCCCTGACATCCTCACTCCCCTCCCATACATGCATCCCTCAAATCACCTTTCCCTCCCCGAGTCAGCCAGTAAGGTCCTGATTCTTCCCTTACTCCCCAGAGGCCCTCCCTTGTAGGCCAGAGTCCTGGCACCCTCCAGGGCCGGTAGGCAGCTGGAGAGCCTTCTCGGCTTCCCCTCCAGCCTCCCTGATTCAGAGCAGGGCCCCAGAACACACCTGCCAGCGAGACTCGGGCTGTCCCTTGGGGTCTCTGGCCCTTTCCCACCTTCAGGTCCTTTCCATTATGTGTGAATCTTGGTCATTTCTCCAATAAATGCTCCCAGGTACCACAGCTGATGCCCTCCCAATGAATAGCATGGGTGCTATGGCTGAAGTCTAGAACAAGAACAGACAGATGAGGCAATGGCAGACGCAGAGCCATTCACCCAATAAGTCTTCAGTCTGGGTGTTTTCTCAGCCTCCTCTGCTTGAGAGTGCCAAAATGAGCCACAGCTAGTGAGTGAGTGAGCGCACAGCAATTCTTAAGTACTTTCAGTGCTTAGGATACAGAGCCAAAATGCAGGCAGCCTCTGTCCTCAAAGCCATTACACAGAGAGGGGAGCTGTGACCCCAAGACCCCCGTAGGCAGCAAGAAGGTGCCACATACACACCCTGCTCAGTGTAATAGAAACAAAAGAATCCTGAACGGAATTCAGAGCAAGAGATGCCATCTGATGGAGACCAACAGGGGAGGCTGCCCAGAAATGGCGGCTGGAGCTGGGCCTTCCAGGCCACCTTGGGACAGGTAGAGATGTGGGGGAAGGGCAGTCCAGAAGGAAGAGAGGGTCAGCGCCTTAACTGGGCCAGGATGTGCTTCTTGCTGACTCCATCACTCCCCCAGTCTCCCATGCCCAAAACTGTGGGCTTATTCCCAGTGTTAAATCATGGGCTAGAATAGGTCACTGGACTTGGAATTCCACAGTGGACATGGACTAGCTATGTGACCCTGGACCAATCATTTAACCTGTCTGCCTCACTTTCCTCATCTGTAAAAGGCTTGACTCTGGCCTCCCAGGTTCCTTTCAGCTTTGAATCTCACCTCCAATACAAGCCCCGGCAGATTCCTGCTCACACTGTCTCCCAGACATCCCCTTCTCCTTATTCCTACTGCCCCTACCCTAGTCAAGCCCACATTACTTGACTCCACCGTCCACCTGGTCCAGTTTAAATCCCCTGGCTGCCTGCCTTCCTGCTGTGGATGACAGTATCATCTTTCTCAGACATAAGTCTGGCCCTCTCACTTCTCTGCGCACACCTTGCCCATGGCTCCCTATTGCCAGCTGAGTCCAGCTCACCTGGCATTCATGATTCCAGCTAAGATCTGTTGTCACCCTAGGTCCCCCAGTTTTCTTCCCTCTATGCACTCAGTGCCAAGCAGGACTCTGGCCTGCCTTCTCCTGCCTCGACTCCTTTGCCTGGATGGGGCTTGGCTCACTTCCCATCCCTTCTTCCCAGAGTCTTCCAGGGTCCTCCCTGTTAGGGAGCAGACTTCCCTCCCACTGTCAGTCAGCACTGGGTACTACAGGGATGTGGGTGGGGGGCTGGGGGGTGGGGAATAATCATGTATGGAGCTCCTGCCATGTGCCTGGTACTGTGCTTTACAGAGATCTTCACAACAATCCCGAGGGGGCTACTTTATCTCTGCTTTACAGCTGAGGAAACTGAGGCAAGCAGGTTAAATGATTGGGTAGGAAGTGTCTGAGGCCACATTTGAACCTGGATCATCCTGCCTCCAGGCTCATTGGTGCCTCAGTTGTCTTTGTGTGTGTCCTGTCCCTCCATGAGGGCAGGGACTGAGGTTTATTTAAGATTGAGATCCCCCCACAATGCCTAGCACAGTGCTCTGCATTCAGCAAGAACTTAATAAAGAAATGTTTGCTTTCAGAGGCAGATTTGAGGTTCCATGGTGGAAGGCTTTGAGTGCCAGGCTAAGGAGAGTGGATGCTCTCTGCCTTTTTGAGGGCTGGGGGTGGGGGGGGCTGGGACTGGAGCCTGGGCCATCCCTCTCCACAACTGCCTGGCAGTAGGATGCCCTTGGGCTGCATGCTGGTTCTAGCCGCCTGCCTCTGCCCGTGCCCTCCCTCCCGGTGTGTCAGGCACCCTCCACTTGGCCATCCTAGGGGGCAGCCCCAGGTCCAGGAGAAGCCCCAGACAACAGACTCCTTTCAGTTCTTTGGTTGGAGGATGGCTCGCCTGGCCTTTTGAAGGGAAGAATCTGCTTCCTCCAAAGAAGGGCTGAGATTTCGGAGCTCCAGTGGGCCCCGCTGAAGTAAAAAAATCAGTTGAACGACAAACACATTTACGCACTTATTATGTGCCAGGCACTTGTTGCAGCAAGCACTCCAGTGTCCCCAGGGTGCCTGCTCACACAGGTTCTTGGATCTGCTTTGTTAAAGGAGAGCAACTCAAAAGGGGTTAACAAGCTTACTTTAATCAGTCAGACCATATATCGTTTACCTTGTTCAGGGCAAAAAGGTCAGCACCCTGAACCTCAAAATATACAGGCATAATTATCAAGACAGAAACATCAAGTAGACAGATTTCCAAACTGTCCAACCATTACATCCATACCCAGTCAACATCTGGGTTTCCACATTCTGGGTTTTTCAAAGCCGGGGGACTCTCAACAACGGCTTCCCAGAATTCAGATCAAATCACAGAACACTTCTCAAAGTGAGTCCCAAAACAAAGCTACACATCAGGGCTTATATAGCCTTCTCCTGGCTCAGAGAATGTAACAACCTTATTGACTCACTGGCCAATCAAGAAGTATCTACTGAAAAACAAGCCTCCCTCCCCAGGCTTCTGGTGCACATTAGCCTAGGGGCAGGGAAGATCTTCAAAATTTACATTCTTAATACAGCACTGGGGGTTAGAAATAATATAGCAGTCCCCATCCTCAAAAAGCTTTCATCCTGTGTAATGACAAGCACCCCAGCATCCCCAGGGTGTCTGCCAACACAGGTTCTTAGATCTGCTTTGCTAAAGGAAAGCAACTTAAAGTGGGTTAACAATCTTTCTTTAATCATTCAAACATATATCGTTTACCTAGTTCAGGGGGAAAAGGTCATCACCCTGAACTTCAGAGTATACAGAGGTTACAATCAGAAGTTACAATACAGAGAAACATATCAAGCAGACAGGCTTCCAACTGTCTAACCATTACATCCATACCAAATCATAGTTACCAGAGAGGGAAGCATCAACATCTGGGTTTTCAAAGCCAGGGGGCTCTCAATAACAGCTGCCCAGAGTCTCATCTGGTCAAATCACAGAACACTTCTCAAAGTGAGCCCCAAAGCAAAGCCTCACATCAGGGTTTATATAGCCTTCTCCTGGCTCAGAGAATGTCACAACCCTCTTGACCCACTGCCCAATCACAAAGTATCTCCTGAAAAACAAGCCTCTAGCCACAGGCTCCAGGTGCACTTAACCTAGGGGCAGGGAAGATCTTAAAAATTTACATTTCTATAACATTCAGTCAGGGCCCTTTGCACTCTCTCCCTAGGCCTCAGCTTCCCTAGCTGTAAAGTGATGGTCAGAATTAGGGTCTCAGGAACCCAGGACTAGAATTACTAGGGGTCTGGTGGCCAGTCAATCAGTCATTCGGCAAGCATTAATTAAGCTTTGTTCAGGCACACCAGGGAGACACAAACAAAAGCCCCAAACAGTCCTTGACCTCAAGGAGATCCCTGTGAAGACACTAGGTGATCAGAAAACTCAACAGTACAAAGTTATTAGGGTGCCCAGGAAGGCTGGTCTGGTTAGGGAGACACAAGGAGAAGAGGTGAGCAGGGAGAGCGTTCGGGGGAGAGGGACAGCCTGTGCAAAGGCCTGGTGGTGGGAAATGACTCCTACAAAGGGGCATAAATTGGTAATTGCTGAGCCACAGTCCTGGAGGCCAATGCCAGCTGTCCTGTGGCCTATGGACAAGAGGGAGCCTCTAGGGCCTCCTGAGCGGGGCACTCTGGGGATCTGGGATCTGGAGAGATTTATCCTCATTGTCTGTGCCTGGGTCATGTCTGCAGAATGCCTGGGGGACAGCGAGGAGCCTGAGGGCCCAGGGCTGGGTATGGGGAGCTGGGGCCCCTGGGGCCCCTTCTCTGGGGCTGCGCTGGGGCTTTCCTTCCAGTAGCAAATCCATGGGATTTTTTATTTTGAGTCCCTGAGAAGGGGCTTTGAAGTAGTGAAAGGACTTGGGTTTGAATTCTGCCCAGGATGTTCCCTGTGTGACCTTGCCACTAGGTGCCAGGCCTTCGTCTTTCTGGACCTCAATTTCCTCGTCTGTGAGATGAGAGGCCAGGACTCAGACCGCCTCCAAGGTCCCTTGCAGTCCTAAGCCCAGAAGCCATGTCCTCCAAAGCTCCTTCGGACTCTGTATCCAGGCTCCTATGGGAGCTAGACAGGGACATACGCCGACTACATTTCCCAGCAAGCTCCGTGGGAAAACGGAGCGAAGCATGCTGGGAGACTCTTTTCCCGAGGGAGGCGAGGTTGGAGAGGGAAGGGCCCCTGGAGCCTGCTGGGAGCTGTAGTGCGTCGCGGCCTGCGCATGCCCGGAGCCGGCGCCGAGGGGCCCGCCGGGAGTCGTAGTCCGAGGGGAGCTGGCGCGCGTGCGCAGTGGGCCTAGCCGGGCGGGGCAGGCAGGCCGGGGCGGAGCCGACACTGCGGTGAAAGCTGAGGCCGCGGGCGGGGGGCGGGCGGACATCTTGGGAGCGGCGGCGGCAGTGGCGGCGGCGGCGGCGGCAGCGGCAGCAGCAGCGAAGCCGGACCCTCGCACGGACTGACCTAGCGACCTAGCGACCGACGGACGGACGGGCCGCGGCGGCGCCTGGTGAGCAAGGGCGCGGCGGTGATCACTGGGATGCGGCGGGGCGAGGGAGTAGAGAGGCAGGCCTGGACCGTCGGGACCCCACCCGGGGCGCCCCCCCGCCCCGCAAGGTCACCCCCCACTTCCCCCAAGGGCCCCGGGTCATCCCCCGGGACCCGGGCTGAGCCCTCCAGGCCAAGGAGGTCGAGGACTCCGCAAGTAACGCCGCCGTCGTCCCTGGGCGGGGACCCCCGGGGCCCCCTGCTGCGCGGCACCTCCCCCACCGGACCGGGACCTCCAGGACCACCCCGCCCCTCCCAGAAGACTGACCTGGGGAGGGGCCGCCCCCTGCCCTGCCCGCACCCCCCCCCCGGCCGGGCCCCCACCCCCCCCCCCCCCCCCGTGGGCAGCTGCCCCCCAGCACAGATCCTTTCCCTGCTGTACCCGAGGGGCCTTGGAGCCCGCTGAGAAAGCGCCGGATTGGAGGTCCTGGGTGCGAATCTTGCCTCCAACAGTAATGGCTTTGTGACTTAGAGCAAGTCCCTTTTCACCTCTGGCATTAAGGTTCTCATTTCGTTAAAATTAAATCACTTTCCAGGCCCCTTCCGTCCCCAGACCCTGAGCCTGTGCCCGCTGGGCCCTGCTCCGCGGACCCGTGCCCTGGGGCTGACCCTTGGGGGAACGGGCACTCTGGAGACCCCGGCTGCGGGGCAGGACCCTGCCCTCCCATCCCCCTCCTTTCATTGTCCCCCATTTCCTGGGCTCTTGGGCTCGGGAGGCCAGGGCCCCTCCCCAGGACGGGGCCGGGCCCTCCCCCCCCCCCGAGGGGAGCTCCCCCCCCCCCTTCCCCTATTCCCCCAGGCCAGACATTTCCAACCCCATCCCTGCCCTCTCCTGTCTGCTCCATTCACCGCCCCACCCCCTGGCTTCGCGGCTCCTCCCCCCTCCCCCCCAACGTCCCCAGGACCCCATCCTTCTGATGAGCCAGGGCCCTGTCTGTCCAAGCTTGGCATCCTTGCAGAGCCTCCCAGCTCCCTCCTCTCCCAGCCCCCCCTTCTCCCCTCTCTCCTCCCTGGGCTCATCACCCCTCTTCCCTTCCCCTTCTACCTGCTTTACTCCCTGGGCCTGTGTCTTTGACAAGGGTCACTTTCCCTGATCATCTCCCATTTCTCAGATCTGGGCCCTCTCGGGTTTCTCCCTTCCTCCAGGGACTGACCCCACCCACCCTGGAGGACATGGCTCTTCTTCCCCTTAGTCAGAGAGGGAGGTTCACCCCAGGTGTCCTTTCCTTTTCAGACAAAGGCCCTGTCTTCCCCCCACCCCACTGAGTTCAGTCCTTCCCCCACCCCCATACACATTCATTCTCCCCCTTCCTTCCCCCCTCTCCCTCACTTTTCCGGGTTTCCCAGAAAGAGTCCCCTGCCCATTCCTGCCCTGTCCTTTTTCAAGAAGGGAACTTCCTCCATTCCCCCTTCCTCCCTCCCCCATTCTGCTCAGAATCTGCCACTGTCATGCCTTTCAGAAGCACTTGTGGGTTCTTGGGGCAAAGCTGAAATCTGTCACTTTTACTCTTCCCTCCTTAAGCAAACCCTTGGGCTTGGCTCCTCTGCCCTCTGGGATGCTGGGCCCAGGGTTGCCACTCAGTCCTGGCCCACTGGGACCTCACCTCCCTTTGCCATACGTAGCGTTATCTCCCTTTGGCTCTTTTGTCCACCGTTGTGGACCTGAAACCCCATCTGGGGTGGGGGGTAACCATTTCGAGGTTTAATCTCAGAGAGGAGGAATAAAGTTGGCCCTTCCTTAAGTTGGCAGGATTGCAGGCAAGCACCCAGAAACCATTGGAGAAATCCTAACATTTTAGGACCAGCCTCACAGATTACAGGCCCAATTCAGCCCTCACATTTCACAGGTTAAGAAATAGGCCCAAAGAGGTGGTTAGCTTGAGGTCACCCAGCTCCAGCGGTGGGCGGCTAGCAGTAAGTGGGGCCTTGTCAGGCACAAGCATTATGGTCTCTGGGCATCTTCCCAGAGGCCCTGTTGTGCCCTGGAGTGGCAGTCATTCCCCTCCCTCCCTCTCAGCCCCTAGGAACCAGAGAGCTGCCGGCTCAGCTGTTAGCTCTAATAAGCTGTTTAAGTTGCTGCTGTGTTTGGGGCGGCACCCTGAGGCCCCAGCCCTCGATCTGGGAGCATCTCTAATCTGCCCTGCCCTCTCCTATCGGACACTCCCAGGGCCCTGGCTATGCTTTCCACCCGAGCCACTCCTTGTCCCAGCTGCTCCCCTGAGACAGCCCTGGGAAAAGCAGAGCATGGAGGGGCTGGGGCCAGTTCAGTGACTCTGGTGGCAGGTCCCTGAGGGGGATGGGTGCTGGCTGGGTGTGCCAGCTCTTCCCCTCCACCTCTGGCAGCCCTCCCCAGCCCCCTGGGTTATAGGTGAGGCCTGGGAGGCTGAGGGGTAGGGCGGGGGCAGGCAGCCTTCTTCCAGCTGGCAGCAGGGCTTGCTCTCCCTTGCTCTGGCTCCCTGCGCCCCCCTGCCCCCCCACGTCTCTTAATCTTAGAGTGAGGCAGATGCACCCTGAGCACGAGCCCACTGGGCACTTCTTTGCCCCACTGCGCGGTGCCTGGGCCTCACCTTCTTGTCTCCTTCCCTAGGTCTGTTCTCAGAGCCATGGGCAGAGGGGACTGAGTGGCCACCATGATCGGAGGGCTTTTCATCTACAACCACAAGGGGGAGGTGCTCATCTCTCGGGTTTACCGAGATGACATCGGGTGAGTGTCCCTGGTGGTCTGTGCACGCGGACCGGCCCCACCCACGCTCGCATGCCTGGCTGGTGATCTTTGGGTCCTTCAGAGAGCCAGGCAGGAAGGCTTGGACAGCATGGCCTGGGCCCAGTCCAGCTTCTCCATGGTCTGTGAATGGCCGGGGTGGGGTGGCCAGGACCCCTACTGTGCCTTTCCGCTGCTTTGCAAGAGCTTTGCCAAAGTGCTCCAGGCCTGCTTGGCAAGGCCTTGGTAGAGCCTGGCTGCCTGCTGGGGGCCGGGAGAATTCTCAGGCCTTCTAATCCTGCCCAGAGAGGGAGGTCACCTGCCTGAGCTCACTCAGCTGACTAGCACAGAGGGAAGAGCCCTGAACTTGGAGTCTTGGGACTAGAGTTGCAGGCCTGTCTCTGTGACCTTGGACAAGTCACTTGCTATCTGTTTCTTTTTCTCAGTCTGTAAGAAGGAGGGAGGCAGCTGGACTAGATGGCCCCAAGGGGCCTTCCAGTCACTGACCCCTGGCTCAACAGTCCCATTAGAGGGATCCCCTGAGACCAAAGAGCTGCTTCTCCCACCCCCCTCCTGCCCCCTTCCGAGGCCGTACTGCTCTGAGTTGGATTCTTTTCTGGCTCCCTCTCCTCGCCCCAGCTCAGGGCTAGGCTCCCTGGCTCTTTGGAGCCAAGGCAGTCAGTGTGCCCGAGGGGGCTGGGGGCTGGAGCTGCTGGGCAGCCGCTGCCTTGAGGAGAATGGCATTTGTTGTGCTCGCCAGGGCTTGGCTGGGCCTCCTCTTCCCTCTGTCACCCAGGGCCTGAGCCTGCGCCATGGGCCTCCTCTGTCTGTGTGTCCGTGTGTCCATGTGTCTGTCTAACCCTTTCTCTCCTTGCTGTCACTGTTCTCCTCGCTGGCATCATTTTTCTCATCCCATCTCATTGGCTGCCATAGCAATAGGTAAGCGGCCTGCCAGCTGCAGCCTTTGGCATAGGTGGGCATGGGGCATTTTGCCCGCAACCCTGATTTTTGACCTCCCTCTTCCCCCCTTTCCCTCCACTTGCCCAGGAATCCAATCCTGATCAAGCTTGGGCAGTTCCAGTCCCTGTTGAACAGCTCTGGGTTCCCCCTGCCCCCCCCAAGAGTGGGCTGCCTCCTTGGTCCTTTGGGGGCTGGCGAGCAGGATGGCCTTTGGAGGCTACAGCCATTCAGAATGTTCATCTGGCTCCTCATGTTGAGTGTCTTGGGCCGCTGAAGGCCCAGTTCACTAGGGAGATGCAGCCAGTATCGAGGAGGAGACTCAGGCCAAGGCCTGGCGGCCAGTCATTAACTCTTAGGCCTGTCCAGAGGGTGTTTTCTCTCTCCTAGTCCCTGGCAACTGGTCATCCCCTGTACCTTTCCAGCTTGACCTTGACCCCCAGCAAGAAGGGAGGCTGTAAGGGAGGGCGGGGGGAATGGCAGCTGGGGGTGTCCCCCCAGCAGGCTTGCTCCGCTAGACCCTGAACAGTCCTTGTGTCCCCACTCCAGGCGGAATGCCGTGGACGCCTTCCGCGTCAACGTGATTCATGCCCGGCAGCAGGTGCGCTCCCCCGTCACCAACATTGCCCGCACCAGCTTCTTCCATGTCAAGCGCTCCAACATCTGGCTGGCAGCCGTCACCAAGCAAAATGTCAATGCCGCCATGGTCTTCGAGTTCCTGTATAAGATGTGTGACGTTATGGCCGCCTACTTTGGCAAGATCAGCGAGGAAAACATCAAGAACAACTTTGTGCTCATCTACGAGTTGCTGGACGGTGAGGACAGCCAGGCCTCCTGGGGAGGGGGGCCTTCCCTGGGGCCAGGGCCCAGAATGCCCTGCAGGTCCCCCCCCCAGCTGTGCTGCCCCTCTGCTCTTGTCTCTGGGTTTTGATGACATTTCTTTGTAAAAAGTGAAAACCTAAAGAAAAAGCTGTTGAGCGGGTGCCTCTTGGCGCAGCTCTGGGGAGCTCAGGCCCTGCCAGCCCCGCCCCAGACCCAGTGGCTTGCTGCTGATGGCCTTCTCTTCCCCCACAGAGATCCTGGACTTCGGCTACCCACAGAACTCAGAGACGGGAGCTCTGAAAACGTTCATCACTCAGCAGGGCATTAAAAGCCAGGTACCAGAGCCTTGGCAGGGCTCAGTCATGTGCCCTGAGGGGAAGTGCAGGGCCGGCCCTGTTGCCATGGTTACTGACTCTTCTCTGAGAGCCTGCCTGGCCTTCTCCCAGCTGGAGATCAGCTGAGTCGGCATCCCTGTTTCGAGGAATTTAGCTCTAGCTCTTTGCTTCCTGGCAGGGGGAGGGGCAGGGTAGAGTCTCTGCTTCTTTTCTGTAACTTAGTCTGGGGGCCCCAGGGTTGCTCCTCTGGGGCCCAGCCCTGACCTGACCTGACCTTCCTCTCTCTCCCTCACTGTTCCGATGTGGACGCCCTCCTGGCTCCCTTCCTCTTCAGCATCAGGTAGGCTGGGGCCTCAGTTTCCTTCCTGTGGGTTTCTTCCCAGATTTGGGAGGCTGGGTGGCCAGGGTTCAAAGGGAACTAAGAAGGGTGGGAGTGGGAGCTGTTGGTGAGTTTCCTGTGACCCTCCCTTCCCCCTCCATCCAGACAAAGGAAGAACAGTCTCAGATCACCAGCCAGGTGACCGGGCAGATCGGTTGGCGGCGTGAGGGCATCAAATATCGTCGGAATGAGCTCTTCCTGGATGTGCTTGAGAGTGTCAACCTGCTGATGTCTCCTCAAGGTGAGAGGCTGGGCCTGCCAAAGAGGCCCCGGGCCAGGCCCCCTGCTTGGACAGCCCACCTGACTCTTCTGTCCTCCTCCCCAGGGCAGGTGCTTAGCGCTCATGTGTCTGGCCGGGTTGTCATGAAGAGTTATCTGAGCGGCATGCCCGAGTGCAAGTTTGGGATGAACGACAAGATTGTCATTGAGAAGCAGGGCAAGGGCACGGCCGATGAGACGGGCAAGAGGTAGGCACAGACCCAAGGTGTGAGGAGGGGAGGCTTGGCTGATGATGTCCCTGCCCTTGGCCCCAGGCCCCGGGCCCAGTGTTCTCCTTTGTCCTCCTCTGGGTGACCCAGAGAGCTAGGCCGACGCCTCCCAGAACCCTGGCCTTGCTGGCCTTGTCTCCTCCCCTCTCCATTCCTTGCTCACCCCCTTGCTTCCGCCCACAGTGGGAAGCAGTCCATCGCCATAGATGACTGTACCTTCCACCAGTGTGTGAGGCTCAGCAAATTTGACTCTGAACGAAGCATCAGCTTCATTCCCCCTGATGGAGAGTTTGAGCTTATGAGGCAAGTATGGCATAATGGGGTGGCGCCCCCCCCCCCCCCCAGGCCTTGGAGTGTGGAGTGGGGCTTTACCCTGCTCCTGCCCTGGCCTCACAGTGCAGGGTGCCCCCTGCCCTCGGCACTCCTGCTTCATGATTGTCCTGCCCCTTTACACAGGTACCGGACCACCAAGGATATTATCCTTCCCTTCCGAGTGATCCCCCTGGTGCGGGAGGTGGGACGGACCAAACTGGAAGTCAAAGTTGTCATTAAGTCCAACTTCAAACCTTCCTTGCTGGCCCAGAAAATTGAGGTGCGGAAAGGGGGCTGGGAGGGAGTTGGGGAGGAAAGAGCACTCATGACACCTTGGGGCTGTCAGTGATGGGCTCATGAATTCTAGGTCCGGATCCCAACACCGCTAAACACAAGTGGGGTTCAAGTGATCTGCATGAAGGGAAAAGCCAAGTACAAGGCCAGTGAGAATGCCATCGTGTGGAAGTGAGTGGGGGGAGACCTGAGGGGCTGATACACATAGGTCCCTACATACTTCCCTTGGACCCTCTCTCTGTTCCCCTTTCTTTGTTGGTTGGTCTCATCCTAATGACACCTTAAAGTTCTAGCTTGTATGATTACCAAGCATTTGAGCATTCATCTGCAGATATCTCTGCAAGGTAAACAGCAGGTGATGTTATGCCTCTTTGACAGATATGGTAGTTGAGGCCCAAAGAGATCAAGTGTAGAAACCCCCCAAGGCCCGGCCCCCAGTCTGGAGCCATCCTTGCCACCCTCCTTGTCTCCTCTCCTAGTTTGTTTATCTGACCTCTGGACTCCCCAGATTGTAGGATCAAAGCAGCCATCTCTGCCTCTATGCTCTTAGGATCAAGCGCATGGCAGGAATGAAGGAATCACAGATCAGTGCGGAGATTGAGCTGCTACCGACCAACGACAAGAAGAAGTGGGCCCGGCCTCCTATCTCCATGAACTTCGAGGTGAGATCCTTAGGAAGCCAGTGGGTCTGGCTCAGAGGTGGGGAACTTGCGGCATTAAGGCCACACGTGGACCTCTAGGTCTTCAGATTCGACCCTTTGAATCCAAACTTCACAGAACAAATCCCCTTAATAAAAGAATTTGTTCTGTTAAACTTGAACTCAGTCAAAAAGCTGCACCTAAGGACCTAGAAGGCCACAGGTTCCCCACCCTTGGTGGCTGATCTCAAGAGGCCACCTTGTCCAGCCCAACGTTTAGAGGGCAGGAAATGGAGGCCCAGCTAAAGCCAGTTGTAAGCAGAACCAGGACAAGAGAGGACCCAGAAAACCAGGTTCTTTAATGATAGAGCCCACACATGGTGGTCTGGGGCAGGGATTTAGAATACTTTAAGAAAAAGAAATTTGGGAGCAGAAAAAGAAAATCCCTAATTTTCATGCTGAAAAAATTGCCACATGTAATGAAGATTTTTGTTATATCACTTGGTCTTAATATTTTAGAAGGAAATGCTTCCACATTTGGGGCTTTGTAGGCAATCAGTCTAGGGCCTGATGCATTTACTAGTACTTGGGGCCTGAGCTTCAGCTCCTCTGGCCAGCCATTTCACCTGTTTCAAACTCACATTGCCAGTTGCCCTTCAAGTTGGGGTCTTCTTGACTTATCTCTGCTCATGAACTTTGGAATAGTTTAATTTAGGTCATCCCTGAATTCTGCAGCTAGGCTCTTTGGAGAAAACGGTGGGTGAAAATGCCTTTTGTCTTAGTGCCTGAAATTCTTGCTAAGCCCAGCCAGCCTATCCCTTCCATGCCTGGCTTGGTTAATGAGGCCCATGTAGGTAAGAAGGAGGGACTCGTTCAATTAGCATGATGGTGCTGAGGTCCCTCCAGCTCCATATCTTCTCCCTTTTTTGCTAGGTGCTTTTCTTGCACACATGTGCACTCCAATGGTCCATGATCTCAAAGAATCACCAATCTGCCAGAGAAGTGGGGGAGAAGACCACGGGTGTTCGCAGATTGGGAGAATCAGAGGGTGGGAGGTCTGAGCAGTGGCTTTCCAGAGCAGCAGGCCCTGGGGCTGAGCTTGAAGGGAGCATGGGGGCCTCTCCTGTGCAGGGAGGGGAGTGCTGGGGTGGAAGGGGAGGCCCCCTGACCTTCTCCTCACTCTCCAGGTACCGTTTGCACCCTCTGGCCTGAAGGTGCGATACTTAAAGGTGTTTGAACCCAAGCTGAACTACAGCGACCACGATGTCATCAAATGGGTGCGCTACATCGGCCGCAGTGGCATCTATGAAACCCGCTGCTAGCTGCCCAGCGAGGTCTCGAACCTTCACCAAGCTGGGTGCCCCCTGGGGAGGAGCCAGGCTGGGCTGCCTGCCCCCACCTTCTCCCTGTCGGTGTCTCCTTCCTGCATCGCTGCATACCCCCTGCACAAGCCCCTAGCCTAGGTCTGGACCGACCCTACCAGAAGGGGGTGAACAGAGTGGCCCCGCGCCCCTGAGGCTCCCCCGCCCCTCATTTTGTCCGTCCCAGCCCCGCTCTGGGCTGTTTTGAGTTTTGTGACCAAAGCCAGGCCAGGGT
Source organism: Petaurus breviceps papuanus (assembly GCF_028583685.1). NCBI lineage: Eukaryota > Metazoa > Chordata > Mammalia > Diprotodontia > Petauridae > Petaurus > Petaurus breviceps. The sequence goes on from NW_027185798.1 coordinate 1,052,145, forward strand.
CTCTTGGGTGGCCGAGCCTCTGACCCTCTCCTGGGGGTGGGGGGCGGCCCGGAATGCCAGAGCCCCGGCCTCTGCACCTCCCTGAAAGGCCAGTAACTGCCTCCTGCCCCTCCCGCCCCTTCCCCCTGCTTTGGGATAGTGTGAGCTCCATTTTGTACACGTGTGACTTGTCCAGTTCTCGACCCAATAAATTCTGTAGAGCGGAGGCTCCGAGCCACTGGTCTGGGGCGGGGGAGGGGCTGTGGCCGGATGGACCCTGCCCGCCCACGTGACAGCCGGCATGGGCCCCGAGGGCAGAGCCCAGGTCAGTGGCCTCGGCGCCCGGCCTGCGGGCGGAGCTGGCCACGTGGGCCTGGGGGAGGGGTGTGTCCGGGCTCCTCCGCGGTGGGTAGAGTTCTGGTGCCCACCCAGGTCTTCCTTCTCCGGCTTTGGGCTTTGCTCATACCCGGCAGCGGGCCGGCCGGCCCTCCCTCCCTCCCTGCCTGACCTTGGGCCACCGGCCGGGCTTGTGCCCGCCCACGGACTACAAGTCCCAAGAGGCATCTGCGTGGTTCACGTGGCTAAACCTGCCGGGGAGAGGGGGTGCCGCGGAGGATGCTGGGAAGGGGGGAGGGGGAAGAAGGGTAGGAGTGGTGCCCTCCGCTGACTTCATCCCACCCCTTAGCCCCGGGGGGGGGGGGGGGTCTTGCCTCTTCTACGCTCCCTTACGCCGGCGCCTGCGCGTTAGGACTCGGAAAGCGCTAAGGCGGAGGGATTGTGATCACCCCAGATCGCCTTGCATGGGATCAGCTGAGTTCAGGAAAGCGAGGGCGGGGCTGTGGCCTGTCCGCGGCGATCTTGCCTCGGCGCCTGCGAGTGACGTTGAGGAGGGGCGTGGCGTAGTGAGAGGACTTCGTGTCAGCGACCGGACCGCGCCTGCGCACGAGCAGCTGCGAGCGGCGTTGAAAAGTCGGAAGGGGCGGGACGGAAACTGCATGTCGGTGCCCTCATGGCGCCTGCGCACAGGGATCCGCGCTAGGCTGGGAAGGGTCGACCGGGCGCGTCCTATGGGTCGGTATCCGTTCGGGGTCCGCACGGCGCCTGCGCGCGAGCGGCGCTGAAGGGAGGGCGGGGTGGGGTGTGCCAGTGACTGCGCGTTGGCGTCTTCAAAGCGCCTGCGCAGAGCGGAGCCTGGCTGGAACATGGCGACGTGCGCCGACATCCTGAAGAGCGAGTTCCCCGAGATCGACGGACAGGTGTTTGACTATGTGACAGGTGAGGGGGCGCCCGGGCGGCGGGTGTGTGAGGGGCTGGAGGGGGCGCCCGGCCCGGGCCGCCTGACGCCCGGGCCCCTGCGTCTTCAGGCGTCCTGCACAGCGGCAGCGCTGACTTCGAGTCCGTGGATGACCTGGTGGAGGCCGTGGGGGAGCTGCTGCAGGAGGTGTCCGGGGACAGCAAGGACGGCGCGGGCATCCGGGCCGTGTGCCAGCGCATGTTCAACACGCTGCGCCTGTGCGTACGGGCT
>NW_027185798.1:1053748-1083074 GCF_028583685.1 Petaurus breviceps papuanus
GGCTGAGCCACGGGGGAGACCGAAGGGGGCCAGGAAACCTACCCCTTTGTCATAGGGAGTGGGGGGTTAGGGACAGCCACCGCTCCTGTTACACAGGAGGAAGAGACCAGAGACTTTTTCTCCTTTTCATACAGAGGATTGAGATGGGGCGTAGAGGGGTCCGGAGATGTCTTCCTCCTGTTATGTAGGGGAAGACGATTCTAGGAGGAAGGAGGCATGGGGCAACCAGAAACGTATACCTTTCCCCTTATACAGGAGTGAAGGAGAAAGGCCTGAGGGAAGGGGTCTGGAGATCTCCCCTTCCTAATATAGGGGGCAGATGACCTTGGGCAGGGGGGCCAGAGCCTCAGCTCCATGTATGGTAGAGGTGATTGAACCTCCAGGATGGGGGAGAGGGCCCTGGACACTAGAAACCACCCCTGTTCTGCAGATGGGGCCCCTGGGAGGGGATGTTAATAAATGCAAGATCAGAGCCTTAGAACAGGGGAGGCTATTTAGTTTATTTTTACAGATGAAGCAGCTGAATCCCAAGGAGGGAGGGAGCCATAGCTCAGAGACTCTTTAGTCCTTGATCACTCCCACCCTCCATTCTATAGCCCGGGCAGTGGAGACCTGAATAGAAGGGGGGGGGGAGCTTGGCAAGCTAGGCTTTTGATGGCTTCACTCTCCATTGGACTGATGGGGAAAACTGAACCCAAGGGAGAGGAGAAGACAGAAGGTCAGACAGAGACTGCAGGTCTGTCAGGGAGCACCTCAACTGCCCCGTTCTGTGGCTAGAGATGTTGAGGTCTGGAGAGTGGAAAAGCACCGTGTCTTTCTCTTCCATGTTTGTATTTCTAGCTATGTGCCTGGCACATAGGAGCTTAAAAAATGTTAATTGGTTTATGGCTGGAAGGGAACTTGTACACCATCCAGACTATCTGAGCTTTCTTCTGCTCTTAGATTCAGACCTGGAGGTGTGACTTTGGCACTAAAGGGGACCCCAGGGATCATCTAGTTTCTCATCCTCCTCCTCCCCTTTCACAGGCTCAGAGAGGAGAAGCAGCATTTGAGATCACAGGGTTTAGCACTAGAAAGGCAGTGTAGCCCAACTCCTTCATTTTACACATGGGTAAACTGAGGCTTGGCAGGCCAAGTGACCAGCCCATAGCCATGTAGGTAGTAAGTGGCAACACTGGGATATGGGCCTGGGTTCTTTGCTTCCAAATCTGTGGCTCGTCTGTGACTCTTGAGGTGTCTTCCTTTTCCTTCAAGCATCTCCTCTAGGAATTCTTCCCTGCCCCCCATGAAAGAGCTCTTGAGATCTCACCTTGTCCTAGATCGAACCCTCCCCTTTTCTGTTAGACCCTAAGCTATTTGCAGGTCACATCTCAGTTTTCATCTTTATGTCCCTACTGCCTCATGCCTAACAGGTTTTTAACAAATGTTTGTTATTCATAGACCATAAAGGCCTTAGAAAGCTCTCTTCATCAGCGCCAATCAAATAGCCAGGCCATGGCTGCTGGGTATCAGGGCAAGGTCCAACAGCACTGGCCATGTGGTGCCAATTATGCCTCACTTCTCTGCTCCTTCACAGGGCAGAACCCCAGAGCCAAGGACATAGCCAGGTGTTACTGGATGCCCCCATACAGTTGTCTAAGATGACTGAGAATTATGGTGAGTGCAGGGTGTATCTCTAATCCGCCCCTTCATTGATCTCAGACCCTTCCTTCATCCTGTGCATTGCTCAGTGTTCTACCTCACCCACATTTGGGGGGCTCTCACCAGTGCCCAGAAGTTCTCAGGTTTCTTTGTCTCTAGTTCTGCTGTCATAGTCCTCCCTCCCATATATCCTTCCTCCCTTCCTCGAAGGTAATTGATATTTCCTGGGGGCTAGGATAGGTTAGGGTCAGGGAACTTGGTAGTGTGATGCCAAGGTGATTGTCTGCCTCGTTTCTAGATTACGGCAATAAAGTTCCAGGACTGATGAAGAGAGACCAGTCTTCGGTGAGGGGGGCAGAGTGCGGAGGATGGTTTTTGTCCCTTCGGGGGTGTGGGGGTGATCTCTGTCTCCCGGTGTGGCACTTGGGAGCCACCCTGGGTCCCACTGTGTGTCGCTCCTACTGAAACGCCCCGAGGGGTCCCTTTGCTCCGGTGGGCACCTGGAGGTATGACCGTGTCTGTGTCTCTCGGTTGCAGACGGTGAACGCTAAGAAGCTGGAGAAGGCGGAAGCTCGGCTCAAGGCCAAGCAGGAGAAGCGGAGCGAGAAGGACACGCTCAGGACGGCGGGGCCTCCGTAAGCCTGGGGATGGCGGCAGGCAGGCCGAGGGGGCGAGGCAGCAGAGGGGGCTGCGAGCGACTCCCTGTTCCGCCCTCACAGAGTCTTGGAAGAAGCTTCGGCCAGCCAGGCAGGGAGCAAGAAGGAGAGTCGGCTGGAGTCGTCGGGGAAGAACAGATCGTACGACGTGCGGATAGAGAACTTTGATGTCTCTTTTGGGGAGCGGTGAGGGACCTGTGTTGGACGGCTGGGACCGGGGTGGGGCGGCCGTGGGGCCCATTCCGGAGCCTCGGCCCGTTTTTCCCTCCTGGTCCTTGAGGGTCCTCGTCTTCGTTCCTCCAGGGTTCTGTTGACAGGCGCTGATGTGAACTTAGCATGGGGCCGCCGCTACGGGCTGGTTGGACGGAATGGGCTGGGCAAGACGACGTTGCTGAAGATGCTGGCAACACGGAGTCTCCGGATTCCGGCCCACATCTCTGTTCTGCATGTGGAACAGGAGGTGGTCGGGGACGACACTATGGCCCTGCAGAGTGTGCTGGAGAGCGACACTTTCCGGGAAGGGCTGCTTCAGCGGGAGCGCGTGCTCAGCGCCCAGATTGCAGCAGGCCGGTGAGAATCTGCCCAGCGGAGGCAGACCCTGCCCACATTCTCCACCCCCCAGGAGGCTGCAGATACCCTGATGGCGTGTGGAGGAGGGGCCCCGGGTTCCCTTTGCTCCCACCTAATTGCCTCTTCCCCCAGAGCGGAGGGCCCAGAGGCTGCACAGCTCGCTGAGGTCTATGCCAAGCTCGAAGAGATTGAGGCAGACAAAGCCCCTGCCAGGTACTCAGACCCCCCCCACCCCGTGCCTTTTCTCCTATTTCCCTATCTCCCTGTCTTCCCTCTTCCAGGTGCCTTGTTTCTCTCTCTTCCCAGGGCATCTGTTATCCTTGCTGGACTTGGCTTCGACGTTAAGATGCAGCAGCAGCCCACGCGGTGAGTGTCCCCCACCCCGCCAGCCTTTGAGGCCCCTCTTCCGCTGGCTCTGCTTGTTGAGCATGGCCCACATCACCCTTGAGTCTGGGTGTCTCTCTCTCTCTCTCTCTACAGGGAGTTCTCTGGTGGCTGGAGGATGCGGCTGGCCCTCGCTAGGGCCCTCTTTGCCCGGTGAGTCCACAGGGCTCGTGAAGAGGGGCATGGGAAGGGAATGGGGCAGCTGGGGAGGCTGTGTCATGGTGTCCCTCCTCTTTTCCGTAGGCCAGATCTGCTCCTGTTGGATGGTGAGTCCTCGGTAGCGTTGGCATGAGAGGGGCGGGACCAGTGGGTGGGCAGTGACATGCTATTGGCGCTTCACCTTCGGCCACACAGCTTGTTTCTTCTTCTTCAGAGCCCACCAACATGCTAGATGTGCGTGCTATCTTGTGGCTGGAGAATTATCTGCAGGTGGGTAGGGCCGGGGGTCGGATGAATGAGGGGAAGAGGGCATCTCTGGTCTCTAGCTTCTGGGGATATCCCGCCATGACTCATGCCTGCCTTCCACGTGATCCCTCAGACTTGGCCTTCAACAATTTTGGTTGTATCCCATGACCGAAACTTCTTGAACGCGGTGGCCACAGACATCATTCACCTTCACAGCCAGCGGCTAGACAGTTACCGCGGGGACTTTGAGGCCTTCCTCAAGAGCAAGCAAGAGCGGCTGAAGAGCCAGCAGCGCGAGTATGAGGCCCAGCAGCAATACCGCCAGCACATCCAGGTGCGGGGGGCACACTCGGCGGTGTCTGGGGCCCAGGAGTGGCAGTGGGAGCCTCACCCTCCTCTCCTCCCCCCAGGTGTTCATTGACCGTTTTCGCTATAATGCAAACAGAGCGTCCCAGGTGCAGAGTAAACTCAAATTGTTGGAGAAGCTGTGAGTACCAGGAGTCTGCATTGCCCCCTCAAGTCCCGGACAGACCCCAGCTCTGGGGACTCTTCCTTCCTCCCTCCCCCATGTTCCCCTGAAGTACCCCCTGAGCTGCCCCCTCTGTCTCCCTCAGGCCAGAGCTGAAGCCTGTGGACAAGGAGGTGGAGGTGGTGATCAAGTGAGTGCCTCGTTCATTCGTTCCTGGTATCTGGGACAGGAGGGCGGGTTGGTGGGGACAGGCGAAGAGGCCTCATCACCTCGCCTCTCCTGGGACAGATTTCCTGATGGCTTTGAAAAGTTCTCACCCCCTGTGCTGCAGCTTGACGAAGTGGGCTTCCACTATGATCCTCAGCATCCTGTCTTCAACTGTCTCTCTGTTTCAGCAGACCTCGAGTCTCGGATCTGTGTGGTAGGAGCGCTGCTGCAGCCTCTGCCCCCTGTCTCTGGCCTGGGCCCCCTGGGGTCCTAAGATGGGTCATCGTCCCCCTCCCTACCCGCTACCTCCAGCCACAGGCCCAAGGCCTCTGCTGACCCGGGAAGCTGAGGCTTCCTTACAGCCTCAGCTCCATTGCAAGCATCATGAAGGAAGGCTTGAGGCCTCAGGGCCTTGTCTCCCCACTGAGGGCTGTGTCTTATAGGTGGGGGAGAATGGAGCAGGGAAGTCGACCATGCTGAAGCTGCTGATGGGAGACCTAGCGCCCGTGACGGGGATCAGACACGCCCACAGGTAGCTAGCCCCCACCCCAGGGGGTAAGGGCAGCATGCCCAGTGTTCTCACCCCCCCACCCCCACCCCCACCCTGCTGCTTCCATGCAGGAACCTGAAGATTGGCTACTTCAGCCAGCACCACGTGGAACAGCTTGACCTGAACGTCAGCGCCGTGGAGCTGCTGGCGCGGAAGTTTCCTGGTGTGTGGGGGCGGGGGGGGGAGGAGGAGGAGGCGGGGGTGGCTGCAGGTGTGGTGGATGCCTGAGGGTTTCCGTGCCAGGCCAGGGACCCACATGACGGGCAGGGACATGTTGTAGGGCGGCCCGAGGAGGAGTATCGCCACCAGTTGGGACGCTATGGCATATCTGGGGAGCTGGCTGTCCGCCCTGTTGCTAGCCTGTCTGGAGGGCAGAAAAGCCGAGTGGCCTTTGCGCAGATGACCATGTCCTGGTGAGACAGCATTGCTGCAGACTCCTTCCTGGGCTTCCCCTTGTCTCTCCCCTGGCCTCCCCTTCATGCTCCCACTGCCTGGAATGAAGTTCTTGGAATTCTCTTTTGCAGTCCTAACTTCTACATTCTGGATGAGCCAACAAACCACCTGGACATGGAAACCATTGAGGCCTTAGGCCGGGCCCTCACCAGTTTCAGGGTGAGCCCCAGCACCCCCATGCAGCAGCATCCCCTTGCAATGCCTGTCCATCTCCAGAGCTGCCACTGACCCTGCCACCCTTCTCTCATTCTCTGCAGGGTGGGGTGATCCTTGTCTCCCACAATGAGCACTTCATCCGCCTGGTCTGCCAGGAGCTGTGGGTGTGTGAAGGCGGCGGTGTCACCCGGGTCGAGGGGGGCTTTGACCATTATCGGGACCTTCTCCAGGAGCAGTTCCGGCGGGAGGGTTTCCTCTAGGACCTTTCTGCTGGAAGGCCTGATCTGGGGCACAGACTGGCAGCCACGGGCCCCCCAGGCAGCAGTCTTGCTTCTTAGGCCTGGGCCATGGACTTCCCCAAACATGGGGACAGCCTTATTCCAACTTTTCTTCTCCACTCCTTGCCTCAGACAAGCTCCCCTTTATACATCGTAGGGGGCTCCGTGGAAAGGGCTTTGAGGATTGTTCTCCATGGGGTGGAGAAGGCTCCTTGGGGCTATAGCCCCTTCCCCTCTCTCTGCCTAGGTCCAGTGTGGCCGTCATGTAAATTAAACCTGGCCCCCATCTCCCCCCAGACTTGTCTCTGCCCCCTAAGGTGGACTCCTATGTCTCTTGCCTTGAAAGGGAGCTGGGGCCCTATGTAATGTCTGCTCTCAGGCTCTGGATTTTTCTAATGCCTTTGGCACAGATTAAGGCAACAGCAGCTGTGAATCCCAGTCTATGCAGAGATTTCTGGAAGCAAAGTCACCATATGAGACTGTGGCCTCAATGAACCCGGGCCTGGCAGCCACCTAGCCCTTGGATGAGATAGAAAGTGTGAGCCAATGTTCCTCTCTTCTTGGCCAGGACCCAGAGCTAGTGCTCTAGTCCCTGATCCCCACTCACCCCTCTAGGCTCGCTATCTCTCCGCTCTCCTTCCATTCCACCTGCACACTTTGAAGAAGTGGGCCAAAGCCTCAGGTTCAGCCTCTGAGCTCCCTTCGGATGGTCAGTTCTACCTCCACATTTATCGTCACCTAAGGGGAGGGTGGACTTCTTGGCCACCTTCAGCTTGAGTTGAGAATTAATAAACCCTGGTCCTCGGGAGGCTTAGAAACCAGAGGAGGCCCTTGGGACCCACCCGAGCTGAGCTGCACCTGGAAGAGGGGAGGAAGGGAAGGTGGCGGTTGCTTTCGGAAGCTCCAAGTCAATGAAGGCTTCTGATCCACTGTCTTTTCCAGCCCATGTCCAGATGGGACCCAGCGATGAGCCTGGCCTGCAGCTGGCCTCATCTCACTTAAGGGGAAGTGGAAGATTCTTTGTAGAATTTGGCTTCCATGCCCCCTCGTACTTCCCTTTACCTGCTGCTCAAGCCCTTCCTGAACCTGCCACATGATTGGGTGACCTTTGGGCCTCCCCTCGCCCAGGTAGCTTCAGAGCAGTCTGAACTCGGGCTGTCACCAGGACCGGATGCACCCTGGGCTGCTGCCTCTGTGGAAGGTGCCCTGCTAGGGGTTAAGGATGGGCCATCAAGCTAGTGACTGGCACAGCCCTTTTAGGGATCAGTCTTCAGAGAGCAGATGGAAGTTAATCTCGGTTTTTGTTCAACAAACCCACCCCGCACAGTCCATTCAGACGCATGCTGCCTGCCTTGAGTAGACGCCATGGAGCATGCAGATAGTGTGGCCAGCCATTGCCAGCTCCTCCTGGGTGTAAGCTCTCAGCAAATACAAAGGCAACACCGTAGCTATTCCTACTCAAGGAATTGGCTTTGGAGACAAAAGTACATCTAGGAAAGTGCGAGAGATACAAAGTAATTTGGGAAGGACACTGGTGGGGAAAACTCAGGACAGGCTTCCTCCAGAAGGTGGGGTGCCAGGGTCATTAAGCAGGCATAGATGAGGAGGGTATGGCAGCTATGGGGGTGGTGAGGGGAAAGGCGTAGCAGCTCAGGCCAGTCTGGCTGGAGCAGAGGACGGGAAGGGAACCGTTCATTTAATGCCATTGAAGCCAACTTGTGAAGGGCTTTGGAAGTCTAGCAGAATTGAGACTTGGTCCTAAGTATGGCCGAATGAGCGCTTATGTAACTGTAGGGAATACCAACCAGTAGCACTTTGTTTCAAGATTAGTGCATCTGGCCATGCTGCCTAGTTTGAATTGGAGGTAGGGAGAACATCAGATTTCTTTCTGTGATGTCCAAGGTAAGGAAGATCCAGGATCGTTACTGGCCTGTTCTTACTTCAGTTCGCCAAAAACAATTTCTGTTCTGAAGTTAGATAAGCTTTTTGTGGTCTGGGGCTTCTCAAGACCCTGCCAGGGAGGCTGCACAGGCCAAACTTTCTATTCTTTTAGGATGCTGTCTACTTTGGTAAGCCTCACTACATACAACCTGAATAAAAGCTCGGGGATCCTCGCTTTTTAAGAGGGTCTTAAAACCAAATAAGTTTGAGAACCTCTTCCTCCAAGCTTTGAGATTTCTCCTTTATCTTGATCGTGCACTGCCTTGGGTCATAAACGTGAGTTCCCAGGGACAGCACATTTGAAGGCAGAGATCCATGTTATTTTTTTACTGGCACCCAAGAGGAACTTAATTGAATGGCGGTGGCAGTACAGAGGGTGAAGGAAGGGCAAATTAGGCTTTGATGGAAGAGATAGAGTTCTTACTATGTGTGTGGGACTTGTTAGGTGTTTTAACAATGATATCATTTGTTCTAAATGATAACCCTGGGAGAGATGGAAGATAATGTGGGTCTTGGCAGTTGGTTATTAGATTTGGTTATGAATCCCTTCTTGTGTCTGTCCCCCCAAGCACATGGGACAAAGTAGGAGTCAAATGTGTGGCCCTTGGTAGAGATAGAGAAACGGGTTTAGGAAGAAAGATGAATTCACTTTGGCCATATTGAGCTTTTGTGTTCAATACTAGGGAGAATGTTTTTCCTGCTGCAAGGCAGTAGAGCAAAAATGGCCAACAGGAAACTGAAATCCGAGATGGGGAAAGAGTGAGGTGTCAGGGGGCCCCTCAGTTCCTTCATGGGAGTTACCAGAAGACTCGGGTGATCTGTATGCTGTGCCCAGTGCCCACCCTTCCATTCATCCTCTGTGATTCTAGTCCATTCCCAGTCACAAGGCCTGCATGTGGAAGACATGCTGTGGAATTCAAAGACAAAACATGACAGTCCCAGTAGGGACTCAAGAAGCTTTAATAGCACCAAGGAGGGAAAGTATTCAGCTAGTTCAGGGAAGACTGGAGAAAGTGGTGCATAAGCCTAACCTTGAGCATAGATAAATATTTGAGATGGGACAATTTGGGTAAATAATGGAGGCAGGTAGTAGGCTGCCTAGACTATTAGAAGGTAGGAGCCAGTTCGTGAAAGGGCCTTAAATGTTAGAATAAGTTTATATTTTAACCCAGAGGTAATTGGGATCCACTGAAGATTTTTAAGTGAAGGGAATGCCATGCCTATGTTTTAGGAATATTTTTGAGGGTGGTTGGGAAAGCGGAGAGGGAAGTGGGGAAACCAATTAGAACCCGGCAAAATGGTTCTAAGGTTTTGCATGATGGCAGTAGTCAGTGATGTGGAGGCAGGATCTGTAGGACCTGGCAACTGATTGGACGTTAGGAGTTAACAGTAAAGGCTGACTCAAAGTCATGAAGCTGACTTACCAGAAAGATAATAGTATCTTCAGTGGAAATTGGAAAGCTTGCCAGTGGGGCAGGTTTAAGAAGAAAGGATGTTTCATTTTGAACATGTTAAAATTGGGGTGGTGACGAGTATTCCTTAATGTAGACAGGAGAGAATTTGGGAGTCATTTGCATAGAGATTCAACGAAGAGAGGGCCCAGGAGAGAACTTTGAGATGGAACGCTCAGAGTGGAGGAGAGGGATGATAAGCCAGGAAAGGAGACTTGAGAGGAAAATGAGGAGAGACTAGTTTCATAGAAGGAGGCAGTGGGACAGAGAATTTAGGGAATAGGTACTAGCAAAAGCTGCCTGGAGGTGAAGAAGGATGAGGACTGAGGGAAATAAAGGTATTTGGAATTAGCAGCTGAGATCATTGGTGGGAACACTAGTGAGTTGAAAACTGTATTTAGGCCCTGCCTATTCTTCGCATTGATTGTGACCCTGGAAGAGGCCTTCAACCTCTCTTGGGAGCCCGAGATAACTTTAAGATGTTTAACAATGAAATGGGTCCCAGAGAGATTGGTTTGGGGTGTTGAGGCATTAACAAAGGAAAGCAGAAGCACTTTGCTGATGTAACCTATGGCTCCGTTTTCGCCTATGCCAGATCCAACCTTAGGGGGCTGAGCTCTTCAAAGGTTACAGTCTCGGGCATGTTATTTTACTTTCCGAAATCGCCAAATGTACTTGTGTCTGTTTTGACAACATGAGAAATAAGGTGACTGATTCCCATGTAAAGTATTCAAAGAAACCTACATATTGGGAAGAGGACATCATTAAAATAAAATTCATGCAATACAGAGGACTTATAGGAACCCATACATAAGACGCAGGAAACAAAGCATTCACAGCAATTTATAAACTTTCAGAAGGAAATCAGACTCGGAGTTGCTGGAGGGGTAATAGTTGGATAGTCTGGTGAATTTGTAGTCCTCCCTTGTGGTTGTACACAGGCCTTGGGCTCATAGTTTCACCCTCTGATCGCCTTGGAAGGCAAACACTTGGGTGCACCTAGGTAGGCACCCCCACCCCACTAAAACAGCAGTCCAAGCCACTAACTGAGGGACAAAGTACACCACTTCTCCACCATCTCATGCTTATTCCTGCCCTAATCCCCAACATTGCTCAGGAAAGACCTGCCTTTTTCCTAAGATGACCAGATCCCTGAACTTAAACTTTAAGTGGTATTTTCTTTTTTTCCAATTACATGTAAAGAGTTTTCCACTTTCACTTTTATAAATTTTGTGTTCCAAACTTTTTTCTCCCTCTTCTGAAGACTGCAAGACATCTGATAAGGGTATATATGTACAATCATTAAATATATTTCCACATTAGTCATTTTGTGAAAGAAGAATCAGAACAAAAGAGAAAAAAACAAAAGGTCAAAACTGCTTCGATGTGGGTCCTTTTCCTTTATTTTTTTTTAATGGTCTCTTTAGGATACAGACCTAGGAGTGGTATTGCTGGATCAAAGGGTATGCACAGTTTGATTGCTCTTCAGGCATTGTTCCAAATTGCTCTCCAGAATGGTTGGATTGATTCACAACTCTACTTTAAACAATTGCATCAGTGTTCCAATTTCCCCACATCTCCAACACCTATTATTTTCCTTTTCTGCCATATTAGCCAATCTGATAGGTGTGAGGTGATGCCTCAGAGTTGCTTAATTTGCATTTCTCTAGTCAATAGAGATTTGGAGTATTTTTTCATATGACTAATAGATAGCTTTAATTTCATCTGAAAATTTCCCATTCATATCCTTTGACCATTTGTCAACTGGGTAATGAGACTTCTGAATTTTTTTTCTAATAAAAATTTCATTTAACAAAAATCTATATTCTCTCCACCCTCCCCATCTACACTGAAAAAGGAAGAAAAGTAAACCCTTGTAAAATAAAATGCACAGTCGAAATAAATTCCCACAATGGCTATGTCCACAAAATCTTTCAGTCTGTACCCAGAGAGTCTATCCATCACCTCTCTGCCAGGAGGCGGGTGGCAAGTGTCATCTTGGTTACTCATGGCATTGATCAGAGTTCTTTGTCTTTCAGGGTTGCTTGTTTCTTTGCATTATTGTTCTCCTATTGCATTGTTCTCCTTCTCACGCTCACTTCACTCTGAATCAGTTCATTTAAATTTTCTCTGAAGTTGTCCCCTTCATTGTATCTTTTTTTTCACTGCACAGTAATATTAAATTGCATTTATATACCATAATTTGTTCAGCCCTTCCCCGACTGATGGACATCCCCTAATTTTCCATTTTTTTATTACCCAAAAAAAAAAAAAAAAGAAACAATTATAAATATTTTTGTACCTATGGGTCCTTTTCCTTTTTGATCTCTCTTGGGGGCAGTGTATAGGACTGGTAGTGGTATTGCTGGCTCAAAGGTTATACACATTTTAGTATCTTTTGGGGGTATAGTTGCATATTGCTTTCCTAAATGGCTGGAGCTTTTCACAGCTTCCACCAAATAGCACACTAATGTACCTGTTTTCCAATACCCTCTCCAGGATTTGCTATTTTCACTTTTCATCAACTGTGCCAATTTGATGATGTGTGTGATTGTACCTCAGAGATACTTTAATTTTCATTTCCCTGATTATTCATGATTTGGAGCTTTTTTATTATTGATAATGATAGCTTGGATTTGTTCCTTTGACAACTGCCTGTTCATATCATTTCCCTGGGGCAGCTAGGTAGCACAGTAGACAGAGCAGCCCTGGAGCCAGCAGGGCCTGAGTTCAAATGTGATCTCAGACACTAACTGTGTGGCCCAGGGGAAATTATTTAACTCTGTTTACTTTGGTTTCCTCACCTGTAAAATAAGCTAGAGAAAGAAATAGCAAACCACTTCAGTGTTTTTAGTAAGAAAACCTCAAAAGAGGTCACAGAGTAAAAAACAACAATCTTTTGATTATTTTGGGGAATGGCTCTTAGTCTTATAAATTTGAATCGGTTCTTTTTATGTCTTGAAAAGAGATCTTTTATAGAGACACTTGCTGAAAAATTTTAACCAATTATTGGCTTCTCTTTTAATTGTAGCTGTATTGATTTTGTTTGTGCAAAATCTTTTAAATTTCTACATTATTGAAGTGTCCTTTTTAATCTTCTATTGTTACCTAGCCTTGCTTCCATCTTCTGTACATTTCTTTTTCTTTTTTTGTGCTCTTTTTTATTATATATTTTTTATTTTTTAGTTTACATCATTCATTTCCACAAGATTTTGAGTTACAAATTTTCTCCCCATTTTTCCCTACCCACCACCCCAAAATAGCAATCCCACTGAATATCCCTTCCCGTAATCTGCTCTTTCCCATATCTTCCCCCATCCCCCCTTTGACTTTCCAGTAGGGCACAGTGGATCTCTGCCCCAGTGCCTGTATTTCTTATTTCCCAGTTACATGTAAAATAATAATAACAAATATCATATATATTTTAAACATTTGATTTTAAACCTTTGAATTCCAGATTCTTTCCCTACCTCCCTCATCACCCACCCTTACTGGGAAGATAAGCAATTCAATATAGGTTGTACATGTGTAGCTATGCAAAACATTTCCATAGTAGATATTTTGTGAAAGACTGACTGTATTTCCCTCCCTCCTATCCCACCTCCCACTTGTTCTATTCTCTACTTTGATCCTGTCCCTTTTCAAAAGTGGGTGCTTCCAACTTCCCTCCCCCCCAGCCTGCCCTCCCTTCCATCATCCCCCCTCTCGTCCCCTTCCCCCCTACTCTCCTATAGGATGAGATACCCTATTTAGTGTGTATGTCATTCCCTCCCTAAGCCAAATTCATTGACTTTCACATTAGACATTAGTCAGGTTATAAAGAAGGATTGTATTATATGGAAGAAACAACGGGAAAGAGAAAACAAATCCAAACAAGATAAAGAAGAGCAGGTAGTTTGCTTCAATCTGGATTCAGACTCTGTTCTTTCTCTGAATGTAGACATCTGTCACCCTCATGAGTCTTTTGGGGTTGACTTATAGCCCTGCATTGCTGAGAAGAGTCCAGTCTATCAAAGGTGGTCGTCACACATACGTTGTGTCTGTGATTGTGTACAAATTTGTCCTGGTTCTACTCTTCTCACTCAGTATCAGTTTGTATAAGCCTCTCCAGTAAATATGAAATCCATCTGCTCCTTGTTTCTTTCTGTGTCTTTCTTGTGTCTAGTAATTGAGGTTGAATTTTCCATTGAGCTCTGGCTTTTTCATCAGGAAGGCCTGGAAATCCATTATATCATTGAATGACCATCTCCTTGCCTGGAAGAATATGTTCAGTTTTGCTGGATTGGTGATCCTTGGTTGTAACCCGAGTTCTTTGGCCTTGCAAAAAATCATATTCCAGTTCCTTTGATCTTTCACTGTAAAAGCTGCTAGATCCTGTGCGATCCTCACCGTGGTTCCACGATATTTGAATTGTTTCCTTCTGGCTGCTTGTAGTATTTTATCCTTGACCTGATAGTTTTTCTGGAGTTTGACCACATTTTGCGGACTTTTCAATTTAGGATCTCTTTCAGGAGGTGACTGGTGGATTCTCTTGATTTCTATTTTACCCTCTGCTTCTAGTATCTCAGGGCAGTTTTCCTTGATGAGCTCTTGGAAGATGTTGTCCAGGCTCATTTTTTCATCATGATTTTCTGGTAGGCCTATGATTCTCAGATTATCTCTCCTGGATCTGTTTTCCAGGTTATTTTTCCATTGAGATATTTTATTTTTCTAATTTTTCATTCTTAATGTTTTGTTTGACTAATTCTTGGTTCCTCAAAGAGTTATTCACTTCAATTTGGTTGATTCTAGTTTTTAGCGAATTATTTTCCTTGGTTAGTTTTTGAAGCTCCTTTTCCATATCACACATTTTTCTTTTTAAGAAGCTGTTTTCTTCATTGTAATGTTTTCCTAATTTTGCAATTTTGATTTTAAAAGAATTATTCCTTTTATCTTCTATCTCTCTCATTTGGTTTTTAAAGTTCTTTTTGAGCTCATCTAAGAACGCTTTCTGTGCTTGAAGACCAGTTCCCTGTTGAGGCTTCAGCTGTGGGTGTGGAGTCATCATTGTCTCCCTCTGAATTTGGTTCCTCCCTCTGAGTCTTTGTCTTTGCAGTCTACTTTTTACCAATTCTGAGGCAGGGCCCTAGCCATGCCCTTCCTCTGGGGTTCCCAAGCCTTTACTGTTTAAAGTTTTTCTTTGGGGCAATAATTACTATGTTCTCTGTGCCAGAGGTGGGGATTAGAGCAGCGGGGATTCACTCGGCCATCCTGGTCCCTGGAAGTCCAGGTAGGGGCTTTTTAAATTTCCAGGCTGTGGGTCGGTAGTCCCAGGAATAGCTGCTGCCCCTGCCAGGGGCCCTGCATTTGACTATTACCCAGCTCCGTCCAGTCCCAGCCCTGCAGTGATAGGCCTGGCAATGGCCCTTGCTGTTGGTGGGTCAACTTGCCACCATGCTGATCAGGCCTCATCCAGACCTCTGTGCTGGCCCCTGTCGTCTTCCCGGCCTCTGCACATTTCTTTTTTCAAAAGAAGAAATCCTGGCTATTTGAAAATATAGAGACATGCAAGTTAAAGCATTCTGAGGTTCTACCTCATACCCATTAGATTAGCATAGAACATGGTGTACAGTTAGTACTTGATAAGTGTCTGTTGCCTTGCCCCTCCATAATCCCTAAACTTTTGAATTTGAGGTTCTGTGGTTGGAGGCTAGATCAGGGTGTCAAGGAAATTAAGATTCCTGACCCATTCCTCTATAAAGTAGGCTCTGATTCAAGAACATTGTGCATGAATTCCCCTCTTGGGTCAAGTAGGCAAGTACATATGTACTACCATTATATGTTTCTGTAAGATGATTCATTATTATCTCAGCTACTTTCACCTCGGGTTAGGAAAACCATTCTCAGCTATCTGGGTTTTGACTCAAAAAGCCATAGGTAAGCACACATAAATCTAATAAGTTCCACCAAAGCTTCCAGTAATGCTGCCACCCCCACCCCTGCCTTCCCCAGGGTGAAGGAAGGGATTGTGCACATTTACTGACTTCTCCCCCAACCACAACTTCCAAACTCAGAAACAGAGACATTCTGCTGATCACAGTCCTTCCATATCTCATCCTAAGGAAATCTGGTTTATATCCTTCCAGAAACTCTCTATAGATATTCTACCTAATGTGCTAAAGGCTTTCCTCTAGTTCTAAAAAAAATTAATATACTTCATTTTTACATCATCTAAGCTTCTTCCAGAATCCATTCCCCTTATTCCTCCCAGAAGTCTCCATTCTTTGTTTAAAAAAAAAAGACAAAAGACAAAAAAAAGAAAGAAGAGAGAAAAGAAATTTAATTTAGCAAAACTCATCAAAACATCAAAAAAAAAAGGACATAGCCAACAGCTCCAGTATCTTCCAGGAAAACCCCAAATGGGGGCACAACCAAATAACAGCTTGTTCTTTATAATTTTATAACATCTAGTTTTGATTATTTTATGGTTGTTTTTCTTTTCATTTACGTTGTTGTGTGGTCTTTGTGTATATTGTTTTCTTGACTTGGTTGACTTCGTTTTGCTTCAGTTCATGTAAACCCATGTTTCTCCACATTTATTATGCTTGCCTTTTCTGCCCACCCCATGTTATTCCAATATATTCATGCATCCCAGTCTGTTTAGTCATTCCCCAACTGATAGGCATCCACTGTGTTTCCAATTCTTTGTACACATACACACACACACACACAGAGTCTTTCTTCTTTGTCAGGGACCTCCTTAGGGTATATGACTGGCAACAGGATCTCTGTGTTACAGGGTGTGGATGTTTTGGTTACTCTAAGTCTTTTAATATTTCATGGGTACTCTGCCTTTCCATCTGTCATTCTCTGCTTTTACTGTATGACCAGCTCATCTCCTTTTTTGTTGTTGTTAACATTACTTTTTGTGTACAATGATCATTAGTGCTTAAAACAGGAAATGTGACAGCATTCAAAGAGTCATCACAGGATTTCTCCCAAACAGTTTGCTCTATGAGCAAGAATGACAAAGGACAGAGCATCTTGCTTCTAGAAAACATAAAGAGCAGGGATAGAGTGAGTCATATGTCATGGTCACCAGAGAAGGTGCTGTGTTCTATGAGCAAAGCAGAATTGAAGTAGCTCAAAAGAAAGTGAGGTGCAAATTTGGAGAATCCACCCCAAATGTTCACATGGACTGTTTGTGCCCAACCTGCGGTAGAGCAGTTCAAGGTCCTATGGGTCTGATCAGTCAGGCAGACATCCTGAACCTTGACTCTGACATAGTGATGTCATTTTGGTCCTCTTTGGGAACAAAGGACAACAACCAATCAATTAACATGAAATTAAATCCATTCACTATCCTGGCTGACTGCCCCTAGACATGCTCCAGTTTAACAACATTCTTTTTAGATCATAGTATCTACAATGGAATCCAATACTTCAGATGAGTCTAACAAGGGCAGGGGAGAATTAAACTATCACCTCCCTATTACTGAAGTCCATGCCTCTTAATACCACACAAGATTTCATTAGCTTTTTTTGGTTGCCGCATTACATCCCCAAATTAAATGAAGTTTGTGGTCCCCTAAAACCTCCAGATCTTTTTCAAAACAACTGCTGATTAATCATGCCTCTCCTATCTTATATTTGTGAAATTGATTTTTGGGTAAAGTGTAAGATTATCCTTATTGTAGTTAGGTGGTACAGTAGATGAAGTTCTGGGGTTGGAGTCAGGAAGACCTGAGTTCAAATCCTGCCTCAGATACTTACTAGCAGTGTGACCCTGGGCAAGTCACTTAACCTCTATCTTCTTCAGTTTCCTCAATTATAAAATGGGGATAATCACAGCATCTACCTCCCAGGGAGGTTGTGAGGATCATATATTTGTAAACTGCTTAGCTCAGTGCCTATCATATAGTAGGCTCTATATAATTACTTATTCTCTTCCCCTACCCCCTACTTTAATAAATCTGTTCCAAAAGAAAATAAAGTTAATCTGTCATGGCCCATTCTTCATAAAGCCATTAATTAGAGCTGTTAGTCTCAACATTTGGGGTTTGGATACAAGAAAAGTTATAAAAGTTTCAATAACAATTTCACTGTGGCACTTATGTTGACTCATAAGTCTGTACATTTTGTTCATCAGTTTATACAAGTCTTCAAAACTGTTCATTTAAAAAACAATGTTATAGTATAAATTGTTCTAATAGCTTCCCTCTGCATCAGTTCACACAAGTCTTCCCAAGTTTCTCTGAAACTGTTTCATCATTTCTTACTTTACAGTAATATTCCATTGCATTCATATGCCACAGTTTGTCCAGCCCTCATTAATGGGCATCCCCTAAATTTTCAAATGTTTCCATCACAAAAAAGTGGTTATTAATATTTTTGCATATGCAGAACCTCTTCATTTTCTTTGAACTTTTGAGGGGTGTGGGTCTAGAGTGGTATAGCTGTATCAAAAGGCATACACTCTTTAGTAACTTTTTGTGTATAAGTCCAATTTTTCAGAATGTCTGGATCCATTCGCAGTTCTAAAATGGTGAATTAATGCACCTGTTTTCTCAAATTTGTACCAACAAGGTTTTTTTTATCCTTTGCCAACTTTTCCAATCTGATAAGTATAAAGTGATGATTACAGTTGCTTTAATTTACACTTTTCTGTCTAATTGTGACTTTTAAAAATGCATTTTGAGATAGCTGTGTGTCACAAGCAATAAATAAAATCTGCTTTCCAAAGACCAGCCAAAACTGAGAGTGAATGAGTATACTCACCAGGTCATTGCAACTCAGGAAACTGAAGTGCAAACGATCTCTCCAGGCTACATTTGTAGTACCTGTGTCATCAAGGTGGAAAAGAGGGTAGAGGAGATTGAGTCAGATTTTTAAGTGCTTTTCTAAGCTTTAGTTTGATTGTTTTGAGTACTTTAAAGATCTAGTGCATAATTCATGGCCATATTTATTAAACATAAGAGGAACAGGAAGGTCTCAGTTTTAGAATTCTTACTACATATGAAGCCAACAGATAAAAAGGCAGTCGAGCTCAATAAATGGATGGCTCAGGCAAATAAAGGAGTTATTTGGAGTTGTTTGTATCATGCATCCTGGGGCAGCAAGGAATTTTTTTCTTGGGACATTTGGCCATCTCACATTTTGGGGCTCATGACAATAATCTGCAGAAAGAACACCATGGAAATAACCAGCTCAAGCTGGAATCTTCGTTGCAAAGGATGAGAAGGAAGAGAAATTCTCTGAAGCACTTGATAAAATGGTCCAAATGAAACACAAGCATTGCTCTTTGGGTCTAATCATTCAGCCACTGGGGAATCCACTTGATTATTCTATTGTCTAGATAATACCTAGCCCATGTCTTTCTATTTTGTCCATGAAGATACCATGAGAAACACTGTCAAATTCTGTGCTGAGATCTAGTGTTCTCTGTCTAGTCTTTTGATCTAAAAACTCATCCTCCTGGAGGCAGGTACAGCCTAAGAGCCGCAGCAGCTTTCCCTTGCCTGTGTATATCACTCAAGCCAGCGGTCAGACCTGGTTCTTGAACACACAGTAGACAAACACTCAGGTAAATAGCATTCAGTACCTTTGCTCCAGCCAGATGTTTTCTATAGATGATCATTGGCCTAGAACAAAACCATAAATCCCCACAAGGGGGCAGAGTACTCAGCTCTAAAAGGAACCCTATCCTATGGTTAGTAACTGCTGTCAGCAGCATCCTTGGAATTCCAGAATTTGATGGGAGGGGGAAGCAGCTGCTGCTGCTTATGGCTATCTTGAGAAAGTGAACTTCTTCCTATGTGTGTGTATCCTTAAATAAAACCTAGGAGAGCAAATGGAGTCCACTCCCTTTGTCAGACCCTAACAATCCTGCAAGTATAATAGCTTGTACCCAAACATTTATTTGCCTTATCTTAAAAAAAAACAGCGAGAATAGTGTAGTATGATCTGCTCTAGCTTTTAGTGATCACCATATTCTTTTCTAGGAATCCCTTTAATATTATGGTCTAGAGTAAGGGTGGGGACCCTGGGGTCTCAAGGCCACACGTGGGCTTCTAGGTCCTCAAGTGTGGCCCTTTGGCTGAATCCACACTTCATAGAACAAATTCCCTTGATAAAAGGATTTGTTCTGTAAAACTTGGATTCAATCAAAAGCCACACCCAAGGACCTAGAGGGCCACAAGTGGCCTCAAGGCCACAGGTTCCCCACACCTGGTAGAGTATTGCTGGGAAGAGAAGTCAAAATCACTTATAATCTGAAGACACCAACTTCTCTTTTTTTAAAGTAAGTTTTTACTGTTATCTTCTGTGTCATACATCATATTATCCCATATATCTTTTCACCTTCTCCCCCTTCTGGGGAGCTATCCCATAGGACAAATAGTATTTTTTAGAGAGAGAAAAAAATTGGTACAACTGATCAACACATTGAAAATGTACAATTGTAACACTTGTGGACTTTTCACCTCCATGTGAAAGACCACCAGTGGCCTGGAGATGTTTTCTCATATCTCTTCACTTGAGTCCCATTTATCTTTATAATTTTGTTATATTTACTTATGATATTTTGGTTATTGCTGTTCTTTCCATTTGCATCATTGTAGTTACCATGTATATTGTTTTCTTCACTCTGCATCAGTTCGTATAGATCTTTCCATGCTTCTCTGTATTCATCATAGACATCATTTCTTACAGCACAGCAATATTTCATTACATTGAGGTACCAACATTTATTTAACCATTCCTTAACTGATGGGCATCTACTTTGTTTCTGATTCTTAGTGTTGCTATAAATATTTGGGGGCTTTTAAAAAAATCAATGACTTCTTTGGGGTACAACATCAGCAAAGGAGTTCCCAGTTCAAAGGACATAGATTTTAGTCACTTTGTTTTCATAATTCCAAATTGCTTTCAAAAACAGTTGTACCATTTCACAGCTCCACCAACAATGTATTAGTGCAACTATTATTCCCTAACCCTCCACAATCTCTCCAACACTGACTATTTTTTGTCACTTTTGCTGATTTGTGTGGTATAAGGTGAAACCTTAGGGTTCTTTTGATGTACATTTCTCATGTTATTAGTTATTTGGTGTGTTCTTTCATGTGGTTGTGGCTACTTTGCAGTTCTTTCAAGAACTGTTTGTTCATATTCTTTGAATGTTTTCTCTTGGGGAATGGTTATTAGTCATATATATTTATTAGTTGTTTATTTATATATCTTGGATCGTTGTTGTTCAGTTGTCCGATCATGTCTTACTCTTCATGATCCCATAGCACACCTTCTATTCTCCACTATCTTCCAGAGTCTGTCCAAGTTCTTGTTATATATATACTTTAGCTTCAGTATTTGACCTTTTAGTGAACAGCCTGAATTAATTTCTTTAAGCATTGACTGATTTGATCTCCTTGCTGTCCAAGGGACTCTCAAAAGTCTTCTCCAGCACCACAATTTGAAAGTATTGATTCTGTGATCCTCAGCTTTCTTTTTTTTTATACTTTCATTTTTAATTTATTTTTAAAAATAATATTGATAATACTATATATATATATATATATATATATTTAAACATTTGATTTTAAAACTTTGAATTCCAGATTCATTTCTTCCTCCCTTGTCACCCATCCTTACTGGAAAGATAAGCAGTTCAATATAGATTGTACATATGTAGCTATGCAAAACATTATCATAGTAGACATATTGTAAAAGACTGACTACATTTCCCTCCCTCCTATCCCACCTCCCACTTGTTCTATTCTCTACTTTGATCCTGTCCCTTTTCGAAAGTTATTTCTGTTGATCTGAACAATTTATATTTTTGTAAATATTTGTCCATATTCACTTAGTTTGTCAGATTTATTGGCATACAATTGGGCAAAATAGTTCCCAATAATTGCTTTAATTATCTCTTCAATAGTGGTGAATTCATGCCTTTCGTTTTTGATTCTAGCAATTTGGTTTTTTCCTTTCCTTTTTAAAATCAAATTAACCAATTGATTTATCAATTTTATTGTTTTTTTCCCCATAAAATTAGCTTCTAGTTTTATTTATTACTTCAACGGTTTTCTTACTTCAAATTTTATTTAATCTCTCCTTTGATTTTCAGGATTTCCAACTTGCTGTTTAATTGGAGATTTTAAATTTTTTGTATTTTTCTTCTTTAATTGTATGCCCAATTCATCGATCTACTCTTTTTCTATTTTATTGAGGCAAGAAATATAAAATTTTCCCTAAGTACTGCTTTGGCTGTATCCCATAAATTTTGGTATATTATCTCATATTGTCATTCTCTTTAATAAAGTTATTGCTTGTTTCTATGACTTGTTATTTGATTCACTTGTTCTTTAGGATTAGATTAGTTTCTAATTAATTTTTAATCTGCCCTTTATTGAATGTAATTTTTATTGCATCATGATTTGAAAAGGGTGCATTCAATATTTCTGCTTTTCTGCATTTGGTTGCGAGGTTTTTATGCCCTAATGCATGGTCAGTTTTTGTGTAGGGGCCATCTCCTTTACCTTTGTAAGGCCTCATCAGGAAGATATTTTGTTTTCTTGTTTTTCTTTTTCTTTGGAATGGTTTTTTTTTTTTGGTTATTGCTTCCTATACAAATGTTGTGAACCTCTGTCCATAGTTCTTTGGGCACTCTACCAAATCTAATCTCTTAAATCTATTTTTCATTTCCACTTCATATTGGTAAGGGAGGTTCTTTAGGTTATATCTATATGGTCTGATGGTTTTCCCTGTTTTCTTCCATTTAAATCTGAATTTTGCAGTAAGAAATTCATGATCTGATCCACAGTCAGCTCCAGGTCTTGTTT
This sequence comes from Petaurus breviceps papuanus, assembly GCF_028583685.1. Classification (NCBI taxonomy): domain Eukaryota; kingdom Metazoa; phylum Chordata; class Mammalia; order Diprotodontia; family Petauridae; genus Petaurus; species Petaurus breviceps. Next base: position 1,075,725 of record NW_027185798.1, read on the forward strand.
TAACTTTTCCACCTTTGGCTGCAAAGTATATATATAATCGATCTGACTTCTATATTGACCATCTGGTGATGTTCTTGTGTAGTTGTTGAAACCTTTTGGGTTGTTGAAAAAGAGTGTTTGTTATGACCAGTTATGACCATCTATTTATCTTGACAAAACTCTATTAGTCTCTGCCCTTTTTCATTTTGCACTCAAAGGTCAAACTCTCCTATTCCAATTATCATTTGATTTCCTGTTTTAGCATTCTAATTCCCTATAATGAATGTGACATTATTTTGATATTATTTCTCGAAAATGTTGTAGGTCTTCATAGAGCTGATCAGCTGTGGCCTCCTGAGCATCAGCTGTTGGAGCACAGACTTGTCTTACTGTGATGTTGAACAGTTTGCCTTAAATTCAAACATCATTCTGTCATTTTGAGATCATTACCCCAGTGCTGCTTTTCTCCCCTTTTTATTGACTATGAAGGCTATTCCATTTCTTCTAAGGGATTCTTGCCCACGGTGTTACAAACAGTGATCACCTGAATGAAATTCACCCATTCTCACCCATTAAATTCACTTACACTGATGTTTAATCTTTCCATCTCCTGTTTGGCCACATCCAGTTTACCTTGGTTCGTAGCTTTTACATTCCTAGGTTTCTATATAATATTGATCTTTACAGCACCAGACTTTCCTTTCATCACCAGACACATCTGCAGCTAAGGTCCCCTTCAGTTTTGGCCCTGCCCTTTCATCAGTACCGGAGCTGCTTGCAGTTAACCTCTGCTCTTCTGCAGTAGTCTATTAGACACCTTCCGACTTGAGGGGCTCATCCTCCAATATCATCTTAGACTGTCCATGGCGTTTTCTTGGCAAAAATACTGGAGAGGCTGGCCATATCCTTCTCTAGGGGATCATCTTTTGTTAGAACTCTCCACTATGACCTGCCCGTCTTGGGTAACCCTGCTTGGCATACCTTATAGTTTCATTGAGCTGCCTCTGCCATAACAAGACTGTGATCTAAGTGGGAGGGAATATAATCTTCAATACCAAACTCTAATCAATCAGAGAAATTTGATACAAAGATTTTTTCCCATTCAACCACTTTCGTCCTTATTCTAGAGGCATTAATTTTGTTTTACAAAAGCTTTTCAGTTTCAAGTAATCAAAGTTATCTATTTTGTTTTGTAATACCCTCTGCCTCTTATTTATTTAAGACTACATCTCCTACCTATAGCTGTGAGAGCTAAATGATTTATTGATACCACTTTCCTCACACTTTTGAAAATCAGGACATTAGCTCATCTGTAATCTTTTGCTAACTATACTGCTCTCCAAGATTTAAAAAAAATGTATCTTATTTTTACTAATGACTTCTGTTTTTACAATGTGTTGATTCCTTTTTTTTTTTTTTTTTTGCCTTTTGGAGGGCAATTGGGGTTAAGTAACTTGCCCAAGGTTACACAGCTAGTTTTTGTGTGTATGTGTGGGTGTTAAGTGTCTGAGGCCAGATCTGAACTCAGGTCCTCCTGACTCCAGGGCTGGCGCTTTACTCACTGAGCCACCTAGCCGCCCCCATAATGCGTTGATTTCTAAATACATCCTTCCCAACTGCCCTTCCCAGCAAGCCTTCTCTTATAACAAAACCTAAAAAAAAAAAAGCCATTCATCAAAACTAACACCTTGACCATGGCTAATAGTATATTCAATATTTTACAACCATAGTCCCTTACCTATACAATGATGGAAAAGAGGTGTGTTTTCTTCATTCTCTCCTTGGGCCAAGCTAGATCATTATAATTACTGATGTTTTGTTCCCTTTTTTATTTATGTTTTTGAAGTCTTTGTGTTCTGTTCACTTCACTCTGCATAAGTTCGTGTTAGTCTCTCATATTTGTCCTTTCTTAATGGCATAATAATGTTTCACTATATTCATAAGTTTATACTTCATTTCCAGTTCTTTGATACTATAAATTATGTTAGGAATGTTTTATGCTGTTATGAATGTTTCAGCTTATATGAGACCTTGCTTTCTATCTTTGACCTTCTTGAGGTATATGTCTAACAATGGCATTTCTGTGTCACTGCCTTGGACATTTTAGTTATGCTTTCAAACATAATTCTGAATTGCTTCTCACCATGGTTGGGCCAATTCACAACTCTGCCAATGATGTATTAATGTCTTTGTCTTTCCACAGTCCTCCCAGCATTGACTATTACCATCTTCTCCAGTTTTCTAGTGAAACCTCAGCATTGACATTTTCATTTCTCTTATTATTACTGCTTTAGAGCAATATTTCATAAGGTTATTAACCACTGGAAATTCTTTTTCTCCAGGATTTTCAAGTTTAACAGTGGGCCTTGTGTTTCAGGTAGGGCTTGGGCTAAATCAAGGCTTCTTAAACTTTTTCCACTTGTGACCCCTTTTCGCCTGAGAAATTTGTACACAACCTTGGGTGTATAGGTCTATAAAATAGGTATGCAAATCAAACATTTACTGATGACAAAGTATAAAGAAATGTATTTAAAAACAATTCTTTGCTATACATGCACTTTTACCATTTATTAAAGATAAACAAATTTGCATTCTAATGAAAAGGATGTGCTTCTTTATGTTTGCATAAAGAATTAAATCTTGGAAGAATATTGGATACTCTAGGACACAGAGCATCTTCAACATTTTTCAGAGTTGATTGATATTTTGATTTAATAATAGTCAATGTTGACAACACTGCTCTGTCTAAATATGTAGTACAAAATGGCAGATGAATGTTTAGGGCCATTTCAGAAATTGTTGGAAATTCTGTCCTAGTCCCAACATGAAATTCATTTAATGATTTTGTATGTACAGTAAAAACACTACAATTCATAACATACAATAGTCTTAAATCTGAGCTGAGGTATTTCTGGAAGCAATCATTAGCATTGCATTGTGTGATGGCATGTGCGTGCAAAGTGTACATGTTGTGTGTTCAGAACCAATATGGCAAGCACTGCCAGAAACACCTCAGATTCATTACATACATTTGATTTTTAATGAATGTTTGGTCACTGTGCATTCAGAAACCTTTTGCTGTTGCCACATTTTTTGTAACCCCCACATTCAGTTATGGGATCCCATATGGGGTCATGACCCACAGTTTAAGAAGCGTTAGACCAAATGGCCTCTGAGGTCCTACATGTGTGAGGGTTCTGTCGTACGTGCTCTCATTAGACACAGACACAAGAAGGAGATGGAGAATAACTGAAATCCCTTGATGTGTGTTTCCCATAACTCATGACTTACTAAACTTATTCTGTAATGATGTCCCTCAGCCTTATTTTAAAATGCTGATTTCTGGTTTTTTAACTGAATATGTTCCACTAAGATCCTACCCCAAAGTCTTATCATGGCATGGAGGTGATTCTGAGTTCTCAAAAGCTCTGCCAGCAAGAAGCGAGGACTTAAACTTTAAACTCAAAAACCTTCAGATTTACATGTGGTGAAAAGCTGCTATTCAAGGCCTCATTCCATGTGGAGATGCTTTTTACATTGGCCAGGCAGCCAGGGATGAATATTTTGGCCACAATGATTCTTTAAGTTAACTACAGGAGAGGGCAGCTAGGTGGCACAGTGAATAGAGCCCTGGCCCTGGAGTCAGGAGGACTTCAGTTCAAATTTGGCCTCAGACACTTAACATTTACTAGCTGTGTGACTTTGGGCAAGTCACTTAACCCCAATTGCCCTCCAAAAAAGCAAAAAAAAAAAAAAGGAATATAAACACCTTGAGAGTAGGGACTATCACTTCACAGCCCAGAAATTAAAAAAAAAAAACCCTATCAGTACCTCCAAGGACCAGGATGGCAGAGTGAACCCAGCCTGCTCCAACCCCCCCTCTGACCCTGAAAACATAGTAGCTATTACCCCAGGGCAAAACCTTCAATAGTAAAGGCTTGGGATCCCTAGAGGAAGGGCATGGATAGGGCCCTGCCTCAAAATGGGTAGAAAGCAGACTACAAAGACTCTGGAGTCCTACTGTCCTCAGAGGGAGGAACCAAACTCAGAGGGAGACAATATGGACTCCACACCCACAGCTGAAACATCAACAGGGAATGGATCTCAAGCACAGAAAGCTCTCCTAGATGAGTTCAAAAGGAACTTTGAAAACCAAATGAGAGAGATAGAAGACAAAATAAATAATTCTTTTAAAATCAAAATTACAGAATTAGAAAAACATTATGATGAAGAAAACAGCTCCTTAAAAAGAAAAGTATGATATGGAAAAGTAGCTCCAAAAACTAACCAAGGAAAATGATTTGCTAAAAACCAGAATCAACCAAATTGAAACAAATAACTCTATGAGGAACCAAGGATTAGTCAAACAAAACAACAAGAATGAAAAATTAGAAAAAGAGGTAAAATATCTCAATGGAAAAATAACTGACCTGGAAAACAGATCCAGGAGAGATAACCTGAGAATCATAGATCTACCAGAAAATCATGATGAAAAAATGAGCCTGGAAAACATTCTCCAAGAGCTCATTAAGGAAAACTTCCCTGAGATACTATAACCTGAGGGTAAAATAGAAATCGAGAGAATCCACCGGACACTTGCTGAAAGAGATCCCAAATTGAAAAGTCTTTGAAATGGTGTGGCCAAACTCAAGAACTACCAGAAAGAAACAATTCAAATATTGAGGAACCACAGTGAGGATTACACAGGATTTGGCAGCCCCTACACTGAAAGATCAGAGGCAGTGGAATTCAATTTTCGCAAGGCAAAGGATCACCTACCCAGCGAGACTGAATATATTTCAATGATATAACAGATTTTCAGACCTTCCTGATGAAAAAGCCAGAGCTCAATGGAAAATTCAACCTCCAATTATGAGATGCAAGACTGACATAGAAAGGTAAACAAGGAAAACACACACACACACACACATTGTTATTTAATAAGAGCAAACTGTCTATAGACAAGTAGAGGGTATGAGCATAAATTACACAAAATGACTATTTAAAAAAATCTTATTAAGGGCTACAAAGGGACTGCAATGGAAGAACAGGAATGAATGAAATGGAAAAGGGTAAGTTATGCCACACAAAAAGACATAAAAACAATATAGCAGAGGAAAAGGGAGGGAGATGAGTATTATATGAGCTTTTCCCTCATCGGGTCTGGTGCAAGGAGGGAATTAAGCATAGGACTCTATGAAGAAGAGACACAAAATGTATCATATTAGAGGGAAAGAGGGGAGGGAGAGGAGCTTCACATGAGATTTGTTCCTGTAACTCTTGGTTCAAAGAAGAAATAACATACTTCATTAAGTATAAAAATATCCTACAGGCAGTAGGAGGGGAAAGGGCTATGAAAGGTGTGGGGGGGTGGTTAATAGGGAGGGAAGAAGTAAGGGGGAAAGGGAGGAAAAGGGAGGGGGGCTGATAAGGGAATACTGAGGGAGGCGGTGGTCAAAAGGAAAACTATTAAGGAGGGGAAGGGAGAAGGGGAGAAAAAATATAAGCATTAACAGGGGAGGGAATAGGATAGAGGGAAAGAAACAGATAAAAATCATAACTGTGAATGTGAATGGAATGAATTCTCCCATAAAATGGAGGCAGATAGCAGAATAGATTAAAAATCATAATCCTACAATATGCTGTTTACAAGAAACACATCTGAAACAGAGAGATACACACAGGGTAAAGGTAAAAGGCTGGAGTAAAATATATCATGCCTCAGCTAAAGTAAAGAAAAGCAGGAGTAGCAATCCTTATCTCAGATAAAACAAAAGAAAAACTGATCTAATTAAAAGAGATAAGGAAGGAAACTATATCCTGCTAAAAGGCACCATCGAGAATGAAGCAATATCATTACTTAACATATATGCACCAAGTGGTATAGCGTCCAAATTCCTAGAGGAGAAGGTAAGGGAATTAGAGGAAGAAATAGATAGCAAAACTATACTAGTGGCAGACCTTAATCTCCCCCTCTCTGAGCTTGATAAATCCAACCTCAAAATAAACAAGAAAGAAGTTAAGGAGGTGAATAGAATTTTAGAGAGGGTAGGTATGATAGATCTCTGGAGAAAATTGAATGGGGATAAAAAGGAATATACCTTCTTCTCAGTGGCACATGGCACATACACAAAAATTGACCATGTACTAGGACATAAAAACCTCACAATTCAGTGCAGAAAGGCAGAAATAATAAATGCATCATTCTCAGATCATGATGCAATAAAAATCATATGCAATAAAAGGCCATGGAAAGACAGACTAAAAACAAATTGTAAACTAAACAATTTAATCCTAAAGAATGAGTGGGTCAAACAAGAAATCATAGAAACAATCAGTAACTCCATTCAAGAGAATGACAACAATGAGACAACATACCAAAATTTGTGGGATGCAGCAAAGGCAGTTCTTAGGGGAAGTTTTATATCCCTGAGTGCATACATGAATAAATTAGAGAAAAGAGAGGTAAATAAATTGGCCATGCAATTGAAAAGGCTAGAAAAAAACCAAATTGAAAATCCCCAATTAAATACTAAATTAGAAATACTGAAAACCAAAAGAGAGATTAAGAAAACTGAAATTAAGAAAACTATTGAATTAATAAATAAAACTAAGAGCTGGTTTTATGAAAAAGCCAATAAAATTGATAGACCCTTAGTCAATACGATAAAAAAAAAGAAAGAAGAAAACCAAATTATGAGTATCAAAAATGAAAAGGGTGAATCTACCTCCAATGAGGAGAAAATCAAAACAATAATTAGGAATTATTTTTCCCAATTGTATGCACATAAATTTGACAATCTTAGTGAAATGGATGAATATTTACAAAAATATAAGTTGCCCAGATTAACTGGAATGCTATTGTGCAATAAGAAACGAGGAGCAGATGGACTTCATATTTACCTGGAGAGGCTTATACGAACTGATGCTGAGTGAGAAGAGTAGAGCCAGGAGGAATTTGTACACAATTACAGACACAACGTATGTGTGACGACCAGCTTTGATAAACTGGACTCTTCTCAACAATCCAGAGTCATAAGTCAAACCCAAAAGACTCATGATGGAGAGAGATGTTTACATACAGAGAAAGAACTGAGATTGAACCCAGATTGAAGCAAACTACCTTCCCTTTTTCGTTTTCTTGTTTGGTTTTGTTTCCTCTTTCCCATTCTTCATTCCATCTGTTACAATCCTTTTTTATAACCTGACTAATGCCTAATGTGAAAGTATTTGCAGATCCTATACTTGATTATATGCCACCATGGTGGGGGGGGGAGGGAGAAAAAATTTGAAACTCAAGGAATTGTGGTAATGAATCTTGTAAACTAAAAGTAAACAAATTAATAAAGACCAAAAAAAAAAAAAAAAAAA
>NW_027185798.1:1083174-1104193 GCF_028583685.1 Petaurus breviceps papuanus
TAAGGGGGGGGGAGGGGAAGAAATTATCAAGCAAAATTGCCCTGATATTCTAGAACCAGAGGGCAAAATAGAAATTGAAAGAATTCACCAAACACCTCTTGAAAAAGATCCCAAAAAGAAAACTCCTAGGAATATTATAGCTAAATTCCAGAGTTCCCAGGTCAAGGAGAAAATACTTCAAGCAGTCAGGAAGAAACAATTTGAGTATTGTGGAAACACAATCAAGATAACAGAAGACCTAGGAGCTTCTACATTAAGGGATTGAAGGCTTGGAATATGATATTCCAGAGGTCAAAGGAGCTAGGACTAAAACCAAGAATAACCTACCCAGCAAAACTGAGTATCATGCTACAGGGAAAAATATGGTCATTCAATGAAATAGAGGATTTTCAAGCATTCTTGATGAAAAAACCTGAGCTGAACAGAAAATTTGACTTTCAAATACAAAAAGCAAGAGAAGAATGAGATGGTAAACAGGAAAAAGAAATCATAAGGAATTTATTAAAGTTGGACTATTTATATTCCTACATGGAAAAACGATAATTGTAACTCATAAGACTTTTCTCAGCATGAGGATAGCAGAAGGGAATATATACGTATATATATATGTATATATAGGAGGATGTATGTGTATATAAATATATGTGAGTGTGGGCATTTGTATATTCACTTATACATAGACAGAGGGCTCAAGATGAGTTGAATATTATGGGATGATATCTAAAAAATCAAATTAAGAGGTGAGAGAGAAATTTATTGGGAGAAGGAGAAAGGGAGCAATAGATTAGGGTATTCTGTTGCCTCATATAAAAGAGGCAACAGAAAACTGTTACAATGGAGGGGAAGAGCAGGAAGTGAAAGGGAATGGGACAACCTGATTCTCATTGAATTTGGCCTAAGGAGGGAATAACATACACACTCAATTGGGTATATTACCCTACAGGAAAATGGGAGGAGGCTGTTAGGGGATAAGAGGGGGGAAGATAGAAGAGAGGGTAGATTGGGGGAGAGGGTAGTTAGAAGCAAATATTTTTGAAAAAGGATAGGGTCAAAGGAGAAAATAGAATAAGTGGGGAGTGGGATAGAATGGAGGGAAATACAGTTAGTCTTCCACAATATAACTACTATGGAAACGATTTAAACAAATGTTTAAAAATTGTTTTTTTACATGCAACTGGGAAATAAGATATACAGGTACTGGGGTATAGAAACTCATCTTACCCTACTAGAAAGTTAGGAGGTGAAGGGGGAGGATATAAGAGAGAGCAGATTGGGGGAAGGGCTATTCGATAGGCTTGGTATTTTGGGGTGGGGGTAGGGGAAAGATGGGGAGAAAAAATTGTAACTCAAAATCTTGTGGAAATAAATGTTGAAAACTAAAAATAAATTAATTAAAAAAATGTTTGAACTTAAAACACCAAATAAAATGAGAATATTCATATATGTAGTAGAACAGAAAGACAGCATTATACACAAACTTTAAATCTGCACAATACAGCTTACTTTTCTTTTTTGAATATGTAAAAAATTCGACATGGAACTTGGAAAGTTGTCCTTATCTTTAATTCTTTCTGACTTCTGTTCTCTTCTGTGTATTTGAAAATGCTTCAGTTCTTTTCTTTATTTTCTTCTTTCCTTCCTTACTTTCCCCATTTCTTTTTACTTCCTTTCTCCTTTTCTCCCTTCCCTCTTTTATTTCCTTCCTTCCTTTTTACCTTCCTTTCTCCCTCTTTCTCCCTTTCTGTCTTTCTTTTTTCTCTCCATAGCCCCTGTCTTCCTTCCACCCTCCATTAGGAAAAAAGTACCCTTCAAACTAATATGCAGTCAAGAAAAACAAATTCCCACATTGGCCATATCAAAAAATGTAAGTCTCATTCTGCAACCCAAGTCTACCACCTCTCTGTTAGGAAGTATGGCATACCTCATCATTGGTCCTCTGAAAACACAGATGGTCACTGTATTTATGGATCAAAATTTTTAAGTCTTTCAAAGTTATTTTTCTTTACAATGTTGTTTTTGCTGTATAAATTATTTTCCTGGTTCTTCTCACTTCACTCTGCATAAGTTCATACAGTTCTTCCATTTCTTATAGTGAAATAATATTCTATTACATTCATATTCCATGATATGTCCAGTCATTCCCCAGCTGATGGACACTCCCTTTGTTTCTAGTTCTTTGCTGTAACAGACAGAACTGCCATAAATAATTTTGTACACATGGGTCCTTTTCTTATTTCTTTGATCTGTTGGGAATATAAGCCAGGTGTTTGAATGGGGTCAAAGAGTATATGCATAGTTTAGTGACTTTGAGAACACAGTTCCAAATTGTTTTCCAGAATGACTGGATCAATTCACAGCTCTACCAACAATAGATTTCCTGAAGCCTCTCTAACATTTTTGTCAGCCTAACGTATTTGAGGTGGAACCTCAAAGTTACTTTGTGTTTCTCTAATTATTAGTTATTTGGATCAACTCTTCATAAGTCTGTTGATAGCTTGGATTTTTTTCCTCAAAAACTGCCTGTTCTTATCATTTGACCATTTATCCATCAACCTCATCTGTTTAAAGGTGACAGAGGAAGACTGTTTTTCCCTCAGTAGAAGGTATGTGTGTCTGTGGTGTGATTTTGTGTTGTGAGGTGTGGGGTGTGGGGTGTGTGTGTGTGTTTGTAGGGGAGGAGTAAGCCAAATAGAAAGTCTGAGATTTTAATAACCCTGCTACAGATTATATGAGTTCAATTTCAGCCTTAGACCCTGTTTTTCTTCTCCTTTTGTAAACATAAAGAGCCATAAAACAGTGCTATGAAGCCAAGACCAAATGGCTCCCTGGGAGACCAGCCCAGCCCTAGAGAGATAACATGGTATCATTGAGTGTACCTGGAGAGCTCCACCTGGGGAGGCAGGAGCTCTGCAATGCCTATCTGGATCTGAAGTTCTTAACTTTGGTGGGGTCAGTGATGTATACCTACCCTCACTCAACAACTTTGCCAGTGGAGCTTTGGAAGTCACCAATATAGAGGAAATAATGAAGTCCATGAGATGGATGAAGGGAGCAAAAAGGAGAGAAGAAAAGAAGGCCTTGGAAAGAATCTTAGGTGGGCTCTACAATTTGAGGATTGGATGAGAACAGTGAGCCAGCAAAGATGAGTTTGAAGGGGATGGGGGAGGCTGTTTTTTCCTCAGCAGAAGGGGTGTGTGTGTGTGTGTGTGCGTGTGTGTGTGTGTGTGGTGGGGGGAGGAGAAGCAATGAGCCATCAAAGCCAGCTGAGAAGAGGGCAGTATTCATGGAAGCCAAGGGAGAGTAGAGTATCCAGGAGGTAGGGGTGGTTAATGGCAGGTCAAGGAATATGAGGACTGAGAAAAGACAGCACAGACAGGTAACTGGTGACCTTGTAGAGAGTAGTCTCAAGAATGGTGAGGTCAGAACCAAATATGAGAGGCTGAGGAGAGGTGACAGTATAGACAGTGGCATTTTCTGTTGGGTGTTTTGCTTTCACCATGATTTTTTCAGCTTAGGTTAAGGAGAGAAGAAATGCTATCTATCCCCAGACACATTAGTGATGACTGGTGATGGCGCCAGGGTGAAGGTCACTGACGGCACATCTCCACTTAATCATCTTAGCAGAATGTAGAGAGGTGCAAGTCTGGAGATATGTGACAAAATGGAGTCTATTTTGGCAGCCAGGGAAGGAATCTTCCTTTAACTCTCCCTTTTGCATTTGCTTTATTGTGATTTAATCTCACTATTTCTGTTTTCTCAATTTCTCATCTTTCCAGGGCTTTCCAGTCCCCCATTACAGACATTAGCAATGTCAGCTGAATGTTCTTTTTTTTTAAATTGCATTAATGTCCTTTAAAAATGCATTTTGTTGATGCCTTTTGTCTTTACATGGTCATCATTTCCACCCACCTCCTTCCAGTCTGAACACCCCCTTTTGACAAAGAAACACCATTAAACCAAACATCTGATATGGTCTGGAAATGTATGTGATATTGTGCCCTTTGGGTCCCCTGATGGGGAAGCTTTATTTCATTATTTGCTCTCTGTAAGCTTCAATGATTTTCAGTTTCCTAAGAATTCCTTCTATTTGTGGAATCTTTTCATTTACATTGCTGCAATCATTATGTAGATTGCTGACTTACTTTCTCCATGTCTCTGAATCAGTTCATCCAATCTACCCACATTTCTCTCAGACCTTCATGTTGGTCATTTTTGTTGCATGGTAATATCCCATTAGATTCACCTGTCTCAGTTTATTCCCTAATCATTAGGGACCCACTTTGGTTCAAGGTGTTTGCTACCACAAAGAGCATCACTGTAGATGTGTAGGGACTATACTGGCTGTTTATTCACCTTTGACCTCCATGGTGGTCAGTTTATTTTTCTTGTGTAATCCCCAACTGATGTCCCATGTGGATGGCCCACTCAACACCAATAGTGTGTGCTTGTCTTTTTATAATTCTATCTACACTGGGCATTCCCATTCTTGGTATCTTTGCCAGTTTTAGGGGTGTGTTGAAGTCTCAGCGTTGTTTTAATGCACAGTTTTAGGAACAGTATTGATTTGGAGCACATTTTCATGGTCTTCCTTTTGTTGTTTACTTTCCCAATGTATCACCAAACTGTCTCTTCTAGCAAAGAAAAACAATCATTAAAGACCAGGTCTAACAGTGTATGCTACACTCTGCTCCCATAATCCTCACCTAGAGAAAAAAAAATAGGGAAGGATGTGCCGTCATCTATTCTCTGGGGTCGAGACTGCTTGTGTCAGTTCATGTGAGTGGGGCTGCCTTGTAGGGGTGGTTTCATTTAACTCCCTCTTGTAGTCATTGGGTATACACTTCTCTGCCTCCGCTTACTTTTCTTAGCATCAGTTCACGCTCATCTTCCTAGGTTTGTCTGAATTCTTCATATTTAAAGATCTTAATATTGAATCAGAAAATCTGAATTTGAATCCTGATTTTGCCACTTACTGCATGTATGGTCTTGGGTAATCAATCAACAAGTATGTATGTGTATATATATTTGCTATTCTAGGTGGTGAAGTGGATAGAGCACAAGATCTGGAGTCAGGAAGACTCATCTTCCTGAGTTCAAATTTGGCTTCAGACACTTACTAGCTGTGTGTCCCTGGGTAAGTCACTTAGCCCTATTTGCCTCAGTTTTCTCATCTATAAAATGTGCTGGAGAAAGAAATGGCAAACCACCCCAGTATCTTTGCCAAGAAAATACTAAATGAAGTCATGAAGAGTCAGACATGACTGAAAATTACTAAATAGCAACAACCCTATGGTCTAGGCACTGGTGACATAAAGAAGCCATGTCTTTTCTCAAAGCAGTTACATAGTATGGGGGAGAAGGAGAAAAACAGGTATGTAGAGAAGGAAATACAAATGTATGTGTATATACACAATAGATATTAAATATATTATATATATATATACATGTCTATAAATGTAATACCATATATATGTGTATGTGTGTGTGTACATCAAGTGATATGTATTTATACCAAGTAATTATTGGGGAAATGTACTGGTGAAGTGGGGATCAGGAAAGTCTCATGAAGTATGGAACAATGCTTGTTAAGAAGAGAACATTCCAGGGTGGCCAGGTAGCACAGCGAGTAAGAGCACTGGCTCCAGTGTTGGGATGACCTGGGATCGAATCCCGGGCTCAGACACTTAGCACCCACCCAGAAACACCTGGCCGTGTAACCTTGAGCAAGTTACTTAACCCCGATTGCTTTAAAAAAAAAAAGAAAAGAAAAGAAAAGAAAAGAAAATTCCAGACCTGGAAGGCAGTTTATGCAAAGACAAGGAGATGGGAATTGGAATGTCATGTACTGGGAAGAGCAAATAGGCCAGTTTGCCTTTAAGTGTTTGAAGGAGTGTGTTGTTAAATCATTTTTCAGGCATGTTTGGTTCTTCCTGACCCCATTTGGTTTTCTGGCAAAAAATATTGGAGTGGTTTGCTATTTACTTTACCAGCTCATTTTACAGATGGGAAAACTGAGGCAAATGGGGTGAAATGACTTGCCCAGAGTCACACAGCTATTAAGTGTCTGAGGCTGGATTTGAACTCATGAGAATAAGTTTTCTTCAGCACTCTGTGCACTATGGCACTTCCTAGCTACCCAAGGAGCATAACACACAATAAAACCTGGAAAGACTAACTGGAAGCAAATGAGTGAAGTGTATTAAATGACGAACAGAGATTTGTATTTTGTTCACTAGGCAACAGGGCTTTTTGAGCTGACTAGTGACATGGCCCGATGTGCACTTTAAGAATATCAGTGCAGGGTAAGTCACTTAACCCCATTTGCCCTGCAAATGGTTGCCCCCTCCAAAAAGACAAAAAAAAAAAAAGAATATCACTACATCACCTGCCTGGAGGACAGATTGGAAAAGGGAGAGAAGACACATGGAGACCAGTTTGGATGTTAACAAGTAGTTCAAATGAGAAGACCAAGAAGCTCAGCCGGTGGTGGAGGATGGCGGGGAGGGGTTGGTTTTGTGAGTGAAGAAAGGGTTTTGTAGAGGTTGGATCCACAAGACTTGGCTGGATGTGGAGAATGAGAAAGTAAAGATCGCGGAGGAGAATTCTGAAGTTACAAACGCGGACTCCTGAAGAAATGGTGGCGCTCTGCCCCAGAATAAAGAAAGCAAACAATTTGGATTGGGAAATGGTCAGCAAGATAAAACAGAAATTATTGACTCTAGCCCAAGATACTTTCCTCAGCTCAGTCACTATCCTCCAATACGTATACACCTATATGATGAGATTTTCGTCTCTTGCGGACCTATGGAAAGAATGCTTTAATTGTGAATGAATGGATGGATGGATGTGACAGGCTGATGGGACATGAACCCCTATAAAGCAAAAGACCATGTCTTTGAAAGCAACCCAGTTTCTCAATTTGTCCATACATTTCAGTGGCCCACATGACTGGTGCCTCTGCCCAAAGCAGCGGGCCCACCCCAACCCACCCAGATCACTTAATTAGCTTACCTGACATTCCTTTCACTGTTGCTCTAGGCCCACCTAATTAGCCTACTGTATAGTCCTTTCACTGCTTTCACCTCATCCACTTCAGACTACTTACCCCTCCTTAATCCCATCCAGATCCCTTCATTGTCCTTTTTTTGTACACATGTATCAGTCACCCCCATCAAGTTACAGATTCACTTAGCCTGCTTCTATTGCTGTCACAAATAAATCTTGCTACTTTGACTAAAAGAAGGTTTGAGTGGTTGAATTCTTTCAAGGCAGACCCCTTGTACCCTTATATTTTGGGGGTTCTAGCACCCCAAACTACAACAGATGGATGAATGAATGTTTATCAAGCACTGGAAATATAAATATGAAAGCAAGATAGTCCCTAATCTCAAGGTGTTTATATTCCTTTTCTTTTTTTTAAAAATTTTTTTTTTTTGCTCTTTTGGAGGGCAGTTGGGGTCCAAGGTCACACAGCTAGTTTTTGTGTTAAGTATCTGAGGCTGGATTTGAACTCAGATCCTCCTGACTCCAGGGCCATTGCGTCACCTAGCCACCCTATTTTCCTTTTCTTTAAAATTCAAATTTATTTTATTTTCAGGTCCAAATTCTCTCCTTCCCTCCTCAATTTATTGAGAAAGCAAGGAAAAAACCCATTACAACTATATAGTTGTACAAAACAAATTTCTGCATTAACTATGTTAAAAAAAAAAGCAAGAAATGAAAATAAATCAAAGACAATATGCTTCAATCTGCCCTTTGAGTCCAGCAGTTCTAGTCTGGAGGTGAATAATATGTTTCTTCCTGAGTCCTTTGGAGCTGTGGCTGGTCATCCTACTGATCAAAGTTCTTCAGGCTTTCAAAGATTATTGTCTTTACAATATTGCCTTTACTATGTAGATTATTCTGGTTCTACTCACTTCACTTTGCATTGTATATTTGTTCATACAAGTCTTCCTAGGTTTCTCTGAAACCATCACCTTCTTCATTTCTCACAGTACAGTAGTATTCATTCACATTCATATACCATAACTTATCCAGCCATCTCCCAATTGGTGGGCATCCCATCAGTTTCCAATTCTTTATTTTATTTATTTCTAAAATTATTTATTTATTTATTTTTAGTTTTCAACATTCATTTCCATTAAGATTTTGAGTTTTAAATTTCCTCCCTCTTGCACTCCTTCCCCTTCCCCAAGATGGTGTGCAATCTGATACAGGCTCTACATATACATATTTATATCCTTGCATTGCTGAAAAGAGCTAACTAAGTCTATCAAGGTCAGTCATTGCACAATGTGGCTGTTTCTATGTACAACCTTCTCCTGGTTCTACTCAGTTCACTCAGTGTCAGTTCATATATGTCTTTCCAGTTTTTTTGAAGTCCACCTGCTCATCATTTCTTATAGCACAATAGGATTCCATTACATTCATATGCCACGACTTGTTCAGTCATTCCCCAATTTATGGATATCCCCTCAATTTCCAAGTCTTGGCCATCACAAAAAGAGCTGCAATAAATATTTTTGTACATACGGGTACTTTTCCCACTTCTATAGTCTCTTTGGGATACAGTCCTAGAAGTGGTATTAATAGCTGGGTCAAAGGGCTGAACAGTTTTTTGTTCTTTGGACACAGTTCCAAATTGCTCTCCAGAATGGTTGGATCAGTTTACAACTCCATCAACAATACATTAGTGTCCCAATTTTCCCACATTTTCTCTAACACTTAATATTTTCCTTTTTTGTCATGTTAGCCAATCTGATAGGTGTGATGTGGTGCCTCAGAGTTGTTTTGATTTGCATTTCTCTAATAGTTATGTAGATCATTTTTTTTTACATGACTATAGATAGCTTTGATTTCTTCATCTGAAACTGGTATGCTTTGATCATTTATCAACTGGGAAATCCAATTCTTTCTTTATAACCACAAAAAGAGCTGCTATAAATATTTTTGTACATATGGGCCTGTTTCTTCTTTCTCTGATCTCTTTAGGGTACAGATCTAGTAGTGCTATTACTGGGTCAAATAGTATATGCAGTTTAATAGCCTAAATCATTTTTCAGTCACGTCTGGTTCCAAAATGTTTTCTGTAATAGCTCCACCAACAGTGCATTAGTATACCTATTTTCTTATACCTTTCACAAATTTGTGCCTTTCTTTTTTTGTTATCTTAGCCAATTTTATGGGTTTGAGGTTAAGTTGCATTTCAAGAGTTTACATTCTGATGGGAGAGAGTACATATAGGGGAAGGGCTACTCCAGAGTCAAAAATAAAACGGTGACTGGAAGAATGGGGCAGTATGCCCTTCCCAGAGGCAATAGTAGGAAGTTGATTATACTTCATAGAGAATGTAGAGGGGGTGGGGACAGAAGGATAATGTAAATATGTAGAGAAAGGAGCATGAGGACCCATGATCCTATGGAGGGCAGAGTCCAGTGGCCTAGTTCCACCTAGGTACAATGGGGCTTTGTTGCCCCTCTAGGTTTAGAAGAGGTAGAGGGAGAGAGCCCAGTTTAGTACTGGGTATTGTAAGGCTGTGTACCTATAACAAGTGTTTAGTTGTTCAGAGTTCACAATCGGTATTCTGAATAGGGTTGTGGATTTTGTTGTTTTTTATTTTTAATGTCACCAAAAATGTCCTTAGTATTCCTTCCAGAGAACCATCTCATATAACAAACAATATTTTTAGAGAGAAAAAAATAATCAACAAAACTGATCAATATGTTGGAATTGTCTGAAGTGTGTTCAGTGTCCCACACCCATGGATCTCAACCCTTTTCAAAGGATTGGAGTGGGGCTATTTTCTCGTTTCAATTAATACAAGAATGCAATGAGATAATATTTGGAAAGAGCTACTTCATTTTCATTGAGTTGCCAAGTCTTGTCAATTCTCCATCCATAATGCCTCTCCTGTCTGTCCCCTTCTCCTTACTCACTGAAGCACCGCCCTACTTCAGACCCTCACCACCATTAGTGTAAGCCCTGGCTCCCTCCAAGGTTCCCCATCTCCTTTAAGAGGCCTTCTTATTTCCCCCGGTCTTAGTATTCTTCCAAGAGCCTGTAATTTAATCCACAATCCAGAAATCCCAATCCTATTCTTAAGCGCCATTTTCTTCATTATAGTGTCTTTCTCTGTTGATGATTTCCAGTTTCTCCTGTCTGTATCTTGTTTGTACACAGTTGTTTGCATGCTATCTCCCTGTTTAGACTGTGTGAGCATCTTTTACCTTTTTTTACATCCCCACAGTCCCTGGCACTTGGTAGGCACTTAATATTTATTGACTGACTAACTTACCAAATATGACCAAATCTTCTGAAGCCTTTCTCTTCAATTAGCATCAATGATGAAAGCACTCCGTGGCTCCCTAAGGTTTTGTTGTACCCAGAAAACATGAGCAAGACCCAAGCCACAATTTAAAATTGGATCCTTTATTGTACGCCATGCTGATCAGGCCCCACCGTCCCAGGTCATACAGCAGAGATCTCAGGTAAAGCCTCAGCTTTTAAAGGGACACCATGAGGCCAACGGTTAGGTATTACATAAGCAGAAACCTGCAGAGGCCAAAAACTGTGATTGGTCAGTACACACCTGGAAATTCCCAATGGTGCCAAGTCTCCCTGGCCCAGAAGCCCACCCACCTCTGTGAAGGTGAGCTGACTGGGGAAGGCGGAGCTAAACCTGGCAGTCTGCTCACTTCCATGACAGAGAGCTGAGATTGGGGAATGGGCAAGCCAGGTACAAAATTTTTTGTTTCTTGTTCAAGACTATAATCTTTAATAAATTTTTTCCAGGTTCTTATTGTTTTTGAAAATAATTGTATACAATTTACTTTGTGAAAATTGAGAAAAGTAGTGTGTTCTGTGTATAATTTTCTGGACAAATTTCTCTTCATTCATTGTTGCTCCATCATTCTCTCTTCCAATGAAATAATTATATCTTTCATTGATGACATTAATTGTTAAATTGTCCATGAATGCTTCTAGATTAAGGATTCAAGATCATCTTGTTCTTTAGTCACACTCAGTTCCTTCTTTATTTCATTTCATAATGTTTGGGCAATTTTCTTTCTCTAATTCCTTTACTATGGTTCTTATCCATTTCACCATCTCCTGAAAAAATGCTATGTTTGTGTCTCGTGCCTCTATTGGTTTTGCTTAAGTAATTTCTCTTCTGTCCCTTTTTCATCTACTTGTTTTCATCCATGATACTTTTTAATTGTGCCAGAGAATATTTCTTTATTTTTTCAATTTTTTTTGAGTGGATTTTTTTCTAAAACCAACTTTTGAGGGTTTCTGGCAATTGTGCCTCTTCAGGGAATTGCTATTGCTTACTTTCTTTCTTTTTTTTTTTAAAGCAATCGGGGTTAAGTAACTTGCTCAAGGTTACAGGGCCAGTTATTTCTGGGTGTGGTGGTGAGTATCTGAGCCTGGATTTGATCCAGGTCATCCCAACACTGGAGCCGGTGCTCTTATTCACTGAGCCACCTGGCCGCCCCTAAGCAATTGGGGTTAAGTAACTTGCTCAAGGTTACACGGCCAGGTGTTTCTGGGTGGGTGCTAAGTGTCTGAGCCCGGGGTTTGATCTCCAGGTCTTCTCAACACTGGAGCCAGTGCTCTTACTTGCTGTGCTACCTGGCCGCCCTATGTTGCTTTCTTTTGAGGGGCATATTAGGAAGTTAGACTCTCTTTCAAGCTTCTGATCTGCTTCCTCCTCAGAAACCCTGTATAATATCTATAATGGAGGTTTTCTGGAATTTATGGGGATCAGGGCCATGATCCCTACTGGTAAGGTGTAAGGTATACCACACTGGTGTAAGAGGTGCCCACATCAATAAGATCCCAGATCCACTGAAAAATGATGATCATATTTCTGGCCTTCTTAGATATATGTGAAAATCATCCAGTGAGTCTGAATACTAATGCTTACTTATGGCACAATGGGCCCTTTGCCCTGCATAAATATTTGCCATTGGCATATGGAGGGGAACCCAGGAGAAAGCATACCCTGAAGAACACTGGGCTCTTTTAGCAAACAGCAGTCCTAAGCCTGGGATCTGCAGAGCTCACAAGGTCCTCTCCTTTGGCTGGATGTTAAAAGGAAGTCCTAGACTCTAATGGTGAAAATAAGTTCCCTTAAGTCCGGGATCTAAAAATCTATTCAAATGGGATCTCTGGGCATTGAGTAGTTTTTTTCCTTTTAAACCATAGAGGGTAATAAAGGACAACGATGGGAAATGCTTCCTGTCTCAAGCTGAAGGTGGCACTTGAGGGCAATAATAACAATGGCTTTTATATAGCACTTTGAGGTTTACAAAATCATCTCATTTTATCCTCACCACAAGCCTAAGGGGTAAATGCTATCACCCCATTTTACAGATGAAGAACTGAGTCTTCAGAGAGGTAAATAACTTCTCATGCACCTAGACTGGATTTGAACTCTTCTTGATACAGATCCAGTTCAAGGCAGCCTTTCTTTCTTCAGACAGCTCTTCAAACAGAAAAAGATTCTGCTTCTCCATTCAGCTCCCATTATCAGAGTTTTGCTCCAATCAGATCATCCCCCCAAATCAACTACTAAGCCTATCTGTCTCTAGTCAGCTGGTCTCAGCTAGGCTCTCCTGATGATTTCTCAGCTCCATTGACTTCTGTGTTCTGATGTTGTGACAGCTTCTGAAAGACGATTTCTTATTAGCAAATTCTTTGGCTTCTTAATGACTCGTTTCCCTCAAATAAGGACCTCTTTGAGGTCCTTGAATTGAGAAACTCCAAATCCACATTTCTGTCAGAAATGACAAAAATAGTCTATATCTAATTTTCTCACAGACCCCACACATTTCTTTGATTCATAGTTTTCCAGCAATAAATTTCCAACTCCTAAACAATATATGTAAATTAGTTTCTGGGAAACAATATACTCCAGCCAACTTTGTCATCAGTGAGTAATTTCCTCTCGGAGAGGCTGCTTTCAGGACCTCTCAGAACTGTCTCTTTCCTCAGCACTTTTATTTGAGGAGCCATTTGTCTCTCAGGTTGTTTCAGAACCATCTGTGCTTCTCCTCAAGAAGTTTGTCTCTGTGTTACCCACAAAATAAATGTCATTTTTCTGCCCCTTTCAGGAATTAGAATGTCCACACGAGAAAGGGAGGCACTACTTAACACATATATCTTATAAATCTATTACACTGTTGGCTCAGGCCTCACTGCCACCCTAGATTACGATCTGGGGAAATTTTCAGATTCAGCTCCTACCTCATGTCCCCTTAAGGTTCTCACCTTCACCCTAGCTTTGTTTGACTCGAAAAGAAAAATGCATTAACTTTATTGTTTAGGTAGATTTTTTTTTGTAAGCAGGAGCACATTATTAAGACACCAAACCTACTCTGTCCTTCCCACCCCCCACCCCAGCACATACCCCAAGCTTCTTCTTACTGTTCTGATTGAAAGCAGCAGCATCTGAGTTCACACATTTACTCTTCCCAAGGAACTTGCTAGGGTAGCAGTCTGGATTCCTCCTAAAGGAGCCAAGGGTCCCAGAAGCCACTGGGAAATGAAGACTACCATATGTTCTTCCCACCAGCATCATGGTCACAGGAAGGAGAAGAGGCTCACCCCACATTCTGACTTGTAGCCACAGTCCCACTCTGGCAGATACACCTGGCAACCAGAGAGTCTCTAAGATCCTGAAAGTTCCATCAACATCATCTGATCCTGCCCAATGGCTTGAGGTCCCATAGAGTCTCATTGTAAGCTTACTCTCTGGGTACCACAAGTAACCAGGAGCTGAGTACCCCAGCAACATACAGTTGGCAAGAGTGGAGCAGAAAAGAAGTGGGCAGCTTTCAGAGCTTTGGTGTACAACATCATATTTACTCATCTGGGTGAGAAGGCAGTATTTAACTCCATCATAAAGTGCAAGCAAAGCTTAGAAAGATGCAGAATTCTTGGCTCAGTGAGAAGAGATATGAAATTCAGTTTGACGCTGATAGTAACTATCTAAAGCACCGAAGACTACTTAGGGGACACAGAACTATGGTGTATCTCAGCTACTCAGCACTAAGGGAGCCACATTGATCATTGATTAAGACATGCATGATCCTGGAGAAATGGACTGAACGCTTCCGCTGTGTTCTCAATAGACCATATAACCAATACTGAAGCCATTGACCACACACCTCAGATTGAAGGCAGTCTCTCCCTAGCTGAACTTCCAACTGAAGAAGAGGTATTGAATACCATTAGGTTCCTCTTGTGTGACTCAGTGCCTGATGCTGATCCTACTGCAGCTGGGATTTACAAGGCAGAAGGTCTACTGTTCATACAAAAGCTGACAGAAATCTTCCAGGTAAATGGAAGAGGAGATCATGCCCCAAAAGTTCAAGGATGTCTCCATAGTCCATCTCTATAAAGGAGGATTAAATAGGTTGTCCTGTAAAAATCACAGCAGGGTTCTCTCTTTCTTAGTTGTTATTGGCAAGATTCTTGCCATAGGCCTCCTAAGTAGGCTGATCCTTCACCTGGAAGATGGCCATGTGCCTGAGAGTAGTGTGGTTTCAGAAAGAGCCAAGGATGGTTGATATGCTGTTTGCTGCCCAACAGCTCTAGGAGATATAAATTCCCGGAGCAGAATAGAGGTCTGGACACAATGTTCATCTATCTGACCAAGGCCTTTGACACTGTTAGTCACGAAGATGTGTGAAAGAGTATGGCAAAATTTGGGCATGCGGAGAAGCTCATCAGGATTGTATGCCAGCTCCATGACAACATGCTTGGGCAAGTTCACGATAATGAGCGATGCTTTTGAGTTTCCCCAGTCACCAGAGGAGTGAAGCAGGGCTGTGTGCTTGCTCTAATGCTTTTTAGAATGGTGTTTTCAGTGATCTTGTTGGATGCCTTCAACAAGGATGAAAATGGCATCAAGATCAGCTACCACACTAACAGTCAATAGTTTAACTTGAAAAGGCTGAAAGCCAAGACTAAAGTGGAGGGAGAATTGGTGTACGGCTTTTTTTTCTCAGATGTTTGTGCATTCTATGCAGCCTCTTAGGCTGAGATGCAATAGAGTATGGATCAGTTCTCTTCTGTTTATGCTCATCTTGGCTTGACAATTAACAGCAAGAAAACATCAGCCAAAACAATTCTCCATCAGCCAATACTGCACCATCATACATGGAACCATCAATTGCAGCAAATGGAGAAATTTGGAATGTTTACTTTCCAGGAATGTACACATAGATGATGAAGTTGACACATGCATTGCCAGAGCGAGCTCAGTGTTTAGGAGGTTTTGAAAGTGTGAGGGAAAAGAGGTATCAGGCTGCATACCAAACTGAAGGTCTACAGAAGCTGTTATGCTGACCTCATTGTTGTATCATGGTGAAACCTGGACAATCTACCAGTGCCATGACAGGAAATGGAGTCACTTTCATTTGCATTATCTTAGGAACATTCTGAAGATCACCTGGTAAGATAAGGTACTAGACACTGAGGTCCTTTCTTGAGCTAAACTGCCAAGCATTCAAACTCCATTGCAGAGGGTACACTTTTGACAGGCCAGCCACATGGTTCCAATACCAAATGTGTTTGCCTAAAAGACTATTTTACAGAGAACTTACACAAAGCAAGTACTCACATGGAGGTCAGAAGAAGTGATACAAGAACACTCTCAAGGTCTTTCTGAAGAATTTTGGAATCAATTCTGGGACACGGGGGATACTGGGACAGGATTGTCCAGAATGACCTAGCATGATGCCCACATCAAGAAGGCACTGCTCTCTACAAGCAAAGCAGAATTGCAGTAGCTCAAAAGAAACCCAAGATGCACAAATGTAGAGCCATCTCCACTCCCAATATTCATATGGATTATTTGTGCCTGACCTGTAGTAGATCCAGGACTCTCTACACAATGGTCATGCCATTTCTCATTTCCAGTATATATGATAAGGACTGCATATTTTGCCATGTCTCGTACCAAGTGTGGGATGCTTGTATTTCTGCCATAACCAAGTGACTGCTTTCCATGCCCAAAGAGCAGGCTGCTGTCCCTCCTGGAAGGAAGAGTGCAGGGACTTGAAGAATGACTCTCCATATTCTAGATTATTAGAGGCAATGACAGGTTGCTTTAGAAGTGGATGGTGGCTTCGGGGTGAAAAGAGAAAGAAAAGACTTGGAGTGGGAAAAGGGAATTGTGACTGGTTTGGAGAATGAACAAATGTCACACAGGGGAAGGAGGGAAGGAGGAGAAGGACCACTGGATGCCCCAAGGAGGAAGCAGTCCCTGAGAAAGTATGTCTATACTTCTAGGTGATGCCTGAAAAGTGTTACCAGAAATAAACAAGTCTTGGGCAAACTGAAGACCACATGGGCACAGGTAGTGTTTTCATCACAGCTGTCTATAGCAGGTAAGGGATGTAAAGGAGAATAACTGATTTGGGAAGTGAATTATGGGTTAAGATGGTGTCTGGGAATGACTTCTGGACCATTGTTTAAAATATAGGAGTGGTAGACTTGTGGTTGCAGATAGAGAGCATACTTTAACAAGGAATGGTAACTTTATATTTGCCTGATGCTTTGCAGCATCTGAAGGACTTATGACGAAAAATGCCATCCATCCCCAGACAAAGAACTGAGAGTGTCTGAATACAGATTGAAGCAGACTTTTCTTGAATTATTTTTTAGTCTTTTTCTGGTTTATGTTTTCTTTCACAGCATGACCATTATGAAAGTATTTTGGGTGACTATACATGTGTAACCTCTATCAAATTGCTTGCCTTCTCAATGAGTGGGAGTTGGGAGAGAATTTGGAACTCAGAGTTTTAAAAATGAATGTTAAAAATTGTTCTTACATATAACCGGGGGAAAATTCCAGAGCCCAGTGGTCTGCCTGTTTCACAAAACCAAAAGCCTAAATGGAATGCTTTCATTGCCACTTTTTATTCTGGGGTGAGGCATAATGCAGGCAGCTTTCCAACACAGAACCAAGCATCTTGACCCTGGGCAAGAGGCAACACATTTTCCTTCCAACAGAGAAGGAGCCCAAGAATTCCTGCTAAGACAGCTAGGTGGCTCAGTGGGTAGAGTGCTGGGCCTGGAATTTAGCAAGACTCATCTTCTCAAGTTCAGATCCAACATCAGACACTTACTAGCTGTGTGACCCTGCACAAGTCACTTAGCTTTGGTTTACCTTAGTCCACTGTGAAAGGAAATGGCAAACCACTCTTGTATTTTTGCCAAGGAAATCCCACGGACAGTATTGGCAAGCTATGGTCCATGAGGTCGTGAAGAGTTGACATGACCAAACAATAGCCACAGATTTGGGGGTGTTGTTTTGCAGGAGCTTGTGAGTGAGGGCAGTTTCTTGACAAACTCAAGACTGCTAATCTCTGCCTAAATAAAGCTGATACCTCTTAGTCTGAGCCTCAGTTTAGACCAGGTGCCCCTGTGGGAAGGTCCTGCTCCCTGCTCTCAGCCTCTTATGCCCCCCTCAAGGGACATCTCTGTTAGTCATGGGTATTTTTGCAAGGTTGATATGAAAAAGGTCACCCTATCTTTCTTTGACCCTACCCTTAACCTTGGTTATCTGAGTGTCCCTAGTTTTTGTTGTTGTTCAGTCATCTTTCAGTGCTGTCCAATTCTTTGTGACCCTCTTTGGTGTTTTCTCTGCAAAGATACTGGAGTGGTTTGCCATTTACTTCTCCAGCTCATTTTATAGATGAGGAAACTGAGGCAAACAGGGTGAAGTGTCTTACCCAGAGTCACACAGCTATAAGTCTCTGAGGCTGGATTTGAACTCGGGAAGATGAGTCTGCCTGATTCCAGGCTCAGACCTATATCCATTATGGTGTCACCTAGCTGCCTGGCTCCCCAAAATGAGTACTGGATCTTGCTGCTAGTGAATTCAAAATTCTTGAATTTTGGGATGTATGAATGTTGTTCATGAACTGCACTCTCTGATTTTAGGGATACACTCTGCCTCTGCCATATGCTTTTGCAAGAAGTTGGCACCAACTGTTCTGGGGAGGGGGGAGGAAACTGTGCAATAGTCACATGCATTCCTCCCTCAAGCAGGTCTGCTCTGCTGCCTAATGATGTTTCCTCAAAATAAGAGAGAAAGAAGGCAGACAGACGACAGTCTGACAGACAGACACAGATGGACACCGAAAGGGACAAATCCAGACAAAAAACAGGCATGGAGAGGAGAGGGACAGAGGGGAGAGGAGATAAGAAAATGAGGACAGGACAGGAGAGGGCAGATTATTCTTCCTAAAAGAGTTTATTGGGGCGGCTAGTTGGTGCAGTGAATAGAGCACCAGCCCTGGAGTCAGGAGGACCTGGGTTCAAATTCAGCCTCAGATACTCAACACTTACCAGCCATGTGACCTTGGGTAAGTCACTTAACCCCAATTGCCCCTCCAAAAAGAAAAAAAAAGAGTTTATCCCCTTCAGTGCTGTCAGCCAGCAATTCTCTGGGTCCTATGGATGACTCACCAGAGTATGCCCATAGCCCTTGGAGATATCAGATATCTTCCAACAAAGGTCATCACTAGCTAAGGGAAGCCATGAAATCAATCAGGGACTCCCCAATCAATCCTGCTTCCATGAGTACCTGTCACATCCCTCAGTAGAAAACAGGCTCCCTGAGGGCAGGAACAGTTGTATTTTTGTCTTCTTTTTCTCAGTGGTTGTCACAAGAGTAGAAGCTTTATCAAAGTCTATTGAATTGAACCAAGTGGCTGGTGATGAGATCACTGCCTATGACCTTAGGCTGGTAGTCTCTGGTTCTCTTTGTCTGAATCTCCTAATCTTCAGTAAAATGGGAATATTCAACATTCTGTAGGAGAACACTGATCAAGGACTGTCATCACCATGATCAACAGACATTTATTAAGAACCTATAGTGTTTATGGTGGATTTAGACAAAGGTCTGAGATTCGGTTGCCATCAGGGTTTTATTGCCTAATTGGGGAGACAGGACAGATACATAATGACAATAATTATAATAGCTAATGATCATGTAGCTGTGTGACCCTGGGGCATTCTGAGCCTCAGTTTCTTTCCCTGCTGAATGGGGATAGTAATGCCTGTGCTACCTATTTCACAGGGCTAGTGGAGAACCAGAAGAAAGTGGCGTCATGAAAACCCAGAGAGGAGAGAACATTCAGCAGAAAAGGGTTTGTGTGAGTTTATCATCTCTGCTTCTTCCAGGGACCCAGTGAGAACTATAAACCTGAAGGAAGAGAATGCTGAGAAAAGTGAGTGAATTTGGGAAAGTGGGCAGTGTGATACAGCAGACAGAGAAGTGACCGACCATAGAGTTAGCACTATCCAGGTGATGACAGGAGCACTGAAAGGTATTTAGAGATCTGCAAAGTGCTTTACACACATATGCTGTTTTATTTGGTACTCCTCTGCCACTGAAGTCCCTTCCCGCTTGTGGGCCTCAGTTTCCCTGTCTGTAAAATGGGGAGTTGGACTAGATAGTCTCTGAGGGCCCTTCAAGTTCATCCTCTATCTTTCCATTATATTGGAATTGAAGCTCCATGGGCCTCAGTTTCCCCCTCTCTACAATGAGAAGGGTGGCCCCCATGGCCTCTGGAAGCCTTTCCAGCTCTGGGTCTCAGATATGAGGAAAGGTGGATGGTACTGGCAGCTCACCCCTGGTGACCTGTCTCTGTGACACTGGGGCAAATAGAGATTTATGTGCACAGGATTTCAGGGGCCATGATTCCAGTTCCCTCATCTACCAGAGGAGGAAACTGAGGCTCAGGGAGGTGCCTCTGGTTACACAGACAGTAAGTGGCAGACAGGATTCAAAACCAGGTCCAGCAAGAATTCTATGATACTACCCTGCCTCCCAAGTCATTTCATCGGTCTAAGCCTCAGTTTTCCTATCTGTGAAATAGGTGGGGGCATATTGAGCTTTAAGACTCAGCTCACACAGCACCTGCTACATGAGGCCTTGGCTGCTTCTCACTCCAACCCCACCCCCCAGAACTGCTGTGTGTTTAGATGTCCACCTGTGATCCTTCCCAAGAGGACGCAAGTCCTTGTCCAGCACCATCCTCTGATCCTCCTTCTGGGATGGAGGTGTGTGAGTGGTAGTGGTGGTGGCAGGGGTCCTCTGAGGTTGGCAGGATTCTTGCCGAAGGGACAGCGAGCCCTCACCAGGTTCACTACAGCCATTGTAGCTAAAAAGCCTTGGCTTCGGAGGCAGAAGCACCGGGACCTGAATCCTGGACCTAGCTTTGCCACAAGGCACTGGGCATCCTTGGGTGAAGCCCTTCCAATCTCTGGACCCCAGCTTCCTCACTGGTAAGATGAAGGTCTTGGCCACCATGGACTCTGCCCTAGGGGACCCCTGCTATGGAAGGCTTGGCTAGGGGGAGGGGAATGGGACTCCAACTGAGAGGCTGGGTAGGCCAGCTCCGGCAGAGTGGGGGAGCTAGCGTTGCATCCCGGGGAAGGCAAAGCTCAGACGAGGAGGAGAAGGGTGCCTCCAGGGATGGGACCGTGAACGATCGCTGCAAAGATGGGAAGGGAGTGGCGTCCCAATCTCACCTCAAGGTTGAGGGGTGGGTGGGGATCCAGGCTTCTAGGGTACAGGGTCCCTGGGGCCTCAAAAGCAGAGAGTGAGGGAGAGGGAGAGGGAGAGGAAAGGGGGGGAAGGGAGAGGGAGAGGGAAGAGGCGAACTGGGCCCCGGGAGCCCTCGGGCTGGCCAACCTCCCAGCTGCGCTGCGGCAGGAGCTCGGAGGGGGAAGGGAGGGTCCGGGAGGGGGAGGGGAGGTGAGGAGGAGGGTCTGGGAGGGGCAGGGAGCCACGCCCTCCTCTTGGCCGGGGTCTCTCTGGAGAATGGGGGCGGAGGCGTGGCCAGGCATCATCCGGGGAGAGGGAGGAGGCAGAACGAGCGTGAGCGCTGCGGAGACAGAGAAAGACAGACTGAGAGGTAGAGGGAAAGGGAGAGGGGCGAGGGAGTCCGAGTCGGCCCCGCGGGAGACCAGCTGCAGCCCTGGAGAGTGAGCGGGC
>NW_027185798.1:1104293-1118075 GCF_028583685.1 Petaurus breviceps papuanus
GGGGGGGGGGGGGGGGGGGGGGGGGGGGGGGGGGGGGGGGGGGGGGCGGGGGGGGGGGGGGGGGGGGGGGGGGGGGGGGGGGGGGGGGGGGGGGGCAGAGCACCAGGTGATGGGGATACGGATGGGGATGGGGATGGGCATGGGGCTGGAGATGGGCATGGGGCTAGAGCTGGGTCCGGGCTGGGAGGGCTCGGGAGGTGCTGGAGAGATGGGGAGGCAGTAGGGGCGACACTGGAGAGGCAGGGCAGGGCAGGGCAAGCGCGGGACTGGGAGCGTCCGGCCCCAGGACTCCCCCACCGCACCCCACACCCGGGGTGTGTACCCTCCACCTTTCCTCATATCTTCCCTACCACACTCAGCTCTTGGGTCTCCTGGCTGCTGAGACAGGGCGGGCGCCCACACTACGTCCAGTCCTTGGGTCCCTCCATCAGCCCTGCTCTGCTGTGCGGCGGGGGCATGGCTCAGGCTCACCGTTCTCCTGAAATCCTAGACCTGATTCGCACCCCACTCCGGCTTTCCTACTCTGGCAACCCCCGAGGCAACAATGAATGAACCAGCCCCTCCCTTCTTTCTTCCCCGCTTCCCCTTCCCTTCCCGGGCTGATATCTTCGACTGAAGAGACCAGAAGAGCCCCAGAGGGACCGAACCTCTTTTTCAGGTTCTTCCTTCCTTCCTTCCCTTCCTCCAGCCCTAGGTTGGTCTGGGCCAATAGTTTGCAGCCCCTTTAAACGGCCCCCTACTTCCCCTTCCCACAGCTGGCGGCCGCTTGGAAGCCCAGAGGGACCTGGGCAGGTACGGGGCAGGGCGGGGCTGGAGACCTGAGGATATTGTAGGGGGCCCCCCCCTCCCGCCCAGCGCCCATCTGCCCTTCCCTCCCCTTCCCTCCCCTGTTCCCTCTAGCTACTCATTAACCCTGTGGTCCCTGGTTACCAGGAGATGTCTCCTGGCCTCTCACGGTTCCCAAGGTAATGGTGGGGAGAACAGGTAAGCAGATGTTTCTCACCTGCCGGCTGTTGCCTGGGTCTCTCTAACCCATCGAGATCAAGGAAACACTTGAGTCCCACACTGTCTAGAAACTTTTTCTAGAGTCTGGCTTCCATTGAACTCCAGGGACAGCTTCCCTACCATAAATGCCACTGGAACTCTAGTCTCTCCCTGTCTCTAGAATGCCCCCCTCATCACTGCTTCATTCCCCCCCCCCCAGCTGAGCCAGACCGGTCCAAGAGGCAGAGAGAGCCACCATGCCTGGCCTGTATTGCCCATCGACTTGGACTCCTCTGCCCCTCAAGGACTCCTGGGTCCGGGCTTGTGCCAATGGCCCTTGCTTGGGCCTCAATGCCCGCCTCACTTACCACAACCCAGCACCAGAGCCTGTGGAAGGTGAGGCAAAGGTGTGGTGGCCAGAAAGCAGAGACAAGTAGGGATGGGAAATCCAATGGACTTGTGAGAGTCCAGGGGAGCAGGGCAAATGCATAGGGGTCAGCCCTCCATTTGCAATCTCCCAATCACTACAGGGGTGTTTGTATATCCACTGGCTGAGGCTGAGGCTGAAGTGGTGTCTGGCTTCGAGGCAGAAGCAGCTGGAAGGCGGGTCTCCTTCCAGTTGCAAAGCTGCCACAGAAGCCCCAGTGAGCCCTGCTGCCGGGAGTTGCGTCCAGAAGCTGGTCTGCCCCGCCGTTGTGCCCAGGGTGAGGGGAAAAGGAAGGGGGTCAGAGAAAGGTACATGCACACAGATAGGAACAGATACAGGTGCACATACACACAGATGAGATCCCTGTACAGAGGGAAACACAGAGTGATGTGGATGTGTACAGAGACAAAGGCCCAGAGAGTGCTGAGATATAGGACATTTTCCTATTTTCCTCATCTGTAAAATAACGTGGTTGGATTAGACAATTAGGCAGATCCCTCCCTATTCTAAATCCTGTGCTCTGAGGCCTCCAGGGATAGGGGCACCTAGCTGGGAGCCCCTTGACAACTCTTCCTCCCCATCCCCCTCCCACTGGGTTACAATCATCCCACCTGGCCTTTCCCCTCCCTACCAGTCAGCAGGATTGTGGCACTGAATTTCTTTTGTAAAGGAATAAGGCTATGTGTGGGACAGAGTAAGGACAGTATGATTCAGAGGGTGGATGGGGGCAGTCGGAGGATTTAGAGGCCAAGCCCAGCTCTGCCACTGTTCCTGTGAGGAGGATGGGGGAGAATCGTAAAGGAGCCCAAAGGGAAACATGACTGAGGTGGCTTCATGGGCAAGGCCAAAGGTCGGAGGTTCTGGGGCAGCTGTGGCCTGCTGGGTTGGTTACCCTCTCTCTTACCCTCTATGATCAGTCATCAGCTTCCCAAAGCATCCCCTTCCAATTGCCACCACTTCCTCAAGAACCACCCACTACCAGCCCACAGTCCCAGGGCATCCCTTTGTCATCCCTGAGCCTGGCACTCCCCGGCTTCTACCCACTTCTGACTTTCACCCTCAGGACCATTCTTATCTCTGACCCCACCACCATAGGTCATTTGGTTCTCCATCCAGCCCAGGCCCGCTCCACACTGGTGCTGCCCACAGGCCTCATCGCCCCTGAAGGGACCATTACCGTGTCACTGAGGAGCAGCCGAGAGCTTCACACGAGGCCAGACGGGGCAATACGTGTAGCCTTACCCTCCATCCTCACCCCCCTGGCCCAGTCCAGCCCAGCCAGACCCTCTGGCCTCTGTGACGACAGGTTGGGCCTATGGTGATTCTCCCTCTCTCCTTGCCTGGGCTTTTCTGGGACTCCCTGGGGTGAGGAGCAGTCAGCCAAGAGAGGGTGGGCATTGTAACAATAAAGGGTACAGCCAGAGAGAGTGGAGAAGCGCAGGGGGCGAGGCATTGCAGGGGAGACTAGATAAAAGCTCAGTGAAGGCCTGGCTCCTTGGGGTTGGGGCAGTGGAGGAGGGTGGGAGGGAGTCGTGCAGGGTGAAGAGTGATATGGCCCTTCGTCCCTTCCAGTCCCACCAGCTGCTTTGGGGTGGGCACTCCTGAGGACGAGGGGCCTGCCCTGCAAGACTCACCAGCCCCCAGGGACATGTTCTGTGGCCCTGCCCGGTGCCCAGGTCCATACACCTTTTCCTTTGAGATGCTGGTGACTGGACCATGCCTATTAGCAGGTGAGTACTTCTTACAGGGTCTAGCCAGTGGGGAGCTGCAGGCTGCCTGGGCATCTGTTCTGCCCTGGGATGTCCCTAGGGTCAGGCAAACTGCCAGCCAGCCTCTGCTGTGTAAAGGCACTGGCTTTCAGGAAGCAAGAAAAACAGAAGAAAAGCCCCTCCTCCCTTGAGAAGCCCCAGGAAGTGGGAGTGAGCATTTATGAGCCCCTACTGTGTGCAAGGCATAAGGGATACAAAAGCCAAATGAAAGTCCCTGTCCTCAAGGGCCTTCCATTCTATCAGGAGAGACAGGTAGAGAAGGATGTTTGATATGTACACGTGTGCACATGTACATACACATAATATCCACATAGATATAATTTAGATACTGTCATCATCTCCATTTTGCAGTTGAGGAAACCGGACAAAGATGGCAGTTAAGTGACTTGCCAAGGGTCTTACAGCTAGTAAGAATCTGAGGGTAGATTTGAACTCTGCTCTCCTTGAATTCTGTCTGCTTCACCCACATATGTATGAAGACCAAAAGGTGTGTGGATGCCAGATTTTGAAGGGTTTTATGCCAGAGGAGTCTATTTCTATTAGACCCTAAAGGTAATAGGGAGTTCTGTAAGTGGGGAATGTCATGGCCAGAGCTGCAGATGAGTGGATGGTGGGGCAGAAGGGTGGACTGATGTATGAATGGGTAGACATGCGTAAGGAATGAAAGCATGAGTAGATGGACCAAGAACTTTTTAAGTGTTACAAGATTCCTGGCCAGGGGAGGGGAAGGGGGGGAGAGGCAGAGGCTGGGATCAGGAGGGCGCTACCCTCTTCCCCTCTGCTCTTTCTTTAGAATCCTGCCACCCAGGCTAACAGCCACAATGTTTACAACTATCTTATTTTTTTTTGGAGGGGGTAAGGTAGGGCAATTGGGGTTAAGTGACTTGCCCAAGGTCACACAGCTAGGTTTTTTTTTTTGTGTGTGTGTGTGTGTGTGTGTGTTAAGCATCTGAGGCCGAATTTGAACTCAGGTCCTCCTGACTCCAGGGCCAGTGCTCTATTCACTGCCCCATCTAGCTGCCCCTGGTTTACAACTATCTTGCAGTAAGTTCAAGAAACTTGCCAGGCCCATCTGCTTCTCCCACATGATGTTGGGCAAGTCACTTAACCAGTGAAATGAGGACTTTGGGCTAGGATTTAGCTCTTTACCCATGAGCCTAAGAAGTCACGATTCTCTGCCATTTATCAGCGCTTTGGCAGCAGGGCCTGGCATCACATTTTATAACCCCGACATAGAGAACAGAGCCTCAGATAGAGGGAGGGTACGTGGGAAAGTTGGGTTAAATCTGAGTGCCCCATGATTCGGGAGGAGATGGGTTCAAACCCAGCTCTAGACACTTACTGGCCACTTCACCTTGGAGCCTCAGTTTCCCCATCTCTCAATTCGGGATAATAATAAAAATATTCGTATTGACTCTAGCACTGTTGTAAGAACCAGAGGAGATATTTAGGCTTTGAAGAGGTGCCGTTTGTAACGTTGCTGCTGTTTGCTTCTGTGGTAGGCACAGGGAGGGTTAGAAAGTTGCCTCAGACACTTCCTCATAGGTTCTGGATGGCCCAGGGTCCTCAAAGGCTCTGACAGCGGAGCACACGGGGGGCGGGCCCCAGCAAGGGGCGGGGCTTTCGGGATGCACCTCTCCTCTCTTACTGGCCTGTGCACCCTCCGGCCGAGGCTCTGCCCCAGTATTGGTGGGACAGCTCGTCACTCCAGCTATTCAAAGGAAGATGAACTATTTTTAGTCCCAGCCCCAAAGGGCTGCAACTAGAGTAAGATTAGAGATTCTGGAAGTAAGCATTGCAAACAGTCCCACATGGCACATGCCCGAGTGAGTGATGGAAGTATCCTTTTTCCTGGGCCTTTAGGTTCTTTGCCTCCCTCCATGGGGACTTTGGGCTAGGATTATCTGTGGGGGGTTATCTGTGCTCGCTGGGGCAGCAGAAACGGGGATGCAGTGATACCCCCTCCCCGCCCTTTCCCCTTCTGTTCCTCAGGCCTGGAGAGTCCCTCCCATGCCCTCCGCGCAGATGCCCCACCTCATGCCAGCTCTGCAGCCACTATCTGTATCACCCTGGCTGAAGGGCACCCCTGTGACCGGGCCCTGGAGATCCTGCTGCACCCTAGTGGTGAGGGCCCAGAGGGGAGAAGGGCTGCTCTCCTATCGGCAGAGCCCGGCGGGGGGTGGGTCCCTGGGGTCTTTCGGTATGAAGGAGGTGGGCAGGAGGAGATCGACAGCTGTCCTGAAGTGGCACCCCCCCCAAACTCCATCCCCCCAGAGCCTCACCAACCCCACTTGATGCTGGAGGCCGGTGGTCTGAGTGCGGCAGAGTATGAGGCCCGGGTGAGGAGCCGAAGGGACTTCCAGCGTCTCCTCCGAAAAGATAGTGATGGAGATCGACAGGTATGGGGGTGGGGCAGATCAGACACCTTGGGGAAGGAGCCTAGGGAAGATCTGGCTTGCTGGGGAGGGACGGGGGCAGATCAGACACCCTGGAGGAGGAGCGTAGGGAACATCAGGCATGGGGGGTGGGGGGGAAATCAGACACTCTGGCTCCTTTCACTCTTCAGAGACTGTAGTAAACTGTGACTCCAGTCCAAACATATGAAACAAACAAAAAAAGAGTCATAAAGAGCAGAAAGATAATACAGAACGTGTCATTACTGAGCAAATTCCTGGATGAGGAGGGAAGTAGAGCATGAGAGCCCGGGAAGCACATTAGAAACATCATTTCATTTTGTCTGCAAATGTGAGGAAATCCCCATTTTACAGATGAGGAAATTGAGCTCAGAAAGGAAGCAGTGATTTAGTGCGCGGTCCTAGCCGGGTTTTTCATGCCAAAGACAGAATCAAAGATGGACCAGGGATCAGAGATTGAGGAGGGGGGTGCCGGGGATCTCAGGGGTCGTCTTGTCAAACCTCATTTACAAGCAAGGAAGGACTGGAGCTGGGTCACTCAGCTATTCAGTGTCTGACTTGGGATTTGAACCCTGATCCTTCTGGCCCCAAATTCACAGCTCCATCTGCTGGTGTTCCAGTACCAAAAATAGCTCCTTTCCTTCTCACTCTCAGATCATAGTCATTCTAGAGCAGCCTCTTGACAGGCTGAATGATTAATGAATAGGGAGCCCCATGAAAATGACAGGAATGTGCAGTGCCTCCTGGGAACTGCCCAGAGGTCCCTGGGCACATGGCCATTGCTCCTGCTCCTTCAGAAGCTGCATGGAGTGCCTGGGTGCCCCCACTCCTGAGGGGCCCTGGCCAGTCTCCTAGGCTGTGACTCAGTGAGGGTGCCTGGTGTCTAGGTATGGTTCCTGCAGCGTCGATTCCACAAGGACATCCTCTTGAACCCAGTGCTGGTGTTAAGCTTCTGCCCAGATCTGAGCTCTGGGTCCCTGGATCCTGGCTCAGCCACGAGGGAGTGTCTCTTCCTAGTGGACAGCCGAGGGCTCACTTACAAGGCCAGTGGGGCTGGGGAGAGGGCATGATGGGTTGCATCCTACCTTCCTGCCTTAGCCAAGGCAGCATGATGCCCGCTGCTCCCCAAGCCACCAGCAGCACCATCATGGTGGGTGGTGTGCAGGGGCCCTCACTTCCCCCCATCGCTCCTCAGGAAGCCCTGCTCCTTGCTGTGAAGTCCCTCCCACCTCAGACGCTCATCAACGTTGCTACGTTCGGCTCTTCTGTGCACCCCCTCTTCCCTGGCAGCCAACCCTGCAACGATGTGAGTCCCACCCTTCTTCCTAGACTTGAGTCATTGCTGAATTCTTTCAACAGGGAACCCCAGGGAAGCTTTGGGAGCTCTCCTCCTAGGACTGAGTAATTCATGCGTCTGCTGCCGAGACCTTGAGCCTAACGATCTCCCTTGTCCTCTACTTTCTCACCCATAAAATGAGGCGGGATCACCTAGATGGCCTTCAAGGTCCCTTCCAGCTCTCGATATATGGCGGCCATATAGGAGGCCATCTACACCACTGGCCCCCTCCCCTTTGCAGTGATCTGCCCAAACTCACAGAGCGTGAACCCAGGCGCTTCAGCTTCCAGAGACCCCCACCCCAGCCCTCCTCCCTTCTCTCCCCTAGCACACAGTGCAGTTGGCCTGTGAGGGCATCAAGGCGCTACAGAGAGGATGGGAAAAGCCCGATGTACTGGCTGGGCTGCGCTGGGCCCTGGAGCTGCCAGGGCAGCGAGGCCACCCTCGGCAGCTGTTCCTGCTCACAGCTGCAGCTCCCACTGCTTCTGCCACCCACCACACCCTCGAGTTCATGAGACACCATGGGGGCATGGCCAGGTAAGAACCTTGGGCTGAGGGCTCCCAAGGGCTGGGGTCACTCGGCTCAGCCCTTCTATCCGACCTGCAGGTGCTTCTCCTTTGGGCTGGACCCTGCCGGCTGCCAGCTGCTCAGGGGACTGTCTGCCCTCAGCCGGGGCTGTGCTTACTTCCTGCGCCCTGGGGAGAGGCTGCAGCCCATGGTGAGTTTGAGCGGAGGGAGCCTCCACCTCACTCTGGCACCTTCCCTCCCTGTCTCAGCCGTCACTTACCCTTTGTTCACCTTTACCTGTGAACCTAGAACTCCCCCCAGGGCCCGGGCCGAGTGGAAGGCCATGATCCCCTGTTGCTTAGGGATACGTCTTCTTCCCTGGATCCCTACAGCTAGTGAGGGCGCTGCGGACTGCCCTGGAGCCGGCTCTGAGTGACATTTCCGTGGACTGGTTTATGCCTGATTCTGTAGAGGCGTTGTTGACTCCCCGAGAGATCCCTACGCTCTACCCAGGAGACCGACTGATCGGCTACTGCTCCCTCTTCCGTGTGGAAGGCTTCCGGCCCCGACCACCTGTGGTAATCACAAGATCTGGGGGAAGAGGAAAGATGGGAGAGCCAGACAATATCGTACTAAACCAGGGCTCTGGTGCCAGGATATTGCTGGAGTGCTATCTCCGGCAACTAGCCTTTATTAAGCACCTGCTGTATGCCAAACAAAAATTAAACAGTCCTTGGCCTCAAGGAGCTTACACTCTCTCAAGGGAACCAAAGATACCGACGTACTGGGCTGGGGAGGGGCTAACAGTCCTCTGGTGTGCTTATCAGCCACTTCCAGGGCCTCAGTCTCAACGGAACCCTTCTCTTATGCTAATCAATCCATAAGCTTTCTTTGGTGGTACTGTGCTAGATTGGGTTACGCAGAAAACAGCCTGTGCTGGTGAAGGTGCTTACCAGGGAAATGCATGTGTAAATCCAAATAGAAAAGGGGCCCTCAGCTCCTAGGCTGCTGGCCTTGACCCCTCTCAAGCCTCACTGCTTTGAAGGCTGGAAGAGACCTTCGCACTTGCTCCTTTCTCAGGGTCAAGAGCACGGATGGAGGAGCTCAGGGGGCTCGGTCTTCCCATCTCCAGAAGAGCCATCGGCTACTAGCCACGGCACGGAGCCAACAGGGGCCACAGACCCCCCAGAGTCGTGCACAGCTTCTGCCAGCCACTATGGTCCTGGGGACTCAGAGAGGAGTGAGTGTGGGTGGGAAAGCCCACCAGGGAAAGGGAAGGAGAAGCCGGGGGCCTCCTCTTCCATCCTCCCAGGAGGTGCTGATCCCCCTACAGATCCTGTCACTGACCCCGGGACAGAACCTCCATCAGATGCAGCCATCTGGCAGCGGATCTTTCATTCCTCCTACATCCGTGAGCAGTATGTGCTGACACGATGTTCCACCAGCCCAGAGCCAGGCCCTGGTTCCCCAAGCAGCAGTGAGTCCCCAGGATCCTGGGGCCTTGGCTCTCCTGAGAACAGTGCCCCCCCAGTTCTCCCTTCTCAGCAGGGCCACCGAAGCCTGGCTTGGGGAGACCCCGTTGCTGCTGCCACCAGTCACTCTTGCCCGCTGCCCCTGTCAACCCCATTCACGGTGAGGCAAGAGTCAGGACAGAGCAGGATGGAAGGCAGGGAAGGATCCCCTGGACTGGTGCCAAGCAGTCACCTGTCTTTTGCAGGCTCCACCCCTAGCCCTAGACACACCAGGCCAGCTTCCAAAAACGGCTTTCACTGGGCGCAGCCTCTCGACCCCCCAGGGTGGAAAGGACTCTGTTCTTCACCCCCGAAGGAACCAGTCCCTGGGTGGACAGCTGGATAAACCAAGCCCAGAGCAAAGGCAGCAGCTCCACAGAAGCCTTGACGACTCAGGTAAGAAATGAGGTGTGGGGGGGTCCATCTGAGCCCCTGGAGAGGGATCCAGTACGAGACAAACTGGCCAGGCTGGAAGATGGAGTGGGACCGAATGTACACACAGGGTCTTTCAAAAACCCCACCTTGGAGATCTTGGGGAGGCCACTTCACCTTCCCAGCCTCCACAAACTTGGGGATTTTCATTGTCTTCCAGCTCTAAAGATCATGCTCTCACCTCTTCTTCCTTCACCCCCATGTAGGAAACCTGCTCTCCCCAACACCCTTGGATTGGGACATGTTAGTGGAGCCCCCCTTCATGTTTGCCCCCTCACCATCTGCAGAAGAGGCTGCCCCCTCCCCCCCAGTCCCACCTCCTCCACCCCTTCCCCAGCCGCCACGGTGTCACGTGGCAGTCCGGGCACTGCAGGATGGGCAGCCTATGTGCTGGGAGGTGGGCGCTGGCTTAGAGCCATTCCTAGGGAGTACAGAAGATTCTCTGCCACCATCTCCCGAGAGGGGAGATGCCTGGGACCAAACCCTACACCGGCTGACAGCAGCCTCTGTGGTCCGGGACAATGAGCAGCTGGCCCTGCAGGGGGCAGAGCCAGGTAGGTGCAGGAAGGCGGCCCTGTGGGGGGCAGAGCCAGGTGGGCACAGGGCCACCCTGTGAGGAGGAAGGCAGCTTCCAGCCCCTCTGACCCCCTGGTTGTGTGCCCTGTAGGTCCCATCCGCCGCTTCCGGCTCAGAGCCCTCCAGACGAGCAAGGCTTCTGCAGCTGCCTCCCTGTTCACCTACCCAGTGGCTGTGGATGCCAGCACACGTGAGGCCCTCCCTGTGGCGCTCCAAATTCACAGATCAGGTAGACCCTTCACAAGTCGTTTCCACTTGGCCGAGACCACCCCAGCCCCCACTACAGGGCTCTTCTGGCCTCTTATCTTTCTACAGAGTCGGTGCTGCCAACCCCAATATCTGCCTCCTCTGCAGCCTTTCCTGAAGCCCCTGATCACCCTGAGGGTAATGCCCTGGCTAAGCGGGACAGCCAGACTGGGGGCTCTGGGGGATCAGTGGTTTATCTGTTGGTCCATTACAGGGCTTGCGGATAATTCCTCGACCAGCTCCCGGGACTCTGAGAACAGTGCTACTTCAAGGTATAAGCAAGGGTGACGCCCAAACTGAGGGCCCCCAGACCGGCAGGGGGGTGTAGTTGGGGACCACTGCCTTTCTTTCCCCCAGGTTTGGCTGGAGGAGGTTTGGTTCTGGCTGCAGACTCTACAGCCCAGAGCCTAACCGGGGCCTGGCTTGGGATGGTGACAAGAGTAGCAGTGACCATGACTACCTCCCGTTGGTGAGGGCACAGAGGGGGATGGGTGACACCTAGTGGGGTGGGGCAAGGCCGGCCTGCCCCTGAGCCTGCGCCGCCATCCCCCCCTGACAGGTGCAGTTGCAGGAGGCTGCTGGCTCCTTCCGCTTGGATGGCCCCTTCTGTGTGGCAGTGCAGATCCCCCATGAGAGGCTGTGTAGGGCCTCGCCTTTCCTGGCACACCGGGCTACCCTCAGCCCGGCCTCTGCCTCCTCACCGTGGGCTCTCCTGGGCCCGGGATCTGGGGATGGGGTGACAGCTTCGGGGAGCCGGTCCCCCAGCACAGGTTCAGAGGGACCAGGCCAGGTGGACAGTGGGCACGGGTCTGACACGGAAGCCTCGGAGGGTGCCGAGGGCTCAGGGGGCCCCGACCTGCGGGGCCGGAGCTGGGCCACGGCTGTTGCTTTGGCTTGGCTGGAGCACCGCTGCACGGGCACCTTTGAGGAGTGGGAGCTGGTGGCAGCCAAGGCAGACAGCTGGCTGAGGGCCCAGTGCCTGCCTGACCGGCTGGAGCTGGCTGCCCTCAAGGCCGCTGCCCGAGGCCTCTTCCTGCTCCTCCGCCACTGGGACCAGAACCTCCAATTGCGCATGTTGTGCTACAGCCCTGCCAACGTCTGAGGGTCAGCCTGCCCCGGCCTCTCATGCGTCCTGCGCTCCCTCTACTCCAGAAAGTGCCTGCTCTTCTCCCCTCATCCACTTCCTTCTCCCTCTAAGACAGAAGCCGCCCCTTGGGGCCTGGGCCAGGGCCTCAGGGGCTGTTCAGAGGGCAGCCAGACAACAGGCCTCCACCCACTATGGCGACTGCAATAAAGTGCCTCTGAGGACCACGTGCGCACACATTTCCTTAATGACTGGCTGCTGCCCCTCGGGTCTGGGCTTGGCCAGGGACAGGAAGTCTAAGGAAGACTGCCAGATGGCACGGGGCTGGGGTTCGGCTAGCTTTATTGGGGAGGTAGCTTACAGGGACCCCCAGGGTCTGAGGCAGGGGCCATGGGACCTTGGGTGGCAGGAGCTCACGGGGCCTTCTTGCTGGGCTGAAGGAGCTGGGAGGCCTCGGGCTGGGCCCTGGAGCCCAGCCACAGCTGCAGCAAAATGACAGCGTGGCAGAGGTGCAGGGCCATGGAGCTGCAGGGCGTGGAGGGGTAGGTGTTCCAGGAGAGCTCGATGAGGCCAAGCACCAGTAACCTGGGGAAGAGGGGAAGAGGAGAAGCGGGCGGAGGGAGGCAGGCAGGCGGCCCCCTGGGCTATCCCCGCCAGCTCTCCCATGTTGAGTGGCGGCCTACCTGAGCAGGTGTGTGAGCCAGCGCGAGGGCGTTGCCCACAGGAGGTAGGGCAGCGTGTGGAAGTACCAGACGTAGAACTGGTAGTGAAGTGACCTGCTGAAGCAGACACCGATGAAGTTGGACGTGAAGAGCACAGAGACGATCTGTGTGGGTGGTCAAGGCCAAGAGTTCGAGAGACGCCATGTCTGCCCCTGCCACCACCCCACCTGGCTGCCCATGGGGCAAAGGATATGATTAGCGGTGAGGGGCCGGGTGGGGGGCTTCCTCTTCGAGGGCTCTTTCAGGAGGGACACAAGGCTTTCTCCTGACCTGGGGAGGAAAGAGTGACTT
The DNA here is from genome assembly GCF_028583685.1 of Petaurus breviceps papuanus. Taxonomy (NCBI): domain Eukaryota; kingdom Metazoa; phylum Chordata; class Mammalia; order Diprotodontia; family Petauridae; genus Petaurus; species Petaurus breviceps. Next base: position 1,116,594 of record NW_027185798.1, read on the forward strand.
GACCATCCCCCTCCTCCTACTTTACCCCAAAGGGAGGCCTGGGGCTCTAGCCCTGGCCTCTGCACACCTGGGCCACCTGCAGAAGACAAAGAGCGCCAGCAGACTGAGGTGAGCGGCCAGCAGCGCCAGATGGAAGGCGCGATTCTGGAAGAGCGCCTCAGGCAGGAATCTCCAGTTCACTGTCCAGCGGAAGAGGAACTGCCGGCCCAGGTCAAAGGAGCGGGACACGTAGCCGGCCGGGTTCTCCAGAAGGAACGGCAAGCCCAGGACGACCTGGGGATGGACAGATGCTGCTGTGGCCACGCACAGGGGCTTTCCTGAGTAGCCCCTGGGCTCACCCATTGTTAGGCACAGAACAGAGACAGGAGCTGGTCTGGAGGAGACCAAGAGGCTAGGATTCCTTTGAGAAGGACAGGGAACTGAAGGGACAGAGCACAGGGTGGCGCTATAGTCACCAAGAAGAGAATGGCTGGTATACCTGCAGGAGGGCACAGATGCCCAGCTTGGGAAGGGCCCCACGGAGGCCAAACTGGAAAAGGAGAAGAAAGAGCAGCCCCGGCGCGAAGAGCAGCACATTCATCTTCACAGACACCGCCAGACTGGGGCCCATTTACAAGGAAAGACTGGGAGTCAGTGCTGGGGCCCCAGAGGCCTCCCACATGGACAGCTGGCTGAGGGCCCCTTGCCCTCCCAACTCCCATGGATGCGTGTTAGAGAGCCCACCCCCCCATACATAGGCCAGATTCTGTTCAGGGAAGGACTGGAAGGAACCTTAAGCCCTTACCCAGCCTGAGGCCCCAAGGAGAGGACGGGGCAGAGATGGAAGGAAGGTGAAGGTGCCCAGCGCTCTTAGCACTGCGTTGGCGCCGTGCTCCCAGGCTCTGAGCCCCGCAACCCCCCCCCCCCCCCCCATGGCTGGTCTCTCTTCCCTTCTCCTGCAGGAAGAGGGGGAGGCTGGGGAGGGAACTGGGAAGGTAGGCAGGACTTGGCCAGGGATAGGAAGTTTGAACCTGAAACAGCCACACCCCCAGCCCCAGCGCTGGGACAGCAGGAGGTTAATGCTGAGGAACAGCAGTGCCATGGCCACAGGGTCATTGAAGAGCCGTAGCACGAAGATGGAATGGACCCGGTACGAGGCACAGCACATGAAGAAGAAGACGAAAGGGGGAACCTGCAGGGGGGACGGGGAGAGGGTCAGGACCCCCGCGCCCCCAGCGCACTGCAGCTGGGTGACCTTGGGGCAGTCACCGGCCCGATGGGCTTCTGTTCTCCCTTAAAAAAAACCAGCCCCCCCAGCACAGGCCCTCCTCAGAGGCATGGGTGTGAGTGGTGTGTGAGTGTGTGTGTGAGAGATATGTGTTCATGTATGAGTATATGTATGCGAGAGATGTGCGTACATGTGTGTTTGAGATGTGTGTATGTGTGTAGGAGTGTGTATGAGAGATGTGCATATGTGTATGGGAGAGTGAGAGGTGTGTATGT
>NW_027185798.1:1118085-1135895 GCF_028583685.1 Petaurus breviceps papuanus
GGAGAGTGAGAGGTGTGTATGTATGTGTGAGATGTGTGTATATGAAATGTGCATACGTGTATGTGCGTATGAGAGATGTGCGTATGTGTATGTGTATAGAAAAGTGAGAGGTGTGTATGTGTGAGAGATGTGTATATATGAGATGTGCGTACGTGTATGTGTGTAGGAGTGTGTGTATGTGTGTGTGAGAGATATGTGTACGTGTATATGTGTAGGAGTATGTGTGTGAAAGATATGTGTACATGTACTTGTATAGGAGTGTGTATGTGTGTATGAGAGATGTGCGTATATGTATGTGTATAGGAGAGTGAGAGGTGTGTGTGTGAGAGATGTGCGTATTAGATGTGCATAGGTGTATGTGTGTAACAGTGTGAGTGTGTGTATGAGGGGTGGGTGGATGGGTGCATGTGTGAGTGTGAGAGGTGTGTGTGTATGTAGTCACTCTGTTAAATGCTTCATAAACCCGGGTGTTAAGTGTGTTAGGAGCTGAGAGGAAGACCTAGCCAGCTTGGCGCTTTCCTGGCAAAGGAGGAGCTTCCCAAGCCTCCCTCGGAAGCCTTGGCTATCCCACCCTGGGCGCAAGGGACCTCACCCTCCTCGTCTGGCTGTAGATTCGGAAGACCAGCAGCAGCGTGGTGAGGTAGAGGCCCAGGAAGATGTGCTGGGCCAGGCGGATATCGGTGCCGCGGCTCGTGGCATAGTACAGCCCCATGAAGATGTAGACAAAGCCTGCGGGGTAGCTGGGGCAGGGGGCAGACCCAGTCCCGGTGAGTCCAGCCCGCTCCGAACTCGCCCTCACCCTCCCTGAGCTGCCCCCGCCCCCACGGGCCCCAGACTCACACGAGGGGCCCAGTGCCACCCTTGAGCTGAGTGTAGTCATAGGTGCCATTGATGACGCCTTCCACCTCCGACATGTAGGCTTTCCAGTCAATCTCTGTGTCTGAGAGAAGAGGGAGCCAGGAAGCTCCTCAGAGCAGATCAGATCCATTTCACAGGCTAAGAAACTGAGGGAGGGGGCGCATGGGAAGGGCCCCTGGCTCCGGGCCCAAACTGCCCAAAGCACAAAGCCATGGGAAAAAGGCAACTGTGCTTCAGAAACTCCCAGGAAGCAGGAACGTCTTTCCTTCTGAAAGACATCTCAGAGCAAAGCGGGCGCCCGTCCCCCAAGGTCGGCCAACCCCCGCCACCACTTCCCTTCTCTGTCAGAGCCCAAGGACCAGCGAGGGAGCCTGGGCCCTCTCGCTTGGCGCCTCTTCGAAAGCCTCAGTTTCCTCATCTGTCCTTCCATAAGGCATTTCTCCAGTCCTTTAGGGCTGACAAAACACCTACTCCACAGGGAGGGCGTGAGAGTCCGACTGATCCCATTTCGCAGATGTGGGAAAGTGAGGCTCAGAGAGGTTAGGGGCCTTGCTTAGGATGACCCGCACGGAGAGTTTTAGGGTCATTATTTGAACCCCAAGCTCACCTGGACCCCCGGGTTCTAAAGCCCTGGAAAGCCTGAAAATCCTCGCCCAGGCCTTGGCCCCGCCCCTCGAGCGTTTGCCCTCCCCAATCGTAGGCTTCGGCCCAGCTTCAGGCCCCGCCCCCACCCCAGGCCCCGCCCCTCCCCGCCCGTCACTCACAGGCCACCCTGCGTATGACCCAGTGGTTGATGCCCACCTCCGCCAGGCAGAGGCAGGCGGCCACGAGCGGCGTGTAGCGCGGCTCCAGCAGCAGCAGCCGCCGCTCCTGCCACGCCCGTTTCAGCGGCGCCGGCCCTAGGCCCAGCCCCCAGCGCGCGCCGGAGCCGGCCCCGGCCGGGCTCCGCTTCCGCAGCCCCGCCGCCATCTTCCCGGCGCGCCGCCTAACCCGGTCCTCCCCTGTCGCCGGAAACCAGAGCCCGTCGCTTCGAGGTTCCGGCGCTCCGCTTGAGTGCGCCTGCGCTGCCGGCCGAGCCCCACCTACTGAGCCTGAGCTCAGCCCCGAGGCCCTGGAGGGCTCAGTCCCCTCCCCCAACTCCCTGGTGGCTGGATTCAAGGTCCCCGGCCTACCTTGGGGGACTCCTCAGTCTCTGAGCTCTGGGTTCGTCATTTGTTTAAAAATCAACAACAGTCCTTGGACAAAATGATGTGCAAAGCTCCCTCTATTAAGTACCTGGGTCCCACACCCGGGCAGGACATCTGTTATGTCTGTCCGGTGGCACCAGGCCACGTGGTGCTTCTCCTGGGAGAAAGTAAGCCTCTTGAAGGCAGAGGCTTCCATTTTTGCGCTTGGAAACCTGAGATTACCTAAAGCCCAGCTCTGGGCATCTCGGGTTTACCTAGCTCAATTAGAATGCCAGTTTCTTGAGGACTGGGCAGGTTTTTGCTTTTATTCGTATTCCTGGTTGGTTGCTGTCCTTTGTTCTGGGAGAGAACTAAAATGACATGGCTGGTAGAGTCAAATTACAATGCCTCTGACTGTTCCTGATCAGACCAATACAGAAGGGGTTTGGGCACAAATAGTCCACTGAATATGGGGGTGCATTCTCATCTGGGGTTGCCTTTGAGCTACTTCAAGTCTGCTGTGCTCATAGACCACCTTCTCTGATTCTGGCACACCATGCTGGGCTGTCCTGTGCCAGTGTCTCCCATGTCACACAATCAGTTCTAAACTTCTTCAGAGAGAATTTGAGAGTGGCCTTGTATTGCTTCTTCTGACCTCTATGTGACTGCTTGCCCTGTGTGAGTCCTGCCACTGGACTGTGATGCCTCTGGATCAGAGAGTGAGGCCAACCTTAATGCAACTCTGAGTTGATTAATTAATCTTCAAGTCAAAAGACATTACCCATACCATTTTACCATTTTTACCTACCTCAAAATTCTGTGATGATGGCTCAGATGGGCTGGAAGCCAGATTCACAACCCTGCACACAGGCAGCCCAGGTCACAGGGTCATCTCATTGGAAACAGCAGTGGAATTCTGCAGTCCCCTGGGTGTCTGAGCAGCTTTTTTAAGGATCAAACTGCATGAGATAGATAGATGGATGGATGTGATGGGGTGGTGAGACCTGGACCCTGTAATGGGAATGCAAATTTGGAAGATCTTCCCTGCCCCTAGGCTAAAGTGCACCTGAAGCCTGGGGAGGGAGGCTTGTTTTTCAGTAGATACTTTTTGATTGGCCAGTGGGTCAATAAGGTTGTTACTTACATTCTCTGAGCCAGGAGAAGGCTATATAAGCCCTGATGTGAGGCTTTGTTTTGGGGGCTCACTTTGAGAAGTGTTCTGTGATTTGATATGGATTCTGGGAAGCCGTTGTCTGGAGCCCCCCCGGCTTTGAAAAACCCAGATGTTGATTTGGTATGGATGTAATGGTTGGACAGTTTGGAAATCTGTCTACTTGATCTGTCTCTGACTTGATAATTCTGTCTGTGTACTTTGAAGTTTGGGGTGCCGACCTTTTCCCCTGAACAAGGTAAAGGATATATGTCTGACTGATTAAAGTAAGCTTGTTAACCCATTTTGAGTTGCTTTCCTTTATCAAAGCAGATCCAAGAACCTGTGGTGGCAGCAAACCCTGAGGACGTGCTTGGGGTGCTTGCTGCTACAGACCCCTAAAAGAAAAAGACCTTATCTTTAAAAGCAGCCCAGATCACTGGCTTCTCACCTAAAGCATATGGCCCACCCCAGCCCACCTTGATTACTTAATCTGCTTGTCACACCTTAATCCCAGCCAGATCTTCCCACAGTCTTTCTGCATAAAAGTGTAGATTTTATCCCCATTAAATGACTCAGATTCTTACACAGTAGACTCAGTAGGAGTCTGGCCTGCTTCTATTGGTATTACAATAAACTCAATATTTGGACTGAAAGAAGGTTTGAGTGGTCGAATTCTTTCGAGGCAGACTCCTGCCCTGTACCCTTGCATTTCAGGGTTCCTAGCACCCCTAGATTGAAAGAGGTAGACAGAGTAGGTAGGTAGATAAATAATGATAGACCTAATCGACAGGTACATCAAAAGAGTTATGTATTAAGCCCTTACTAAGTGCCAGCAAAAAGTGTTTAATGGATGCTTTGCTGAATGAAAGGAACTTTTCCAGAGTCACACAGCTACTAAGTAGCAGGGGTCTGGTTTATACATGGTCCTTTGCCTATTTCTCCTTGGATTAGAATGTGAGCTTCTCTAGGGCAATGGCTGTTTTTGCTCATTTTTATAATAGAAAAAGTCTAAACCAGCACTGGCTGTCTGATTCTGGAGACCGCAGTGCGGCTCCAATGCCAACACCTGCATTTCCCTGGTTTCAAGTACGTGTCACTTTCTAGGGAAGGGCGGTGCTCGCCTGGAAGCGGTAGCTAGGGGCAAGGAAAGCGGTTTCCAAGCCGGCCGGATGTGCTCGTAGCACCTTCTCCGGCTCGGAAGTTCCACGTGTTTCTGATGAATAAGTGTGGGGTAGGGGGATGGGGGTAGGCGGAAGCTGGAGGCGGTGACTCTAGGCCCGAAGCCCCAATAGACAGTCAGCAGGTTAGGCTCCTCCCCGGACTCCAATTGACTGAGGCTCGGCCTAGGCCCCGCCTCCTCCCCACTCCAATTGGCTACGGCCCATTCCAGGCTTCCAGACCGCACCCCAGCCGTAGCATGGCTTCTTCGCCTCCGCTCCCCAAGAAGAACTCCGAGTACCGGGAGGCCCAGTACTGGGACAAGCGCTACCAGCACGCACTGGACACCGCCCCCTACGAGTGGTTCGGCGACTTCGAGGCCTTCCGGGACCTTTTGGAGCCCGAGCTGCAGCCGGAGGACCGGATCCTAGTGCTTGGTATGCCCCCTCACGGCTTCCAGGCGGTAGGGGGCGGGGAGAGTGGGCGGTGATTATGTAGACTAGGGGGCGGGGCTGAGGCAGCAAAATTCTGGTTTGAAGGGGCGGGGCTAAGGGAATAAGATTGGCCAGTGTCTCCGACGGGGCAGGGCTAAATTAAATCCGGGCTGATGTGTGGGGCTGAGGGCTAAATTAGATGGGGGCTGGCCGAGGGGTGGAGTGGAAGAGGGTGGGAGGGCATAAGGAGGGGACAGGGATTAAGGGAGGGTTGAGGGGGCTGGGGGAAGGTAGAAGAGGGCTTTGTGGGGGTCCGAGGGATTAGGGAGTAAAGGAGGTTTGAGGGAGTCAGCTAGGATAGAGCGCTCATCTAACTGAATTTATATCTGGCCTCACACACTGACTAGCTGGGTGACCCTGGATAAGTCACTAACCCTGTTTGCCTCAGTTTCCTCATCTGTAAAATGAGCTGGAGAAGGAAATGGCAAACCCCTCCAGTGTCTTTGCCAAGAAAACCCCTTATACGGGCATGGAGAGTCAGACAGACTGCAAACAGCTGAACAACAATAAGGGGGACTGAGGGATCAGGTAGTAAGGGAAGTTTGAGGGGGTCAGGGAAGAAGAGGGGTTGTAGGAAGTCACTGAGGAAGGAGGTTGGGGGGGGTCAGGGAAGGAGGGGGCTAAGGGGTGGTCTGGGAGGGAGAGGAAGACAGGAAAGTAGGAAGATGGCCTGAGGAGATTGAGGGAGGATAGAGAAATGGAGTAAGGAAGGTGTAGTTCTATCTAAGGGGCTGGTTTGGGGGGTGAGTGTGTTGGTTTGAACCTCCCCAGGTACTGGGAGTAAAACAGCAAAAAAACTTGTAATCTTCCTGAGGTCAGGCCCTAGGGAGCTCCACTGGCAGAAGCAGACACCCATTGGACCCTGCCCCAAATAGGAGAGCCCATCCCCACTGACCCAGTCTCTTTAAGGGAAATGAGAGCCCTTCTACCTGGCCCAACTGGAGAATTAGCTAAGTTCAGTTGTGGGCCTCCCAGTTTAGGAAGGATTCGGATAAGCTAGAGAATAGAGGGGGACCAGCATGGTGAGGGCCAAAGTCTAGATCAGGCTGAAGGAAGATCCATTGAAGCAGTGGTGATGTTTAATCTGGAGAAGGCCTAGAGACTTGAAAGGAAAGTCAGAGGTCATCTGACCCAAATTGTACCTGAATAGATATCCTCACTACAAGATTTCTTGAAAAGAGGTCTTCCAACTTTGACTTGAATACTCCCAATGATAGGGAAATCACTATCTATTGAGATAGCCTATTTTACTTATGAAAGCAGTTTGGTGGAGTGACTGGATAATATCTTAGTCTTGGAGTAGGGAAATCCTCTATCATAGACTGGGTATGAATCTGAGTGACCCTGGGCAAGTCACAACCTCACTGAGCCTCAGTTTCCTCATTTATAAAATGGGTGGCACAGTGGATAGAGTGCCATGCCTGGAATCAGGAAGACTCCTTCCTAAATTCAAATCTAGTCTCAGACACATACTAGCTGTGTGACACTGGGCAAGTCACTTAACCCTCTTTGCCTCAGTTTCCTCATCAGTGAAATGAACCAAGAAAACCCCAAATGAGGTCATGAAGAGTTCTACATGACTGAAAGTGACTGAATAACCACAAAATGGGAATAGTAATGAATTGACTTGGGGCAGCATGGTACCCTAGAACCTGGCCTAATGATCTGTGACCACTTAGGCCCTCAGAGCCTCTGTCTTCTCCTCTGTAAAGTGAGGGGGTTCAATGGACAGCCCCTGAGGGCCTTTCTGGTTCTGCATCTCTGTGACCAGCAGTCCTTCCAGGCCTCTGTTTCCCTATCTGCTTTTGAACTCACCCACTATACGTGGTCATTTCTAGGCTTCTCTGCGGGCCCCCAGAGGGAGAGGCTCAGCTGTCTAGTATTTCTGATCCACCACTCTGTCTTCTCCAGCCTATCTTGGTGGATGGCGTGTACTACATGCTGAATGCTGGGCTTGGGAGGAACAACGTAACTCTCCACCCCCATTCAAGTGAGGCTCGTTTTTCCTGAAAAGAAGCCTGTGACACCTCCCTGATAATACCAAGTTAGTAACAGCATCAAGGAAGGAGGGAGGGAAACTGGGCTAGTCTAGCATGAGCAGTGCATCCCTTTCATAACATCCCCCAAGCATTCACACACTCTTCGGCCTCTGAAAAGCTGATCATGTTTGCTCCTCTCCAGTCCTGGCCTGGCCTCCCTTGACATCTCGAGGCTCTGTGGCTCAGCCCAGTCTATCAGGTCAGTAAGGACCCTCCTGGGTCTTGTGTCTTGGCCTGCCTGCTCCCTGGAACTCGTTACACGTCCTGGTCTTAGCTTCACCTAGCTTACGGTTTTGATTCTTTATTAACCATTATTTTCCGTTTGGACCTTTAGTTTCTTTCCTTCTAACAGATACCAGTGCATCTACCTTTCTGCTGCACAGACTCAAGAGCCAGAGCAGGAAGGGATTAAGTGATTTGCCCAGAGGCACCTGATCCCACCAGGCAATGAGATCCATAGAGTTGCTGGCCTTGGGAGTCAGAAAGGCCTGAAAATGATTCTTAAATGCTTACAAGCTGTGTGACCCTTAAGTCACTTAACTCCTCTGTGCTTTAGTTTCCTCATTTGTAAAACTGGGGTCCTGATAGCAATTACTTTATGAGAAGATTGTCGTGAAGATCAAGCAAGGGAAGTGCTTTGCAAATCCTGAAGCTCCCATAAGTGTTAGCTGTTATTAGAATGTGTCCGAGATGGAACACCAACTCAGGTTTTTTTCATTCATTTTAGTCAGAAGTTCATTATCCTTGGCGGAGAAATCAGATGGAAAGTGAAGGTTGGGTAGTGCTGCCTTCTTGTCCTCATGTTTCATTAGCCCCTCATCTCCCTTTATTTTGAAAACCTGGCCCTCCTTTCATCTTTCTCTTGTCTCCAGGGTAGCTTTGGAAAAGCTTTTCAGGGTGTGCATGTATGGCCAGTCTCAGCTCATTCTAGGCTCTGGTGCTTCTGGAGTATTTCCTCCTAGAGGCCTGTCCACCGGGCCCTTCTGGGGGGGTCCATCTTCCACTGCCTGTCCTTGCTTTCATTCTAATCTGTGGATGCCTGGAAAATCTGACTTTGCTGATGAATGTCCTGAGTAGCCCCAGCAGACTCTTCTTGTGGCCTCTGGTCTTTCCCTTAGAATTGTTTGTGTTTTCAGTTTCCCTTTTAAACTCTCACCTTCCTCATGGGCCAATGTCCCCTGCAGCACTGGAAGCCTGTAGATCCTACCCAGCTTTCTTCTGAGTCTTTCCACATTGCTGGTGCATGTCAGGCCAAGCCCAGCTTTCTCTCCCTTCTCTCTATCATGGACTTGCTGGTTCTCCTTGGTGGTCAAATCAGGCCCAGAATAGCTAGCCCCTTCCTTTCTTCCACCTTTTGAAACACACTGTTACCATTACTTTGAGTCCAGAATTTGTCAGAGAGAGAGGGAGAGCGCATGTCAGCTGTAACCTGGATAGCTGAAGGTTGTGCGTGTGTGTGTGTGTCCCCCCCCCCATGCCTCGGGACCACTTTTGTCTTTTCCATCTGTCCAGGAGTGTTTTCATATGCTCAGACTTGATGCTATCCCTTCCTTCCTGGGCACATCCTTTCCAGTATCATCAGAGAGCACTTTGAGTCTCACAAAGCACCTTACCTATATCATTCCCTCCCCACAACAGCCACCTTCCCATTCTACAGATAAGGAAACTGAGGCACCAAAAGGTAAGTAACTTGCCAGGTCACCCAGCCAGGAAGTGGCTGAATCAGGATTCAGACTTGAGTATTTCTAACTTAGTCTTAGCTGCCTCCCATAACTTTCTGCCAAGTTCCCTGGCCCCTTGTGTTCCTGGATGTTTTTTCCCCTGAGTGGATGTTCTAGAAAGGCAGAGGCTTAGATGGACCCTGTTGAAGGAGAGCCTTCCAGACAATCAAAGCTACCCCAGGAGGCCAGGGATCCTGTTTGCAAGTTGAGTGGGACCAAAAGCTTCTGAGCACCATTCCAACCCTGTTCCCTGATCCCAGAGAAGTCCCTTCCTTCATCCTTCCATTTCTTATTGCTCTCCCCTCCCTTATGCCTTGTATTTACTTAGCTTTGCCTGTGGTAGATTGTAAGCTCCTTGAGGACAAGAACTGTATCATTACATCCCTGGCACCTAGCTCAGAGCTTTTGGTATAGAAGCTGAGACACAGGCTGGCCCTTGGTGATTGGGCTGGGGATTAGCCCCTGGAGACTGGAGGCGCAGGGAGGGGTTGGAAGGTGGAGCTTCAAAGTTCTTACGTTGGGTCTTGCCGGTTGAAGATAAGCTGTCATGCTTCCCCTAGGCAGGGGAGGGGAACCTGTGCCTTGAGGCCTCAGTCAAAGGGCCTTACGTAGGGCCTCGAGGCCACCCGACCTTGGGCTTCCTTTCTCCTGGAAGGCTGAGGAAGTTCTTGGATCTAGGTACTCTCTCTCTTCCCTCCAAGTTGTCCATCAGTGCTGGCTGGGGTAGCCTCCAGAGGATTAGGGAGATACCCAGAGCTGATCCCTTGATCCTGTTACTGAGGCTAATGCTGATTAAAGGAAACCTAATCCCTAAGAGACAGGACTGTTGGGAGACCTCCAGCTCGGAAGAGGGAGCAAACCAAGCCAAGAACCTGCCTTTGGGAGGCCAGTCTCCCACCTCCTAAGGGTCAGGCTTGGAGCTGAGAGGGACCCAGGGTCTAAGCAGGACTTGGTAAGCATTTCCTCTCCCCTCCTTTTTTTTTTTTCTCCTCCCCTGTAGGCTGTGGGAACAGTGCCCTGAGCTATGAGCTTTTGTGTGGGGGCTTCCCCAATGTGGTCAGTGTGGATTACTCTCCAGTGGTGGTGACCGCTATGCGGGACCGCTATGCCCATGTACCCATGTTGCGCTGGGAGACAATGGATGCCCGAGCTCTCAGTTTCCCTAATAGCACTTTTGACGTGGTGCTAGAGAAGGGTACCCTGGATGCTCTGCTGGCTGGGGAGCAAGACCCCTGGACGGTGTCCCCTGAGGGCATTCAGACTGTGGATGAAGTTCTCAGTGAGGTGAGATTAGGTAGAGGTAGTGAGTGCTGGTCTAACAGGGTGAGGGGTGAGAAGAGATTGGGGTAGAGGGGGAAGGGGAACAGAATAGGACTGTGAAGGGGAGAAGAGTGCTGTCGAAGGAACCAGAGTGCCTGGATTCCAGTTTCACTCTCCTGCTGAACAATTGTGAAACCTTAGGCCAGTCCCTTCACTTCTCTGGCCCTCAGAGTACTCATCTGTAAAATGGGGAAGAAGGGTGTGATAACTTTGGAGGTCCCTCAGCATCCCAAGGCAGAAAAGAAAAAGGGGATTAGAGAGAACTTGGAGCCAAACAGGTTGGTTTTGTAAGAGTCAGACCCAGGGGGCCCTCATTTGTTCAGGCCAAGACTTGTATCTGACAGGCAGGACAGCATGAGACTGGTGAGTGGCTACCTTGGGAGTCGCCCCGTCCCCGCCATTCCTCCCACCCAGAGAAGTTCTGGTGAGAGTCTTGGGTGAAAGGAGATCCCTGCAGGTCAGTGGGGAGGAAGAGGAAGGAACAGGGAGAGGCCACTGATCTTCAGAGAGCCAAAGCCAGCCCCCACTGACTGCTCATTCATTCACCCTCTGTAGGTGAGTAGAGTGCTGACCCCTCAGGGCCGGTTCATCTCGCTGACAGGGGCTGCTCCCCACTTCCGTGTCCAGCACTATGCCCAGCCCGACTATGGTTGGTCTCTTCGCCATGCATCCTACGGCAGTGGGTTCCATTTCTATTTCTACCTCATGCACAAGGGGGGTGAGCTGAGTCCAGCACAGCAAGCCTTGGGGGCCCGGCTGCATGCCCCCCCAAGCCCCCCACCTTCACCATGCTTCCTTCAAGACTCTGACAAGGAAGACTTCCTCAGTGCCATGGAGCTCTAAGGACTGATTCTGGTTCAAAGTGACTGTGGGTGCTGCCTTGGAAACTAAATATCCTGACTGAACTGGGGTCTCTCACAGGAACATCAGTCAACAATCCCAGAGGGGGCTCTCAAGCAGTAGCTGCTTGCCTATTCTTGGACTTTTCTCTCAGTTTTTTCAAGCTTGCCCACTGCACACCATATCCCTTCTAGTGATCACTGGCCTCTCTCTGGGTCAAGCCCCTCTCTCAGCAATACTTCTGCATCCTCAACATGGAAGAAAGCAGAGGAGGTCCCTGGGAATGTCGACCTGGGTCACAAGTCATTCCTTAAACTGCCCTTTCCAGCAGGGCTTAAGGGGCAGGGTTCAGGAGACTTGGGGTCAGGCTTTAATCTGACCTTTGGCACCTCCTGGCTGTCAGTCCTCCATATGCTCATCTGTAAAATGGGGATGGGAATACTGTAGTCCCTACTTCACAGGGTTGTTGTGAAGCTCAAATTAAGATCATGTCTGGAAATCCCTTGACAAATTTTTAAAGAACGGTGGATGTCTGTTGTTACAGGGTTGGTGGGGGCTTCTGAGTGCTACAGGCTAGAAAGCTCTAAGACTGAGTGAGATGCTTGGTGTTCTGGTACCCACTGTGACTCACTATGACTCACACTAGGGGCCTTGAAGGCAGTGGCTTTCAGGGCATACCAGGACCGGGGCCCGAGAACAGGGTGGGCATTATATTGAGGCATCCTCCTCACCCGACCAGTCAGTCTCCCCACCCTTTCACCTGCCTGAGCTCTGGAGGGGCAGGTGCATAACTAGGCTAGAGCCTAGGTCTGGGCTGGAAGCCGGTCAGAGGCGGCAGCAACCAGGCTATGCACAGGTCTGTGTTTATTCACGAACTCCTGGTACAGTGAAGATGGGGTTGGGGGGGGGGGGGGGTGCCCCGCGGGGCAGGACAGAACCGGGACATTTACAATGGTGCATCCCTGGGGCCCCTTTGGCAACATCCCAGAGGCAGTGCATTCCCCAGGGACAGGGAGGAATAGGGTCCGAGGTGGAAAACAATGGGAACCCTCCTGAGGAGGGGGGACGGGGCTCCAGAGCTCATCTAAAGGCTCTGGATAGACTGGCCGTGTGGGTACCAAGGTTAAGGTTCCCGAGGTCATTGCCTAAAGGCTGAGACCATCCGCCAGGCGCGGACTATCTGTGGCCCAGACCAAGGGGGCTCTAGGAGAAGGTCCAGTAAACAAAGAATCGGATATAAAAATACAAATGTGCTAAGGCAGACACCTTAGAAAGAGGCTGAGAATGGGGGACCCGCCGGACGAAGGGAAAGGGGAGTGCCTGGATTGGGCTGAGGATGATGACCCCCTCCGGCTGGGCTCTGGAGGGGAAGCTCATGCATGCAAGTTGCAGCCAAACGTCCCCGGGAAGGGTGGCACGGAAGGACCCGTGGCCAGCTAGCTGCTTAGCTTGCAAACCGGCTGGAGGGAAGGGGCCGTGCGGGACAGGGCGCAGGGAATGAACAGCGACAATGACATGTCCGTGGCATCAGCTGCCACGCGTTTCTGTGTCCGTTTCTGTGTGCGGGGTGGGGCCACGGCCCGAGTCCTAAAGTGCATGAGCGGGGCGGGCCGGGGGCCGGGCGCTACAGGGGCTCCTGACCGGGCCGCGCCGCCACCTTGGTGCTGAAGCGGACAGCTCCGGAGCAGTGAGCAGCGGCGGCGGCCCGGGCGGAGCCGCTGGGTCCTGAGGCCCCGGCCCGCTGGGGCTGAGGCTGGGCCGGGAGCCCGGGCCGGGGGCGCCGGCAGCTTCATCGCCGTCCTGCGCTCCGGGCCGTTCCGAGGCGGGAACCGGAGCCCGCGGACCAAGCCGGCGCGTCTACACTCCCGACGGCGGCTTCTCCCCCATTCCCTTCAGCACGTCATCTATCCGGTCGTCCTCGATTACCACTGCGGAACAAACAGCGCCTCAGTCCCGCGCGGGATCTGCGGCCGCGGAGCCCTCTTTCCCTCCCTCCCTCCCTCCTCGTCTCTGCAGCCATAGATGGTCTCTTCAGTTGCCTGTCAACCCCCTCCGCATCCTGCTTCCCAGCCGCTGACCTAGGGTCCCTAGCATTCCAGGCTGCTCTCGGACCCTTCTCTTCCCCGCCCCCCAACCACTTCTAACCTCCTGGCTCAGTTCACTGTCCCTCCCATCGCTGCAGCTCCCTAGCTAGGCAAGGCGGGCTTCGGGAGTCCCGGAGAATGGCGAAGGGAATGGGGGCACCAGGGAGACGATGAAGGGCGCAGAGCCGCAGATGGGAGGGGACCCCTTCGAGCCCCCTGCTTCCCTTGCCCAGATCCAGGATCCGATCCCTGAGAGAGCCTGGGGCTGCGGCAGGAGCAGCCTAACCGGGGGATTGGCGGGGGGGGGGGGGGGGGGAAGGAGTAGGGTTGGATAGGATGGGGAGCCGATTGACGGGACAGGGAGGGGGGGCGTAGCTGGAGGCTGGTTTCTGGGTCAGGCGGGTGGGTCTCAGGCCTCCCTACCTCTCTTGGCCCGGCCGATCTGGCCCAGCTTAGGGGGCCGTTTGGCTTGGTTGCCCGCAAAGAAGGAGTTGGTATCCTGGAGGCGGCAGCTGAAGGAGAGATCTGAGCCCTCCGGGTCGGCACCGAAGCGGCCCATTTTGTCCTCGCTGTAGGGGAGGATTTCCGACATGGTGCAGTCTGGCTGTCAAGAGGAAGGATCGAAGACCACTCTGGGGTGTGTTGCGTGTGTGTCTCTGTGTGTGTATCTACGTGTGTGTGCGTATGTATTTGCGCGTGTGTGTGTGCGTATGTTTGTGTGTGTGTGTGTGTGTGTGTGTGCAGCGCGGAGCCGAGCGGGGGGCAGCCCGCCGTCTAGCTGGGAGCCGCGCCTGCTCCCCAGCCCTCCTTCTCCTCCTCCTCCTCTTCCTCTTCCTCCTCCTCCTTCTCCTCCTCCTCCTCCTCCCAGTCCAGAGTGAGTCGGGGGCCGGGGGAGCCCTACATCATAAGGAAAACCGGCGGAAGGATGAAGTCATGCAGCATCCGGGGCTGCAAAGGGGCAGCTGGGCTACCTCGCCCTCCTCTCGCAGCCCTCAGTCTCCTCAGGCCGCTGGGCAGTCTGAATGGACTGAGAAGCTGGCGAGCGCCTAGGCAAGCTGGCGGGCGGGCGGGCAGGCAGGTGGGGGGCACGGCGCGGCAGAGCCCAGGAGGCGGAGGCGGAGGGGGCGGTGTGTGCGCGAGCGGAATGACAATGAGAGGCCGGACTGCGGCAGAGCTCGGCGGGGCGGGGCCGGACCGGATGGAGAAGGCCGGTGGCCGCTGTGGCTGGGGGGGAGGGAGGGGGGAACGGGGGCCACGCAACTGGGGGGGATCCAGGACTGGGATCATGGAAGCACGGAAAGAGAAAGGACACGGTGAGACCGGAGCCCCGGCTGGCCTAGCCCCGGTGCAAGTCCCATAATAGGTGGCGGGGGCGGGGAGGGGGGCTTCGCGGGGGAGCTGTGCTGACGCTACAGGCCCCTGGCCGTCCCCCCCCCCCCCCCCCCCCCCCCCAGCCTCATCTGGGACCCTGGAACACCCCTGCCCCACTCACTCCCTGCCGGCTGAAGTCCAGACAAAATAACCTATGGAGAGGGCCTAACTAGGGAGAAGTGGGACAGGGCTGAGCCTGGGGGAGCGGGGTAGAGTAAGCCGTCAGGATGGTCCTATTCTCCTTTCTCCTGTCTCCCTATCCAGAGTGCTCCCTCTTCTCTCCTCCCCAGGGGCCACGTGGGGGGCAAGAAACCAGGGGGCTATCAGCCCTCCCCACTCTCAGCGTTGCTGAGCTACTGCCATCCTCCCTTGTCCCTCCGTGAGAGGATTCCTGTCAATGGCAATGCTCCAGGACTCACACAGACCGCCAAGCCACTGTTTCATTGAGCTGGGTTTGGGGGAGGGGGTGGGGAGCAGCGAGGAGCGCGAATCACTTAAGGTGGCTTCCACCCTTCCTTTGCCTCCCTCCCCCCGCCCCTGCCCCCCAACCCGGCCCCTGCTCCCCCCCCCCCCCAAGCTCTTTCCACCTAGTCTAAGTAGCTGTCACCGTCACCGGAATGCTTATCCTGCATGACGCGCAGGTGTGCACGTGGGGCTAGGCCTCTGGCGTCCTCGGCCTGCCAGTCTGCCCACCTTTCTCCTTCCTACCAGCGTCACACCTAGCCTCCTGCTGCCTAGGACACGGAGATACACCGTGGCCCAGGCACAGGTTCGCTATTGTTACAAATGAAGAAGAGAATAGGAACGCACTTCTAGGAAGCACTTCCTCCCAAAACTGTTTTCATTTTCAGCTGCCAGCCCTGATCCGGTCGGGGGAGGAGAGAGACAGGCATTAGGACCTCCATTTCACACATGCAGAAACTGAGGCTCAAGGAGACCCAAGCATTTATCAGAGGGTCATAGAATTAGAATGATTCCCTAGAGACTATTCAGTCCAACCCTTTCCTTTTACAGTTCAAGAAACCAGGTTCAGAGAAGGGATAAAGCTTGCCTGGGGTCATTTATAGGTAGAATCTGGACTTGAACCCAAGTATTATGACCCCAAAGCCAGGGCTCTTTGCACTATTGTAGCCTTTCTATGGTTCCCACAATAAGTGGGGGGCTGGAAACCATTCCAGTCCTGGCTTTGAAGCTGTATGACCCTGGGGCTCTCTTCATTTCTTTGAGTCAAAGTTAAGCTAACTCCCTCTAGTTTCTGCCCCTTCCAAGAGCCTCTGGGACACCACTGGTCACCCTTTCTGCCTGGAGGTACAGAGGGAAGGCCTTTCCTGAGCCTGGTGCCCCTCTGCACCTCAGTCAGGCCAAGTGTCCCAACACAGTCTCTTATTTAGCCCACTTCTAGAAACCTGGGTCAGCAGGAGGCTAATTAGTAAAAAAAGGACTTCACCATTAGCTGGAATATGGAAGGCTGGGGGGGGGGAGGAGAACAGGCTGGCCCAGGGGAGGCCATTTTAGGGCATTATTATCTGCCGGTGGCTGACTCTGACAAAGTCAAGCAGTGACATTTAGGAAGAGTTGATTGAAGACTTTCCTTTATAAGGAAAGTTTTTATTGATGTTCTTTTCTCTCTTTTAATCTCAATCTCATTTTCCCATGACTCTCCCCTACAAACTGAGTCTGAAAATGGGCCTTCTTCTATACCTGGAGTCACCACTCTGCCAAAATAGGAAACACGAAGGCATGAAGACAGTCCAATGCAAATGCCTTTAGTTTACTTTCCTGATCACTTAGGACAGGACATATTGACTGATTGCTCTATGGATCTCCTCACCAGCCCTGCAGCTTCCCAGACCCAAAATCTTCACCTTAGCCAGCCCCCTGTAGTGGTTGTGCTCCCCTCTTAGGCTTCTTTTGCATTTGCAGCTTTTAGCACAGCACCAGTGTTTAGTAAGCACCTTGTGAATGCTTGTCAATCCATTGCTTAATTCATCATTCATTTGGTCATGTCCTGCCCCACCTCCCTCAGTATCTGTGGCCAATTTCTGAGCCTTCTTCCTGCATTTGTGGCTGGAGCTCATGGAAAGCATGTATCTCTTCAAAAGAAAAACCCCAGCATTCCTTTGCTGCTACAGAGTGATCAGTGCTGCATTCCTTCTATAGAGAATGTGTAAACTATCTAAACACATACAGGTACAAGCCCAGGGACAGACTATTTCCCCAGAGTACCAGCCCAACTCTGCTTTTCACTGATATGTCACCCTGAGCAGGTCACACATCCTTTATTGGTTCGTTTGCCCCTGGGGGCAGAGGGGGGGGGTGTTGGATGAAATGATCTCCAAGTGACTTCCGGCTCTAAACCTATGGTACAGTAGCCAAGGAAGGGACAAGACCTGAGGTAAAGCTAAAGTGGGTGGTCATAAGTAGACATGAATGATGACCTTGTAAAATTGCCTGAGGAGGAACAGATGTGGAGGAGGAAAGCCAACAGAGACTGGTGTCAGGAAATCCAATGGAAGAGAGTAACCTGGGTGAGAGTAATCAGATGGACTTCAGAGAGGTCAGAGAGGGTAGTGACTAAAGAATAGTCATGGTGTGAGCTTGTTTAACTAGGTTTTTGTTATGAAAGGTTTCTGGATGGATGGCAAAGTGTTTTGGGAAATAACTGATGAAAACCCCAAAGGCATTCATCAGGCAAAGAGGTGGAGGCCTCCAAAGGACCAGTTTTGAGAGAGGATAGAAAGAATAGAATATGGGTGAGGTCCATGAAAGTCGATAAAGCTTAAACATATTGGAGGGGAGAACTAAAGGACCGTCATGACAGGTGATGGCCTCAGTCATCTCTGTAGGGTAGAGAATGATGTCTGTTGAGGGTTGTTGAGTTGAAGGGAAAAGAAAAGATTTAAAAGAACTACCCTGAAGAATGTGAGAGAGAATATGTTAGCATTGGAAGAAAGGATTGATTGTCCTACAGCTGATCTGAGGGAATTAAAGGCAAAAATTTGCCCAGGATCCAGCCAGGAATTTTCTTCAGCAGCATCCCGTCCCTTGAGATGAGTGAAGAGGGTAGATGTAGAAATGATATTGGGACAAAGGTTAGGGTGGGAAAGGTCAAAGAGTCAAGAGATTCAAAGGATCATTCTGGAACTGGGGGACTGTAGGACTGGGCATATAACATTGGATTTGGTTGGTATATTGGTTTGTTTTGTCCAATTTTTTTTTCTTTTTCATCCTTTGTTACAAGGGATATCTCTTTGGGAAGGGACATGGAGAGGGAAATATTGGGAAATGGAGGTAATGTAACAGCAAAAGATATCAATAAAAGGTGGTTTTAAAAAGAGATCTGTCAGAATGTATCTTACCAGGGGTTTGCTATTACTAATCCATCAACATGGCCTAGGGGCTAGTGGGGTGAACTTTGAGCCAGAAAAACATTATTGAATCTCACTTACTAGCTGTGTAACCCTGGGCAAGCCATTTAACCTCTGAGTCCCAAGTTCCTTATCTATAAAATTGAAATAATAATAGCACATACTTCCTTTAATTAAAAAAAAACATTTATTAAGTTCGAGGGACTATTATAGGCTCTGGGGATGCTATCAGAGGAGC
>NW_027185798.1:1135905-1158762 GCF_028583685.1 Petaurus breviceps papuanus
AGAGAGGTTTGGTGATTTGTCCAGGGTTGCTTAGGTAGTAAATGATAGAATCAGTATTCAAACCCAGGTCTTCTGATTCCAAAGCCATCATTTCTCTTCATTGTGCTACTCTGCCTCCCTCAGGAACAGGGGCTCTTCATCTTTTAAAGGCATGTCTTTCCCAGAGATCTTTTGAGTAGCACAGAAAATCATGTGCCTATGATTTGTTGGGGGAGGGGGGGGGGAGAGGCAGATCCGGACTTATGGGGGAAACCTGAGAGAAACTGTGGGGACTCCTTACAGATTTCTAAGTCTATATTTCTGTTCAAGTGTTTGGAAATCATCCAGATGGTCAATAATGGCCAGGAGAAGTAAAAACAAAACATTCCCTCCCACAAAGACCGAGTGCACCATTGCCCTTCCTTCGTCATCTGAGTGTCCTGTGCCAGGAACAATTTGTGAAAAGATGGGAACAGTAAAATGGCTGGGAAAGGGGACATAAATTGGGTTGTTATTCAAACTTCTGGATTTCCCTTACCAAATCTTGTGCCTTGTTAAAAAAAAAAAAGATGGAATTAGTGCATTAAAATAAAACAAAATCAGCTTATTTAAGGAATGGCAGGAGAGAGCTGTCCATGCACAGTCTCCAGCTGCAGTATGTGAATCTGTGATTTCACTAAAGCAGGGGCGTTTCAGTGAAGACCTTGTGGCTTAAATGTCTGGAGAAGGGGAAGAAGGGGCCTCATGGCGTATCTTTCTGGAAAAAAGGCTCTTTGCTTCTGTAGTTAGTTGTCTGGGGCACAGCTAAATTAAGTGAACTGTCCAAGGGCACAGAGTTGGTATGTGTCAGGAACAGGAATCACGGCAAATATTATGGAAGGCTGTAAGGTTTGCAAAGCCAAAAATACCCTTTGCAGATATTATCTCATTTGAATCTCATAACAACCCTGGAAGGGAAATTGTTATCTCCATTTTAAAGATGGGAAAACTGAGCTTGAGAGAGATTGTGTGACTTAGGGTAATAGGATCATTGAGCTGGAAGGAAACTTAGAACTCAGTCAATCCGACCCCATTCATTTTACAGGAGAGGCAGAGGTAAAGTGATTTGCTCCGAATTTGGTGAGGGCCTGAGGGAGGGATTTGAACCCAAGTCTCCTGCCTTCAAGCCCACTGTCTTATCCATTATATAATTGACCTAGTGCTACATAGCTACTACCTATTGAAACAGATTTTGAACTCAGCTCTAGATCTTCTACAGAAGTATTCAGGGAAGCATGATATCCAGAGTGAGGGAGAATAAGAGTCCCCCTGCCCTTGGGCCAAGTCAAATCACATCTGGGCATGACATTTTAGGAAGGATATTGACAGACTGGAGTGAGTCCCAAAGTGGGGGGGGGGGAGGAGGGAGAGGAGGGAGCTGGAGATTATGCCTTGAATGAAAGGATCAGTTGATTGAAATAGAAATGTTTAACCTGTAGAAGAGAAGTGGACAGAGAGGGGCCATGATAACTGTCTTGAAGTATTTGCAAGGCTGCCCTTATTCCCCTTGTCCCCTAGGACTAGGCAAAAGCAGAGATGTCAAAGGGGGGCAAATTTAGATTTGATGGGGAGGGAACATTCCTAATAATTAGAGTGAGCCCAATATGAAAGGGACCTCTTGGAGAACTCATGGTTTCTCCCTTAGTGAAGGTTGCTAGGGAGGGACTGGATAACTACATGCCAGTGATGGGGGAGAGGGGATGCAAGGGCAGGCATCCTTGGATAAGATGACTTCCTGGGTCCCTTCCAACTCCAATTTGGGGGCAACAGATTCTTTTGGAAGAGCAAGACCTGTTTGTTTATTGTTGTATCTGCTTCAAGTATTCTCAGGTGTTCAACATATTGAATGAATGAATGAAAGAAAGAATAATGTTTATTAAGTCTTTATGGCTTCTGAGGGGACAAAAAAAAAAAAAAAGAACAAAGAAAGTCCCAGCTCTCCATAGAACTCACATGGATATCAGTATACTGGGCTTAAATTTAATGCTTTAGGGGGGAAAAAAAGGCCCTCCCGGAGTCAAAAACAAAATGTTTTATTCCCCCCCCCCCAAATGTTAATGGCTCTTTCTTTTAAAAAAAGTAGTGCCTAACATATCCTGAAGAATATGTCCTGAAGAAGTTCGAGCTCATTGAAATGAAAAGATGGGACAATGTGTCTGTGTTTACTCACCGCCTACAAGACCCTTTTCCAAGGCAGGTGGCCATTCTCCAGGGGCTCAGAAAGGAAAAGCTGTTGGGCTGTTTCTGCAGATAGCGATGGGTGAAACTGGCATGTGAGACTGTCCACGGCGAGCGTGCCGAGTGTAAGCCTCTTGTGTGTAAACTGGGTTGGTGGTTCGAGAATGGGCCACCCAGTCCTAGAGACGATGGGCAGCTTGGTAAGTGGGCGCTTCCGGGACTGGCCTGAAGGCCCGGGCGGTTTTGTTTGTTGGTTTGTTGTTGTGGTGGTGGTATTGTGAGGTCTGTTGTGGGAGGATCTGCCAGTCTGACCGACGTCTGTAAACAGGCAATAGAACGCGGAGGTGGAGTAGGGGGGAGGCGGGTGGTGGCCAGCGATCCTTGAACTCCTGGGAGGATTCTCCAGGGTGAGTGAGGGAAGAAGGGTCCGGAGGTTCAAGGGAGGGAAGAAGGATGGGGTGGCTTCTTGGGAGATGGAGGGGGTAAGAAGAGGCTTGGAGTTCAGATGGCACAGACAGGGGTGGGCTCTGCTGGATTGATGGGCAGTGGAGTGGGACTAGCGAAGCCCCAGCCTAGCGGTCTGTGACCAGGGCCCTCCTCTTTCCCCCCAAACCCCCTATCCGCCCCTGCCGGGGTGCTCCCTCTCCGCCTGGGCTCCGCCTCCCACGTCCCCTCCCCTCCCCCCAGGTCCGGCGTTCAGGGAGGGGGCAGAACCTGGGACGGCTGTGGCGCCGGCTGCTGCTGCTACTGCTGCTGCTGCCGCCGTAGCCGCCACTGCCGCCTTCGCCACTACCCCTGGAGTTGGCCTTGGCCATGGCGGGAGGAGGAGGAGGAGGCGCTGGGGGCCCAGGCCGGGCAGTTCCAGCAAGGGGGGCCGCCAAACCTAGCCTAGCCTAGCCTGGGGAGGTGCCCATCCTCAGCCCATCATGAGCTTGGCCCTGCAGGAGCTGGGCGGAGGCGTGAGTGCGGGGCTGGGAGCAAGAAACAAGGCGGCAGGAGGGCGGGATGTGGGAGGCTGAGCCCCTGGGTCTGGGGTCGTATGGGATGAGGCTGGGGACAAGAGAAGCAGAGCAGAACGTAGACAGCCATCTCTGGGCGGGTGGGGGCAGGAGGTGCGCTCCCCATCCCAACTCTCTGCCTTTCCGCCTCCTCCCTTACTCAACCCCAGCCCGTCCCAGCCCCGGTGCGTACAGAAGAGACTATTGAGGGAGTGAGCTCCTCGAGGGGAGAAGCAAAAAACCCCCTCCGGGGTGGGGGTAGGGAGCTGCCCTCATCACCTCCTGCCTGGAATTTCAGTGAATACACAGTTTTAGCCCACCTCCATACCCTTACCTCATCTGTCGGCTGTGCCCTGCTCCAGGTCAGCCAGTAGGCAGCATTGGGAGCTTCAGGGGGAGGGGAGCTGGCTGCAACCCTAGCAAAACCCGACAAACTGCTGTGCAATGGGGGGCCGGTGGGAGAGGTGGAGGAAGGGGACCTGCCTTTCCCACCTCTGAACCTCTTCACCCCCAGTCTATGACCTGGCCCAAATCCATAGAGAGTTGTGCTGAGGTATTGTTGCACTTGAAATGGAAGGGGGGGGGGAGGAGAAACGGAGGGGTCTCTTTTCCTTGGGCTGTGGAACAGGGAGTCTGAGAAGAAGGAGTTGGAGAGCTGGGGGAGGAGAAAAGGCAGACACTCTCCCTCACTTGTCCCATCATTCCTTGTGTGCACAGGATAGCCGGGTGCAAGTTACATGAGGGCCAGGCCTATCCTCCTCATCCCACTACCACGCTGGAAGCTCTCTGAGGGCAGAGCCTTTTCCAGATCTCTTCCCCCGCCCCCTTCCCCATAGATGATAAATGTTTGGTGAGTGACTTTGGTTGAACAGAAAGTGCTAGAGACTGGGGCATTCTAGGGATCCGCCCAAAGAGGATAGGAGAGAAGGAGCTGGGGCCCTAGAAAAGGCCAGTAGACTCCCTCACTCTGACACCTGTTTCTCTGCCTACATCCCTGCAGATGTTGGAGTATAAGCGGGATACCCTTCAAGATGATGAGGCCCCCGAGCTTTCACCAGATGGCATTGCCTCTCCAGACACTATGGAGGTCTGCATGATCTATTGGGGGATGGTGGTGGGGAAGAGGGCACTCCCTGCAGTCTGCTGCCTTGCCCCAGCTCACCTTTTAGCTATGCAAAGCAAGAAGATGCAGTGGGACTCACACATTTACTAGCTGTGTGACCTTGGGCAGGTCATTTCACTCCTGGGGCTGGACCAGATGATCTAGCTCCAGAGCTTTTATTCTGTCACCTCTTTGGGTCTCAGTTTTCATATCTGTAATATGAGGGGTGTTGGCCTTGAGGACCTCCAAAGTCCCTTCAGTTCTGAATCTCCTAACCCTTCTGACTTTCCCCCCTTCCCCAACACACACTTCATGTCCACTCTCCCTGAACATGAGACTCATGGTGAGAAGCCAGCAGGTCAAGACCAGAAATGGGCTGGCAGAGTCATTTGTAGCTCCCTGATCAGTGTTAACCCCACTGATGAATAATATTGGGTTGGTATTCCTCTACTGACCTGTTCACAAAACCTTTTCCACACCTTCTCATCTGACTATATTAATGACCAATATGGGGCAGCCTGGGAGGGTGGGGAGAGGGCCAACCTGGGATTTAGAAAGACCTGGGCTCGAGTCTGGACTCTGACCCGTGCCAGCTGTGCTAATATGAGCAGGTGCCTTGCCATCCCAGTGCTCAAGGCAAGCTCAAAGACTCCAATCAATCAACAATGGCCAAGTGCCTACCGTGTGCCAGGCATTTGTGCTACCAAGACAGATAAGCTACAAATCTGTGTTGGTGGAGGATGAAATCCCAGATATGGAATTTCCCCCAGGAAATGAATAGTTGCCGATTCAGCTTCCATTTCACTTTAAAAGGGGAAGCTGGGTATGGTGGAGAGAGTACAGAAGCTCACCTCTGACATGAGCTGTATGACCTTGGGAAAATCGCTGAAGTTCTGCATGCCTCAGTTTACTTCTCTGTAGAATGGGGATACCTCTTATAATATGTAATCCTATTATGATAGAGCCGCCCAGGGTCACACGCCTGGTCTGAATCAGAGTTGCACTCAGGTCTTCCTGACCCCAAGGCTGGCCCTGTCCCCAACATGTCTGGCTGACTCTCATTATCATGCTTGTAGTCACACAACACAGGATGACAAGTGTTTTGCAAACAGAGAAGTACAAAGTATTATAAGAGTTATAATAATGCACCCCACATGAGGCAGTGTGGCATGTCGGCATCGGAAGACCTCAGTTCTAATCCTGCCCCCTGACCCATTCAGTCTCTAAGTTATAGATGTGTGACAGGGCTTCATCAGCAAAGGGAGTTTCCATACTGGAAGTACCTTACACTCCTGGAGTCACAGCTACTGTAAGGATCAAGTGAGATCAGTTATACAGAGTGCCTGGCAAAGCTCCAGGCACTATACAGATGAGAGTGGTTAGTATTCCAATTACTAGCTGTATCTGTCCCTCCGTCCTCCTTTCCTTTCTAGGTTTCCATCAACATTATTCAGAGGAAAGGGCGATCACTACAACATCAGAGGATTCCAGGTTCACATCCCTCGTCTGATGCTCACAATGTTTATGACGTTGAACAAGTCACTACTTAGCTTCCCTGAGCCTCCATTTCCTCCTCTGTAAGATGAGGGGGTGGGACTAGATGACTCCAAAGTCCATTCCAGCCTTAGATATGTGAAGTGAAAAAATGACCTCTGAAGTGCCTTCTAGCTCTTGTCCAGTGATCTTAGGATCTCATGTTCTCCATTCCCCTTGGAGCACCCCAACTCTGAGAGTTGTCACTCATTTGGGTTGTGCAATGGACCTGGAGTCAAGAAGACCTGAGTTCAAGTCCTGATTGGCCACTTACTAGCAGTGTGACCCTGGGCAAGTCACTCAGCCTCTGTCTGTTTCAGCTTCCTCATCTGTAAAATGGGGACAGTAATAGTGCCTGCCTCCCAGGACTGTTGTGAGGATCAAACGATATCCTATCTGTAAAGTCCTTAGCATAGTGCCTGGCACATAGTAGGTGCTATATAAATACTAGCTGTTGTTACTATTATTATTCTAGTTTATAGCCCTTCCCTTTCTTCACCTTGTCCCCCTAGGTGGGCTTCCGAAAAAGGTCAGGACATCTCCTGAGCTCCCGAACACAGCTAGAACTGACTTTGATGGGCATCTCTCTGCTGCTGGGCATCTTGCTCCTGGGTTGTTCCATTGCCCTGGGGGTCCAGTACAGCCAAGGTAGGTGCACTCCAGTCTCCTCCCCCTCCTCTGGGAGCCAGCATAGAAGATGGCCTGCATGGAATCCCAGTGCAGTACTTACTCGTTTCATGATCTTGAGGGTTGGTACCAAGGAAATCTTCCTGAGGAGAATATAAGCTTCCTGAGAGCAGCAGCGACTGTTTCATTCTTCCTCTTTGCAGTGATTCCTAGCACTCAGGACAGGACCTGATCCTCAGTGGGTGCTCAATAAATGCTTGTTGAATGAATGGATAATTAGAAATGTTCCTGTATGTAATGGGCTGCCACTGGAGATGGTGGCTCTCCCTCCTGGAGCTCTGAAAGCATAGGCTGGAGGACCACTTTTGGGGGGTGTCATAGGAAAGGCCACTTTTCTCATGCTTGGTTGTTACTGAGGTCTCTTCCAACTCTGAGATTTTGTTATTCTGTGATCTTGGACAAGTCTCTGGATACAATATGGTACAATAGAAAGCCACTTAACTACTTTTCCGACCTTGAACAAGGCACCCAATTCTCTGAGCATCAGTTTCCCCATCTGTAAAATGCCAGAAGTTGGCCTAGAAAATTCCAAAGTCCTCTTTTAGCTCTGAATTCTCTGACCCTCATTCCTAAGATCTTTTCAATTTAGAGAAGCAGCTGAGGAGCGAATTAATGGTGGAGTCCCTAGGGTTCTGGTGGAGGTGGGCTTGGCTTCTTATCCATTAGACTGTGAGCTCTTCAATGAGGGCTGGCTAGGTGGCGCAGGGAATGAAGCACTGGCCCCAGAGTCAGGAGGGTCTGAGTTCGGTTCTGGCCTCAGACACTCAACACTCACACTTAACCCCAGCTGCCCTCCAAAAAGAAATAAAGAACAGGGACTTTTTTTTACCTTTCTTTGCATCCCCAGTGCTTAGAATGTGCCTGCCACATAGTAGGTCCTTAATGAATGTCTGTGTCTATTGGCAGACTTTCCTCCCAGGTTTTCTGTCTTTATGGCTTCTTTACATCTCAGACTTCCTCCATGCCTCCCATTTTTCTGGGGGGAAGTGTTTCAATTTTCCTCAGCTAAAAAAAAGGGATTGGAGTCTATGATTACAGCATGTAAAATATATCAGCCAATCAATCAACACGCATTTATTAGGCATCCACTATTAGGTGTGCAAGGAACGATTTTAGATGCTAAAGATGCAAATATGAAAGTGAAACAGTCCTTGCCCTCAAGAAGCTTATATTCTATTTGGGGAATATATAGACAATTCATAGGCAAGTGATTATAGAATACATACAAAATAAATATACAATGATTTTCAAAAGTGGGACTAATAAATTGGGGATTCAGGAAAGGCCTCTTGAAAGAGGTAGTACTTGAGTTTAGCCTTGAAGCAAGCTTGGGGTTCCAAGAGGCAAAGGTGAGGAGGAGAGAATTCCAGACAAAAATTCCTTTGCCTGGACAAAGGCTTAGAGGTAGGAGATGGAATATTATGAAGTAGGAACTTCGAATAGTCCAGTTTGTCTGGTACTTAAAGTAAGTGAGAGAAGTTAAGGTGTGATAATTGTGGACAAATAGGCTAAAACCAGATGATGAGGGCATTAGAAGCCAGAGGACTTTGTATGTTGTCCTCTGGTACCGGAGAACCAATAAAGATTCTAAAGCATTAGAGGAACATACTTAGATCTGAGTTTTAGAAATATCATTTTGCAAGCATAGTATTAAATGTAGCCTTTCTTAAAATGATAAGTAGTAAGTACAACATTATCTGTAATGGGGATAAACTGGAAGCCTTCCCGATAAGATCAGAGGTGAAGCTAGAATATCCATTATCACCATTGTTATTCAGTATTGCACTAGAAATGCTAGCTGTATCGATAAGGTAAGAAAAATAAACCGAAGGAGTAGATGTAGGCAATGAGGAAACAGACCTATCGCTTTTTGCAGATGATAGGATGGTTTACTTAGAGAACCTTAGAGAATCAATTAAAACACTAGTTGAGACAATGAACAGTCAGCAAAGTTGCAGAAAATGAAATAAACCCACACAAATCATCATCATTTCTATATATTAGCAACAGAACCCAGAAGGAAGAGATGGAAAGAGAAATTCTATTTAAAATAACTATAGACAACATAGAATACTAGGGAATTTACCTACCAAGACATACACAGGAACTATATGAACACAATTACAAAAAAAAATTCAAACAAATAAATACAGATCTAAATCATTGGAGAAATAGAAATTGTTTATGGGTAGGCTGAGTCAATGTAACAAAAATAACAATGTTACCTAAATTTATTTACTTATCCAGTGTCATATTAATCAAACTACCAAAGAATTACTTTATAGAACTAGAAAAATTAGTAATAAAATTCATCGGGAGGAGCAAAAGTTAAATCATATCAAAGGAATCAATGAAAAAAAAATGTGAAGGAAGAGAGACTAGCAGTACCAGATCTCAAATTACACTACAAAGTGGTAATCATCAAAACAATCTGGTACTGACTAAGAAATAAGAGTGGGTGATCAATAGATTAGAGAAGGTACATAGTATACAGAAGTAAATGAGCACAATAACCTAGTGTTTGATAAGCCCAAAGATACTAGATAATGGGGCAAATACTATTTGAGAAAATTACTGGGAAAACTGGGAAATAGCCTGGCAGAAATGAGGCACAGACCATCTCACACCTTTTGCCAAGATAAGCTCAAAGAAGGTACATGGTTTAGACATAAAGGATGATGTCATAAGCAAATTAGCAAAGCATGGAAGAAATTACCTATCAGATTATGAATAGGGAGAAGAATTGATAACTAACTGGGGGCGGGGGGCTCATGAGAGGTAATAATTTTGATTACATAAAATTTAGA
The DNA here is from genome assembly GCF_028583685.1 of Petaurus breviceps papuanus. Lineage (NCBI taxonomy): Eukaryota > Metazoa > Chordata > Mammalia > Diprotodontia > Petauridae > Petaurus > Petaurus breviceps. The sequence goes on from NW_027185798.1 coordinate 1,145,229, forward strand.
AGTTTTAGCACAAACAAAACCAATACAGCCAAAATTAGAAGGAAAGCAAGAAACAGGGTGGGGTGTGAGGGGGAATCTTTGCAGCAGGTTTTTTCTGACACAGGTCTCATTTCTCAAATATAAAGGGAACTGAATCAAATTTATAAGAATAGAAGCCACCTCCCAATTGATAGATGGAAAAAGGATAATAACAAGCGGTTTTTTTTTTTTTTTTTTTGGTTTTTGGAGGGGGGAATGCAGGGCAGTTGGGGTTAAGTGACTTGCCCAAGGTCACACAGCTAGTAAGTGTTACGTGTTTGAGGCCAGATTTGGACTCAGGTCCTCCTGACTCCAGGGCTGGTGCTCTATTCACTGCACCACCTAGTAGCCCTAACAGGCAGTTTTCAGAGGAAGAAATCAAACTCATCCAAAGTCATATAAAAAAATGTTCTAAATGACTGATAATTAGGGAGATGCAAAGAATCTTGAGATACTACCTCACACATATCATATTGGCTAAGAAGACAGAAAAGGAAAATGACAAATGCTGGAGGGTATGTGGGAAAATAGGTTCACTAATGCACTGTGGTGAAACTGTAATCTAATCCAACCATTGTGAAGAGCAATTTGGAACAATGCCCCAAATGCCATAAAATTGTGAATACTCTTTGACTCAGCAATACTGCTATGAAGCCTCTATCCCAAAGAGATCAAAGAAAAAAGAATGGACCCATATGTACAAAAAATATTTATAGCAGCTCTTTTTTTGTGGTGGCAAAGAATTGAAAACTGAGGGGATGCCCATCAATTGAGGAATGGCTGAACAAGTTATGGTATTTGGGGCAGCTAGGCAGCATAGTGGATAGAGCTGGAGTCAGGTGGACCTGAGTTCAAATCCAAACTCAGATGCTTATAGCTGTGTGACCCTGGGCAAGTCACTTAACCCCAATTGCCTCCAAAAAACCCCCCAACAAGTTACAGTATTTAATGTGATGGAATACTATTGTGCTGTAAGAAATGATGAAGGAGTTAGTTTCAGAAAAAAACTTGGGAAGACCTATATGAACTGATACAAAATGAAGTGAGTAGAACCAAGATAACAATTTATTTGTTTTGTTTTTGCTTTTTTTTGGAGGAGCGAATGCAAGGCTAGGCAATTGGGGTTAAGTGACTTGCCCAAGGTCACACAGCTAGTGTCAAGTGTCTGAGGTTGGACTTGAACTCAGGTCCTCCTGACTCTAGGGCTGGTTCTCTTTTCACTGTGCCACCTAGCTGCCCCTAAGATAACAATTTGCATAGCAACAGTGATATTGTAATGATGATCAACCATGAAAGACTTAGCTACTCTGATCGATACAATAATGGACCACAATTCTAGAGGACTCATGATGAAACATGCTGTCTATGTCCAGATAGAGAACTGAGGGACTCAGAGGCAGGTTAAAGAATTTTTTCCTCTTTCTTTTCCTTTTTGAACATTGCTAGTGCAGAAGAAATGTTTTTCATGATTTCATATGTGTAATGGGTATTGCATTTCTTGCCTTCTTGATGGGTCAGAACTGAAAATAAAATAAAAGTTATATTTTTGTAAAGGAGTATCAATTTGACCACTGTGTGCAGGATAGATAGTGGGGTAGGCAGGGCAGAGAGACCGGAAGCAGGGACATCAATGAAGTGGCTGTTGCCATAGTCAAGGTGAGAGGTGCTGAGGGCCTTACATGCCTAACTGTGGTGTGAGCATAGACTACAGGAGGTAGGGACTGATTAGCTATGGGACCTTAGATATAGGGAAAGGTAAGAGCTGAAGATGACCCCTGGGGGTCACTTTTTCTCTCCTCAGCATCAACATCTAGCATATAAATGCTTGCTTGATGGACAACCCCAGGTTCCTTCAAAACTCAGCTTAAGGGCCACCTCCTGCAAGAATTCTAGTCTGACTATCCTCCTACCCTGCACAGTGATTAGCGCCTTCCCCCAGAAATGACTGTATGTGTGCTGTTTGATTTTCCATGTGTATATTGTGGAATGGTACATATGTCACAGAAAGACCACAAGGGCAGGCATTGCTAACTTAAGTCTTTGAAATCCCAGGACCTTGAAAAGATCCTGGCACAAAGTAGGGCTTAATAAATGTTTCTTGACTTCTGTGACTTGACTTGATCTCTTTTTTGGGTATCAAAGAAGATTTCTTTGATTCTTTGTTGAAGGAGGATCTTTCTCCTTTACCTTTTTCTCAGCCACAGCCTCGTTAAATAACACATGCCTAACAGAAGCCTGCATTCGAGTGGCTGGCAAGATCCTGGAATCCCTGGACCGTGAGGTGAGCCCCTGTGAAGACTTTTACCAATTCTCCTGTGGTGGCTGGATGCGACGAAATCCACTGCCTGATGGGCGCTCCAGATGGAACACCTTCAACAGTCTCTGGGACCAGAATCAAGCTGTGTTGAAACATCTGCTTGGTAAGCCATCTGGGTACTCTAGAGAGCTCCTGGAGGAGGTCCATACCAGAGGCCAAGGTCTCCTCAGGAAGGAAAGGCAGGTGGGGACCCTAGTGATGATAGAGGCAGGGAGAGCCACTCAACCAGGGAAAACCCACCATAGAAGGCCTAATAGCACAGCGGCCAACACAGACTTTGATATATGTATGATCAGATCTCACTCACAGTTGCTACCTGCTGTGGATAAGACACTTTATCTTACCCGGCCTCAGTGTCCTCCTCTCTAAAATAAGAGGCTTGGACTAGACAGTCTCTAAGGTTCCCCTTCCAGCCCTACATCTGTGATCTGTGCTGTCCAGAGTGGCTAGACAGAGCAATGGGGAAAGCCTTGGCTCGGGAAGTAAGAGATAGCTCAAGAGCCCTCTCTGCCCTTGACTTACTGAGGGGATAAGTCCCTTCCCTCTCTGGGCCTGTTTCTCTTTGTCAACTTGAGGATGGAGTGGGCACTGTCCAAGGTACTGATGTGAATTAGCATTCTATAAGAATAACAAATTATTCCATCTCTAGAGTGCTCTAAGGATCACAAAACCCTTTCTTCACTAGTACCCTCTGCAGTGGAGAGGTCAAGGGTTATCATCTCTATTTCCTTTTTTTTTAATTTCACAATGATTTCTTTGGTGTAACCCATTGGTGTCAAACTGGATCCCTGGAGGTGCCTTCTGACTTAAAAAACAACATATGAACATTATCTATGTTTTGCTTTATTTCATTAATTATTTCCCAATTACCTTTATTCTGCTTTGAGCAGTGATTGGAAGTGTTGTGGGTTAAATGCATCTAATGGACCTCATGTTTGACTGACATCTCTAGTGAAGATCTGGAACCAACTTGTTCTGCAGCTCAAAATAGTCTTAGAGAGCCAGCTACCTAAGGTCACTGAGAGGGTCACACAGTGAGTACATACCAGAGGTGGGACTTGAACTCAGATCTTCATAATTCTGAGGCCTGGTTCTCTCTCCACTATGCCATATTGCCTCTTATTTCCATTTTCCAAAACCTAAGCCTCAGAAAGGCAAAGTAATTGCCCAAGATCATAAAGCTCAGAGGTATTAAAGCCAAGTTTGAATGAAGGCAGCTGGTGGCACCATAGTGCACAGAGCATTAGACCTGGAGCCAGGAAGACCTGAGTTCAAATTCAGCCTCAGACTTGTACTAGCTGTGTTGCCCTGGGCAAGTCAATTAACCCCAGCCTCAATTTCCTCATCTGTAAAAACGGGAATAATAATATCACCCACCTCCCAGGGTTAAATGAGGTGATGGTTGTGAAGTGATTAGCACTTAATGTTATGTAAGTGTTGGCTATGATTTTTTCCCAGACTGTAGATCCAAGCCTCTTGCCACTAAAGCACATTGCCGCTAAGATTTTAGGAAGGGGATGAAATTGGTGAGATGCCAGTGGTGGAGAGGTCTGTACTGATTACCCTTTTGGAAGCCAGAAAGGGTTCCTACCACTTTTTGAGGCTTCGATCACAGTACCCTCCTCCATTTATTTTATGTTTTAGCCAAACTAGCTTTCTTGTTATTCCACAAACCCTGTGCCTTTGCCAAGTTACTCACCAGGTAAAGAACCTTCAGTAGTTCCCTAGTGCCTTTAAGACAAAACACAAAAGTTCTTTTCTTTGCCTGTAAAGTGCTTTCTTAAGCTTTCTCTAGCCTATTTTTTGAACTCTGTTGTTCACTGCTTCCCTTCACATACTCTACCATCCAGTACAACTGGCCCACTTACTGTTCTCAGAGCTTGACATTTCCTGTTCCACCTCCATACCTTTGACTGGAATCCACTCCCTCCTCACCTCTTCCTCTCAGAATCCTTAAAGATCCCCTCAGATGCCACCTGCTATGGAAAGGTTAACCAATCTCCTGGTTACTTGGGCTTCCTTCCTCCTCAAATAATATTGTATTTGTCTGGCTAAATATTTGTTGTATTTCTCTGTTTCATTTGTATTTATTTTATGTATTTACCTTTTTAAATATGGTTAATACAATTGAGCTCCTTGAGCTTAAGGATTGTTTTGCCCCTTCTAGCCTTGTATCCCCAGAGCCCAGCAAGGTGCCTTATGTGCAGATTACAACCCACTCATCACTTAATAGATACATACTGTGAAACTGTGGGACAGTGGAAAGACTGAGAGGTCCCAGGTTCAAATCCCAGTTCTGCCACTTCCAACCGGTATGACCTGAGGCAGATCACCTTGGTCTTCCTGTGCCTCTGCGTCCTCTCTCTATCTCTCTCTTTTCTGTAAAATGAGGGGGTTGAATTCTATGGCCTCTGAGGTCCCTTTCAGTTTCTAGCTCTGGGTCTCTGACCCTATGTTCTTCTTAGAGTCTGCTACTTCCTTTAGAACTTGGCTCAAGGGCCACCTTCTCCATGAGGCCTTTCCCAATGCCCCCAGTTGTAAGGGTATTTGCACTTGTTCTTTCTATAGGGCTAGATATGACCGTAGATGGCAGCTAGTCCAACCCCTTCCTTTACAAATGGGGAAACTGAGGTCCAGAGACATTAAATGACTTGCCTAGGGTTACACCAATAAGAAGCTCTGAGCTTAGTTGTGTGTTGAGGGCATGATGAAGACATCTCTCTTAATTTTTCCCTGGAGGACTACTTTACTTAATCTTTGATATCCATAGATTGCTGACCCTGGAGGCAGGAGGACCTGAGTTCAAATTGAACCTCAGACACTTACTAACTGTGCATCTGTGGGCAAGTCACTTAACCCCAATTGCCTGCTCAAACTCATGCGCTCTCTCTCTCTCTCTTTCTCTCTCTCATCTCTCTCTCTCTTTCTCTCTCCTCTCTTTTTCTCTCTCTCATTCTCTCTTCTCCTCTCTCTGTCTCTCTTTCTCTCTTCTCTCCCTCTTTCTCTCATTTTCTTTCTTGTCTGTCTCTTTCTCTCTCTCTTTTTCTCTCTCATTCTCTCTCTCTCTTGCTCTCTCTCATCTCTCTGTCTTTCTCTCTCTCATTCTCTCTTCTTTCCTCTCTCTCTCTCTGTCTCTCTCTCTGTCTCTCTCTCTCACACACACACACACACACACCCCTCCTGTATCCATCATACTAATAGATCAAGCATATGGAGCATGTGACCCATATATGTTGTCTTCCTGATAGACTGACCTTAAGCTCCTTGAGGGCAGAGACTGACTTTTGTCCTTGGGAGTCCAGTGGTAGCACAGTGCATGGTGTATAGTAGATACTTGGTTTTTTGAGCTCGAGTCATTTGAAACACATAGAGGAAGGTCCATCATGGCTCATCCAGCTAGTATCAGGCAGCATTCAAACCCAGGGCTTTCTGCCACCAACCCCTCTCTCTATACTGTGCTGGCTTCCCCGATAACCTTGCACAAGTAAGGGACTTATTAAATGCTGAATGGATGAAAGAATGTGCAGTCATGGAGAGGTGAGTATCTAGAGATCTTGTAGGATCCAGGTACTCTACTGGGCTTCCCTGAATGGAGGGTAAAAGGCCAGGGCTTGCCTTCACTCCAGAGCTCCATGTGGGTGATGGCCTGGTGAGGCCAAGAGTAGCAGCAGCAACAGCCCCCTCTCCCACATCCCTGGTTATTGGCAATATGCTCCTCCTCCCCCTGACATATTTGCAAACAAGGGATTGTGGGATCCCAGATCTAGAGTTAGAAGGAACCCAAGAAGCCTGGGAGGGTAAGTAACTGGCCCAGGGTCACATGGATAGTCAGTGTCTGAGGCAGGATTTGAAGTTAGGGATGGTGACTTCGTGCCCTCTCCCACACACAGAGAATGAGACCTTCAACTCCACCAGTGAGGCAGAGCGCAAGACCCAACGTTACTATCTCTCCTGCCTCCGGGAGCAACGCATTGAAGAGCTGGGGGCCCAGCCCCTACGAGACCTCATTGACAAGGTGGGACTAGACCCAGATCAGGAATGAGAACACGGGGCTTGCTCATGGGAGAAATGGAGGAGAAAGAGAGAGTCCAAAGGACCTTCCTGGCAGGGCCTTCCTCCTATCCAGGGCCAGAGGAAAAAGAGAATTCAGGAGCCAGAGACCCTCTTGGGTTTCCTCTTTTTTAGATTGGTGGCTGGAGCATCACAGGACCCTGGGCTCAGGACAACTTCATGGAAGTTTTAAAGATGGTGTCTGGGACCTATCGGGCCAGCCCCTTCTTCACAGTCTATGTCAGCGCTGATGCCAAAAGCTCCAACAGCAATGTTATTCAGGTGAGAGTCTGGGCAGGTATGGTTGGGTTGGGAGGGGCCCTCCTTGTACAAAACGTGCTCTTGGATCCCTGGAACAATAACAGTAAAGCTCATGCAGTTTTCTCCTCCCCACTGCCCTGGCATCCAAGATGACCCTTTTCCCTTCTCCTCCAGGTGGATCAGTCTGGTCTCTTTCTGCCTTCCAGGGATTACTATCTGAACAGGACAGCCAACGAGAAAGTAAGGAGCCTTCCCACAGCCTTCCCTGTCCTCTTGTTTCTTCTGTTCAAGGGGGGCTTGGGCAATCTCACCTTAGGTTCTTGTCATTCATTTGGTCAACCAACATTTTCTGAGCCCCTGCTTTGTTTGGGAGACTGGCCTGGGTACTCTGAGTGGTGCCAGGATGCATAATATTATATATTTAGAGTTTGAAGGGACCATGAAGGCCAATGAGCCCATTTTGCAGACTTTGAAAGGGGGGGTGTGACTTGCCCAAAGTCACACACCTGGTAAGTATCTGAGGCAGGATTTGAACCCAGCTTTTGCTAATTTGAGGTCCAGTATCTTATATATTAATTATATAGCCTAGTTGGGAGAAGGGAGGAAAAGACTAATATCAAGGAGAAGATGAATAATGCTGTTTAATAGTCTAGAACTGTAGGAATTCCAAAGGAGCAGGGCTGACAACCACAGAATCACCGTGATCTAGAGTCCGTCAACAAGCATCTATTAAATATCCACTGTGTTCCAGGTGCTGGAGCTATCAAGTCAAAACTGTCTTTGCTGTCAAGGAAGTGCCATTCTTTTCGGCGACCCTCTGGTGGAAGGGACTTCATCCCTAATCTTGTCCAAATCGTTGCTGTTCAGTCATCCCAGTCACGTCTGACTCTTGGCGACCCATTTGGGGTTTTCTTGGCAAAGATGCCAGAGCAGTTTGTCATTTCCTTCTCCAGCTTATTTTTGTAGATAAGGAAACTGAGGCAACAGGGTGAAGTGACTTGCAAAGGGTCACAAAGTCAGTGAGTGTCTGAGGCCAAATTTGAACTTATGATGATGAATCTTCCCAATTCCAAGCCCAGTGCTCTTTGTGCTATGGCGCCACCTAGCTGCCATTGTTTAAATTATGCCTGAAAAAAATTACAGCTGCATATCTGAGAAATGGTCATGCAGCCTTTGTCTAAAGACCCCTGATGAGCCTAATCCTAATTCTGATGAGTTCACTAGCATCAGCTTATTCTACTTCGGGATGGCTCCAATTAATGGGAAGCTTTTTATGACATCAAGCCTGAATCTGCCTCTGAAGCTTCCACCCACTGCTTTCTAGGACTGGAGACCAAGTGCAATCTATTTGCTATGAGACCTCCCTTCAAACACTCTAAGACAGCTCTTATGTCTGCCCTCTCTATCATCCTTGTCCCCACCCCCAGCCCAAATATTCTTTTCCCCAGTCTAATTAGCCAAGTTCTTTTGATCAATCCTTAAATAACCTGAACTTACCGCTTTCTCTGGCAAATACTCCAGCTAAACCCTGACACCCAGAACTCAATAGAGTACCCCAGAAGCGGTCTAACCAGCACTCAAGCGCTGTCACCTCTTTGTTCTTGGAGGTGATACCTCCCAGTGCAGCCTATGATCACATGCTTTTCTGGCTACTGTCTTATATGGTGCTTGGAGTTCACTAAAATACGCACATCTTTTTCAGGAAGAATTCTTCCCTCCCCCTCCCCCAACTCTGTGTCACTCATAGATCCTCTCTAAGTCACTGGTAAAACATTAAGCAGTGCAGGGCTTCCCACAGGTCCTTGGGGCACTCACTGGAGACTTCCTCCACCTAATGTTGGGTGATTAATGGCTTTTATTTCAACCAGGTCTAATTCATCTACTCCATCTAATTGTATGATCATCTCTCTATCTCTCTTTCACAAGAATAATTAGAAATGCTTTTGCTAAAAACTACTTAAACTATATCTTTAGCAGTTTAAGATCCCTGTCAAAAAGATAAAAAAAAAAAAAGGAAATGGGGGGCGGCCGGGTTCAGTAAGAGCGCTGGCCCCAGAGTTGGGAGACCCAGGATCAGTTCCAACCTCAGATACTTGGCACCCACACAAAATAACTGGCCGTGTAACCTTGAGCAAATTGCTTAACCCCGATTGCTTTTAGAAAAAAAAAAAAAGGAAATGGGATTAGTCTGTCACGACCTATTTTGATGAAGCCACGCTGGTACCTTCCAATCACTGCTTCCCTTTCTAGGTGTTTACCAGCCATCCTGTTAATGAGATGTGCTAGAATTTTGCCAGAAATAAAAGTCTGACTTGCTGACCTAGAGTTTGAAGATCATTCTTTTTCCTTTCTTGAAAACCAAAACAACATTTATACTTCTCTAGTCCATCATTACTTCCCTGAATCTTTCAGATCTTTCCTCTAGTGCTACATTCAACAGGTACATGGAACTGTCCTTATTACTTGACTATAGTAATCAATGAAGTGAAAGACCCATTTACATCCTCATGGAAATTACACTCCAAGATGTGCACAGTGAGTGCTATGATAGGCATTTTTAAAGGGAAAGAAACAAAGCAACTCGATATTTGCCCTGGCGTTTTTGTCTATAATAAATGACCAATCTTATTTTTCTTCAAGTGTCACTGAGAGTGACTCAATAATCATTTCTTAAGTTCTTTCAGAATATATTTCATCTGGGCAAGAATTCGTTAATGCCAGGGAGGTAGTCTCTTATTCTCTTCTAGTTTATATTGGGCATCGATTCCCTAATATTCATTTTTGTTCTTTAATTTCCTTAATTGTATGTATGTGTATTTATATATATTGTATATATTACTTATATGTTATATATATATATATAAATGCATATATGTATATTTCTCCTTAGTGGAGAAAACAAAGGCAAAACCTCCCTTGCCTCTATCTATTGTCAATTGCCGTTATCCCAGGCTGTGGTCTAGGTGGCAGTCCTATCTCTTCCTGATCCCTCTTCTTTCCTCAAATATTGTTTTAAAATAAATAAATACACTTTTGTTGTCTTTAGCTTTCCTTTCCAGCTTTCTTTTGTTCTGAGCATTAGGACTCAAGCTAATGTCTTTACAGAACTGAGTCATGCTTTTGTGTTCATTCCCATTTTCCTGTTCTTGCTTCTACCTTCCATACAGATCTTTTAAAAAGGTGGAGGATGATGTATGTGGAACACTGCATACAATGTTGGACTTTTTTTTTTTAATATGTTGGCTTTTTTTCTCGTGGAGGATGGTTCTCTGGGAGGAGAAGAGGAAACAATACCTTGGAAAATGTACGTGATTTAAAAGCAAAAGATGTCAATGAAATTTTATTTTCAAAAATCCAAGTTGCCTCAAGAGTTCCCTATGTATCCACATCTTTAGGCAATTACCCTTTTCTTCTTCATCAGAATGATTTTCATATATGTTTCTAGAATTTCATTCTTGAGAATTTCTAGACTTCCTAGGTTAACTTACCCTGGAGAATTTTAGTCCATGAGATCCTATCTTTCCCCTGAACCCTTTGAAACCTGTTCTCCCCCAATCTTGGGTGCATATCTGGTTTGATCTTCTATACTACAAACTCATCAGGGGTTAGCATTCACTCTCCCCCACGCAAAGTTCTCCCATTTTCACTCCAGCAAACTGGCCAGTAAATAGTTTTCTCTGTTGTTGAGAATCAGATATAAAATAGAATTTACTCTCCCACATTGGTCCCTTCACTTCATTCTTCTTTAAAGTCAAGAAATTAACTACTCTGCTTCAAGCTGGAAATTCCATTATCTGGATAACTAAAGCCCCCATCACTAGGTGGCTCAGTGGATACAGTCTTGGGCTGGAAGTCAGTGAAGATTTGAATTCAAATCCAGCTTCAGACATATATTAATTGTATGACCTTGGAAAAGGTCACTCAACCCTTGTTTGCCAGTTTCCTTAACTGTAAAATGGGGATCATAATAGCACCTACCTTGCAGGGTTGTTGTGTTGGTCAAATGAGATAATGTTCGAAAAACACAGTGTTTGGCATATAGTAGACACTACATAAATGCTAGCTATTAGGATTATTATAGTCAAGCCTATATATGCTAAGTTTGTGATCAATTCTTTATCCATTTCCTCCTCCTGTCCAGTAGGTCCCTAATATACTCTAATAACACAATTTCTTCTGATTCTCCTTCCATTGATCATCACCCAAGTGTTTTCTCCTAATTCCTGAATTTCACCGGGTGATTCCGTCTTAATAGATAATGCTTCGATTGCCTATCCTAATCCTATTGAATAAAATAGCAGCATCCAATACTGCAGTCATCTGACCAAGTCTCGCTGACAGTATGAGCTCCAGTTGGCTTCTTTGTGTTCTGGCCTCCTGTATTCCTTCCTTGTTGCCCAAACACTTGAGGGAATGGCTTTTATTTCTGGTTGCTTTCTTAGCGTTTTTCTGCACTGAACTTCTGGGTGTCTTGGTTGCTTTCTGCAATCGTTGTGACTCTTCTCCAAGTTTTCTAAACTTGGTGCCCGTACACAGAAGGGTTTTTGACTGGCAAAGTAATAAGGGAATAATAAGGGATTAGGGTGGGTTGGAGTTTGTTGAAGGGCAATCCACTTAATGGGGATGAAAGGAAAGGGAGAGGTCAGATTTATAGCTTGATGAGATAGCAGAGTTTCTGGAAAAGTTCTTTAGAATCTAACCAAGCTAGACAAGTTTCTCCTAGTATAATTCTGCATCCTAGAGGGCAGGCCCTGATTGAGTTTGGGTCTTTGTTTCTCCAGCCTACCACAGTCTTGGAACAAGGAAGTGCTAAAGAAAGTTTGTTAGATTGAATAATGAATATCCAATCAATTAATCTTGCAATCAAGATGCATTTGTTAAGCCCTAATACCAGGCTCAGGGGCAGCTAGGTGGCGAAGTCACAGGAACACTCCTCTTCCAGAGTTTGAACTTGGCCTCAGACACTTCCTAACTGTGTGACCCTGGGCAAATCATTTAACTCTGTTTCCCTCAATTTTCTTATCTGTAAAATGAGCTGGAGAAGGAAATGGCAAACCATCTCTACCAAGAAAACCCCAAATAGGTTCAAGAACTGAACAACAACAGCATTATTGTTTTATTGTTAGTTTTACCTTCAGTATATATCCATATGTGAAGTGAGTACATTTAGAGGAGGAAGCTGTGGGAAAGATGGCAGGGCTATCCAGGAAGGCTTGTTCTTAAGCTAGTTTTGAAGGAAAAGAGGGAGTCTAAAGTGCAAAAGTGGGATGGAGGCATGTTCTAGGCATGAAGGACAGCTGGCACCAAGATGGGGAGTGGAAGGCCCTGTGTGAGGAAGGCTGGTTTGACTGGACCATAGAGTAGAGGCAGGAGGGATGTATGATGAGGTTGGAAAGGTGGAATGGGGCCAAACTGGGAAGGACTTTAGAGTTTATACTTGGTCCCAGAGACCATAGGGAGATATTGAATTTCATGGAGTAGAGGAGTAAACTGCATGATCATGGAGGCCCAGTGAAGCAAGGTTCAGGAGGGGAGGGGATACACAAGTTGGTCTTGGCAAAGAAGAGAGATAAGTGCTTGTGGAGGGATGTGAGTTGGGAGAGGAGTTCACGGGGAAGGGTACAGTTAAGGAACAGACTAATAGAGATGTTTTCAGAGAGAAATGAAAGAAGAGAGCTCTTAATGGATCGCCTCCAGCTTCTCTTGTATGAACAAAGAGGGGATAGAGCTAAGAGGGAGAACTTGAGGAAGAGGGCTGATGTGGAAAGTCAATGTGCAATGAAAGAGAGGTTTGCTAAAAACACAAGATTTAGATCTGAAAGGGACCTTGGGGATCATCTACACAGACCTGGAGTCAGGAAGACCTGGGAGCCATTTAGCCTTTGTGGGCCTCACTTCCTTCATCTGTAAAATGAGGAGGCTCCTTCCAGCTCTAAAGTTGATGAGTTAGTTTGACTAGCTTACAAATGAGGAAACTGAGGCCCAGGCAAGTGACATGTTCTACTCATGGTCACACTGCTAGAAAAGGAGGTTTTCCCAGCTTCAGCTGGGTGAGCTCCTACATTTGGTGGCCAAGGCCTCTCCAAATGAATAATTACATGGCCTCTCAGAGTCCTCACTAGGGGAAAAAACAAAGAAAGACCCACAGATTCTAGGTGTCCAACCCAAGATGTGTTGAAGGATGTTCTGTAGAGTTCACTGAGACCTCAGGAGGGCTGGGATAATTGACAGCTTCTCATTGGTGTTGTAACAAAGATGGGGGGTGGAGTGGCAGCTCAAAGGATGGTTTCCCGTCTTTCCCTTTTCTGTCAAGGAAAAGTCTCATTTCTGACATGTGTTTGAGAGACTCCCTCCTTTTCAGGGGTGTGAGGATGGTGGTCAGTGGGAATCAAGGTGTTTGCTGACTCTTCCTGTATCGACCCTTTGGGATCTTTGATTGCTGAGTGTGGAGTGTGTTTTTATTTGCTCATTTTAGCTAACACGAGGTGCATGTGAGAATCTTTGTGATGCTAGGCTCTATGGGGACATCAGAGTCCAGATGGACACCTTACCCATAGGGTCATTTTTGGAAAAAATGGGACGGAATGTTCAACTGGTGTTAGGAGCTAAAGCAAAAAGCCAGGGTCATTTACTACTTAGAGGATACATAGCTGTCTGTGATGTGAGCATCACATATCTATCTGTCTGTCTGTCTATCCATCTATCTATCTATCTATCTATCTATCTATCTATCTATCTATCTATCTATCTATCTATCTATCTATGTATCTATCTATCTATCTATCTATCTATCCATCCATCTATCTACTTATCTGTCTATCTTTTCTATCCATCCTCTATCTATCTGTCTGTCTGTCTGTGTGTCTGTCTATCTATATCCTTTGGCAG
>NW_027185798.1:1158772-1189617 GCF_028583685.1 Petaurus breviceps papuanus
ACACACACACACACACAAAAGTACATAAGGGGCCTCCAGAGGAGGCTCAGAAACAGTCTCCTATAGACCTCATGTGTGTGAGCCAGCTTCTAAAGGGAGCTGGGTGAGGAAGAACATTCCAGGCCTGGGGAACAGAGAACCTTCATAAAAGCTTCACAATTGGGGGACTGGATCAAATGGATGGATAGTAAGGTTGACTCCAGGTTGAGTTGCCCCAGGATCAGAGACTGGCAAGGCCAGTGTGGCAAAAGATCAAGTGAACCAGGGGACTGGAGGGCTTTGGAGAAGATGGGGTCGCATGATTACCTGACCCTGCAGGTTTGGGCTGGCTCAGGAGGCATGGGCAGTTAGAAGGGGACTGAGAGGTGAGGAGAGCTGAGAGATAATCAGGAGGCCATAAGAGACAAAATCTGCAGCTGGAAGGCAATCATGGGCGGTCTTGTTCACCCACCCCATCTTATAGCCAAGGCCACTATGGCCCAGGGAGGTTTGACTTTGCTCAAACTTACACAGGTAGGGGCAGAGCAGCGACCTGACCCAGGAACCTGGGCTCTTTCCCCCCGAGAAGTCAGGGGACTTGCCCAAGGCCCCACAGCTAGTCAAAGAGCCCGCATTCAAACCTAGGTGCTTCCCACTGAGCCATGCCCTCATCCCCCTACGGATAAGGCAGCACTCTGGAAATGGAGATCAGCCTCTGTGGCCAGGGGCATGCAGACCGTGGGAGGCCAGGAGGGTGGTCCCAAGGCCTCCTACCATGGTTGCTTGGGGGGGACTGTGGCAGGTGCTCGCTGCATACCTGGACTACATGGTGGAATTAGGCACTCTGCTGGGTGGCCAGCCCGACTCCACAAGGGAGCAGATGCAGCAGGTGATGGAGCTAGAAGCTGCACTGGCCAACATCACCGTCCCCCAGGATCAGCGGCGGGACGAGGAGAAGATCTACAGCAAGATGAGCATCTCGGAGCTGCAGGTGGGTGGGCGTGGAGAGAGGGCTGCTGAGGAGAGGCTTCCCAGTCATAGCCTCCTTCCCTGACACAGGGCTGCGGGTGAGCTGAGTCAAATCAGTTACCCTGAACCGGGCACACAAGACTCAAGGACCTTGGTCATTGTCCTTTTCATTGTCTCTCCTCCCGTTGACTGCTTACCTCCCTGACCATCACCAAGGAGATCAAACCAGTCCCTTCTGCCCTGGCTGCTGCCTGGGCCTAGCCTGGTCAGTGCTCAGAGGGGACACTAAGCAGCAGCCATGGTCATGCTCTGAGGCATTGCTGGGGGAGGGAGAGGATGTCTGAGCCATACTGTCCCTCCATGCCCCCCTCTGCAATTCCTGAGCAACCAGATGCTGTTGTCATGGCAACAGGACAGGATCTCAGGCCCTGCATCAGAAGCTGGAGGACTTGGCCAGAGCTTAGGGCAGATGGAAAAGCTCCTTGACCTCATTCTCCCACGGCTCTCCTCGCCCCTAGGCCCTGGCGCCCTCAGTGGAGTGGCTGGATTTCCTGTCTTTCACCCTGTCACCCCTGGACCTGGGAGATGCAGAGCCTGTGGTGGTATATGGGACTGACTATCTGCAGCAGGTGTCTGAGCTCATCAATCGAACAGAGAGAAGGTGGGGGAAAGGGCGGCTCTCAGCGGGCAGACCCCAGGGCAGGGATTGAGAGTGTGGTGTGAGTGTGTGTGTGTGCGTCTGCAGAGTGTGTCCAGGGGTCCCTGAGCTTAGTGCAAAAGCTGGCTCCCCAATTTGGAATGCAGAGAAACCCTAGATGCTGTAGGCAAACACAGCCTGAGGGTCCCAGCATGTCCTCTGCTCCCTTCCCCTCCCTCCTCCCAATGCCCACAGTCTGGAGTGAATGTCAAACAGAGCTGCTGTTTGTGCTGGCTGTTGCTCTCCTGCACTGGTAGCCATCTCCAGCCTTGAGCACTCGTCCTCCTGGATCTGCTCATGGATGAACTTTGTAGCATCATTGTGCAGTGACATTCCTTTCTACAGACTGGAGTCTTGTGCTAACCCTAAGAGCTGGCATTTATAAAGGGAATTACCTTGGTTGTCTAACTCCATCCTCCCAACCCTTTCTAGAAGTACTAGAGGAATCATTATCCCTTTTCACAGACAAGAAAACTGAGGCAGACAGTTTGCCCAGGGTCACCCACATAGTAGATTTTGATGGGGGATCTGAACCCAGATCTTCCTGCCTCCCAGCCCAGCCCTCAATCCGCTGCCCCTTGCTGTCTCTCCTTCACTCTCCCTCCCCTTTCTTGTCTGTCAGCATTCTGAACAATTACTTGGTTTGGAACCTTGTCCAGAAGACCGCCTCCAGCCTGGACCGACGCTTTGAGGCAGCACAGGAGAAGCTGATGGAAACTCTGTATGGCACTAAGAAGGTGATGTTTTGGATTTCCTAGTTGCTCCTGACCCCTAGACTCATGGCCCTTCCTTCCCTGACATGGAACTAAGCAAAGACCTTTGGGGAGCCAGTGAGCCCCAAGGAGGTCTGAGCAGGAGAGGTCTGTGGATAACACACCTTATCCACATCTTGGGTGCACCTGGTAGCAAAGCCAGGGTGCCTCCTGAGGCCTGATCAGGGCGGTGGGCCTCATGCCATTGCCCTCCATGACACAGTCTAGTGAAGCGATCCCAGGTTCCAAGCTGGGAACTTCTGGATCTGTCATTGACTTAGTCTCTTTTTCTGGGCCTCTGTTTCCTCATCTGTAAAGTGCAGGAGCAGACTAGATGGTCTCTGGGTTTGTTTGTTCTTTCTGTAACAGCTCTGCTATCCTATGCCCTTTGGGAGAAGGGTCTAGGAGCATGTCTCCTCATTGGATGGCAGATTCAGAGTGGCAGGCAATATCTAAGTCTCCCATGGAAGTCAGGCTCTCTGCCCCAGAGACATGGAAGTTTTCATCCTGGGGAATGAGACTGTTGGTTTTTTTGTTTTGTTTTGTTTGTTTGGGTTTTTTCCTTTCTAGTCTTGCACACCCCGGTGGCAGACCTGTATTTCCAACACTGATGATGCTCTCGGCTTTGCTTTGGGATCCCTTTTTGTGAAAGCGATGTTTGATAGAGAGAGCAAAGAGATTGTGAGTGTCCAGCGCTTCGGCCCATCCACACCCTCGGGACTGGCGTGGGCTCTGGTCAGCCTAGCTGGGGCAAGGCTGGGAAAGAAGGGAGCCACAGAGGCCTGGAGCCAGGCTTCTTTCCTTTTCTTCCTCCCCTCCCTAGGCAGAGGGGATGATCAGTGAGATAAGGGCAGCCTTTGAAGAGGCCCTGGGACACCTGGTTTGGATGGATGAAAAGACAAGGCAGGCAGCCAAGGAGAAAGTAAGGGGCAGCTGGGGATGGGGAGGAACCTGAGGTGGAGGGAATGTGTGGAGGGGGGAGGAGCAAGGCTTAGAGCTTAGAACTGCCTAACTGGACGTCCCTGGGGCACTACAAGATGTCATTATTTTTCCTTAAAATCAGCTCCTCCTCCAAACTTGCCTCTTTATTTTAATATTTTTTTGTCTTTTTTTTTTTTTTGAGGGGTGAAGGCAGGGTAAAAAAAAAAGGGGTTGTGACTTGCCCAAGGTCACATGGCTAGTAAGTGTTAAGTGTCTGAGGCCGGATTTGAACTCAGGTCCTCCTGACTCCAGGGCCTATGCTCTATTCATTGCACCACCTAGCCACCCCTAAGCTTGCCTCTTTCTGTAGAGGTCACTCCCCAACTAGGACCCAAGGTTCCAAACTCAGTCATTTTAAAGCCCTTCTTCTCCCTCACTGCTCACCTCCAACCAGCTGCCAATTTGCATCAGTCCTCCCTTCCAAATCTCTCATTCATTTCTCTACCCACCTTTTAAGTCCCCATTACTGTGGATGATTACAATAGGCTCCTAAGTGGCCTTCCTATCTCCCATTGCTGCCCTCTCCCATCCACCCCCCAACAGTTACCCAAATGCTATTTGTGCTTTTATCTGGCTGTGATACTCTCCTTCTCAAGAAACTTCTGTGGCTCCCCATTGCCCCTTGGATGAAATACAAAATTCTTGATCTGGCATCTAAAGCCCTTTCATGGTCTTTCCCCCATCGATCTGTTCAATTTGCTTTTCACAGAATCTCTGTTCCATCCCAACTGACCCACGTGCTCCTTTTCAGACCTTCCACTCCCACCTCCGGCTCCCTGTGTGCACTCCCTCCCCTCAGTAATTGTTCAGCTCTGAGTTTCTCCTCCTGTAATGTTCAGCTCCCTTCAGGGCTGATCTCAAGGCTAGAACCCCAAGAAGACAGGGCAGCAGTGCTACTTCCTACCCAAGATCTTTGTTGATGCCCTCCAGTTATCACTTTGTATTTATTTTTGTCTCTATATAGTGTGGCATTTAAAAAGTTTGAGAGACATAATTAATTTTTTTTTTTAAAAAGCAATTGGGGTTAAGTAACTTACTCAAGGTTACACGGCCAGGTGTTTCTGGGTGGGTGCTAAGTGTCTGAGCCCGGATTCGATCCCAGGTCACCCTGACTCTGGGGCTGGTGCTCTTACTCGCTGTTCTACCTGGACACTCCTAGAGATGTAATTATTAAATGATCATTTCTCTCAACGTGTTGGATCCCTCCTTAGTAGAATGGATTCTCCCTGAGGCCAAGACAGTTTTCAACTTTGTCTCTCTGTCCTAAGCACCTGGTACAAACGACAGGGGCTGCCACATAGTAGGGTGCTCAATGAATACATATGTGTGGAATGTATGAATGCTCTGAGGAATTCCGACCCCTTAGAATTCTCGCCTCTCCAGGCTGATGCCATCTACGACATGATTGGCTTCCCGGACTTCATCTTGGACCCCAAAGAACTGGATGATGTTTATGATGGTGTGAGTACCCCTTGCCTACCCCTGCCCGGCAGCCCCCTTGCCCTGAGGCCTCCACACACCCCATTCCCTGGCAGGGAATTGGCACGTGAAGGCACCCACTGCATCTGTCATGGCCACAAATTGGGAACCAGAGATAAGAGTATTTATTAGGCATCTGTTGTATACCAGGCACTGGGCTAAGCCCTAGAGATACAAATACAAGAAGATCAGATAGTTCCTAGTATCAGAAGTTTGTATTCTAATAGGAGAAGACAAAACATAAAAGGTAAAAGTGTGGGAGAGAAAAAGACCCTGTCCTCATGTAGCTTATGTTCAACTGGTAGGGACACGGATGAATAAATAAAAAAATAACGAAGTCACAGTCCTTGTGGGAATCAGGAAGGGCCTCTTGTAGGAGGCAGCACGTTGGCTCAGCCTTGAAGGGAGTCGGGGAGGCTGAGAGGCTCAGGGGAGGGAGAGGGCATTCTGGGCATGGAGGAGAGCGTGGGAATGGGAGATCGTAGCTCACATTTCTTTTGCTTCCTTTTATCCTAGTATGAAGTTTCAGAAGATTCCTTCTTCCAAAACATGTTGAATTTGTACAACTTTTCTGCCAAGGTGATGGCTGACCAGCTTCGCAAGCCTCCCAATCGGGACCAGTGAGAATCAGCCTTGGGGCTCTGGGAAGATGGAGAGGGGCATGGGCATGGGGCAGGCAGTGGGGCTATTTGAAGGCAGAGGGGATGAACCTACAGATCTTGAGGTGGGAATGACCCAGTGGGTCCAGAACATTATGGTTCTGACCAAATGAGACACTTCCTCCCATGACTCCCCATCCAGATGGAGCATGACCCCTCAGACAGTGAATGCCTACTATCTTCCAACCAAGAACGAGATTGTCTTCCCGGCTGGCATCCTGCAGGCCCCCTTCTACGCCCGTAGACACCCTAAGTGAGCCTAGGGGTGGGGCTGGGAACACTGGATGACACCATGGGAGAGGATGGTAGGGGGCTCAGAAGCAGGACCTCTGGGTCTGAGGAGAAGGCCCTCTGAAGTCCCAGGATCTCATGGATCACATATCAATCTTGTTCAGGGCCTTGAACTTTGGAGGCATCGGTGTGGTGATGGGTCACGAGCTGACACATGCCTTTGATGACCAAGGTAGGGACCCAAGGATGTCACTGGCTGCCTAGCCTGGCCTGCTCAGCCATTGTAACATCTCCCCACTTTCAAAGGCTAGTGTGGACATTCCTGTTTTGCATCTCTCATTTCACAGGGCAGTTGAGATCTGGATCTGAGTAAAGTGACCCTTTTCTTCTTTTTTGTTTTTGTTTTTTTAAATTTTTTGGTCTTTATTAATTTGTTTACTTTTAGTTTACAAGATTCATTACCACAATTCCTTGAGTTTCAAATTTTCTCTCCCTCCCCCTTCTCCCCCCATGGCGGTATACAATCAAGTATAGGATCTGCAGATACTTTCACATTAGACATTAGTCAGGTTACAAAGAAGGATTGTAACAGATGGAATGAACAATGGGAAAGAGGAAACAAAAACCAAACAAGAAAAAGGAAGAGGGCAGGTAGCTTGCTTCAATCTGGATGCAAACTCTGTTCTTTCTGGTTCTTTCTCTGCATGTAGACATCTCTCTCCATCTTGAGTCTTTTGGGGTTGACTTATAGCCCTGCATTGCTGAGAAGAGTCCGGTCTATCACAGTTGGTGGTCACACATACATTGTGTCTGTAATTGTGTACACATTTCTCCTAGCTCTGCTCTTCTCACTCAGCATCCTTTCCTTCTTTTTTGAATTAAATGTCTTTCCATAGTGGACAGAGAGTTTGAATGGGAGTCAGAAAGGCATCATTTCTAAGTCCCCTCCCCCCCAACACATAGTAGGTAGGGCAAAAACATAGGTTCTGGTTCCCCCTCCAACACAGAACACATAGTAGGTATGACACTTTGTGTGCCCCAAGCACCTCTTGAACCATTGAGAACAGAGCAAATATGGAGCTTTATTGGTAGGAGGAGTTTCCACACTAATGAAATTATAAATCCAATTTTAAAATCTTAGAAACTTAAAAATGCCAAACACAATACAGCTCACTACCTCAGTGCATAGCACATTGTAAGTGACTGAAAACTACTTGTTGATTTGAACTAAACTGGCTTGGTGACTTCTAATTAATATGTCACAAATTTCCCCTTTTGTTGAGCATTTAAAGTTGCTTCCAGGGTGTTTTTTTTTTTTAATTGCTAAGATGTTCCCATGAAAATCTGAGCAGATAACTTTTTTTCTTTAAATAATCCTTTTGTGTTAATTTCCCAGCAATGGAATTATTGGTCAAGGGGTATGATGAATTTTGTTACTCTTACTTTGTACTGCCAGACCATTCTCCATAAAAGATACTGCAAATGTGCAATTCTACCGACAATGAACATGTACGTATTTATCTCATGATCCGGTCAGGACGGGAGTATGACAAAGAGGGCAACCTCCGACCTTGGTGGCAGAATGAATCCCTGGCTGCATTTCAGAACCACACAGCTTGTATGGAGGAGCAGTACGGACGGTACCAGGTCAATGGTGAGCGGCTCAATGGACGGCAGACGTTAGGCGAGAACATTGCTGACAACGGGGGTCTCAAGGCTGCCTATAATGTGAGTGAGTGGAGCCAGGACTTCTGCCCTGGGCATCCCTCCTGGGGTGACAGGCAGGCCTGGTAAGTGGGGGAGGGATGCTCCAAGAGGATGGAGATGTACATATCATGCTGGGCACGGTTGTGCGGCGCTTGTTCCTAGGCCTACAAGATGTGGCTGAGAAAGCATGGGGAGGAGCAGCGCCTCCCGGCTGTGGGATTCACCAACCACCAGCTCTTCTTTGTGGGATTTGCCCAGGTACGGCCACCACCTTTTGTCCCAGGTCCTCTCCCATTACCTGCTCTCTCTTTCACTCTCTGCCCTCTGTCTTGCTGGGAGTATGGTGGAAAGAAGAATCAAAAGGGCTTGGGAACTGACTCCAGGAGATCATGCAGATGCTGGGCTGGAGAACCGGGAAATGCAAAGCAAACCTGCTCCCAGCCCTTTTCGTCTCCTATCCACTCTCCTGGCTTCTTGGACCCTAAAATTATTCCAGCCCCAGGAGTGCAGCAAGCAAGGTCTCATGAAGAGAGGAGTAAATGCAGCTTCTTCATCTGATAGATTAGGAAATCTACTGACTGCTCCCCAAGAGCCTTTCCATTCCTCCGCCTCCTTTAACCAGACCTGAGCCAACAAGGGACAGTGCAGAAGTCCCCAGACTTTTCTGGCTCACAGCATCTTTAGTCAATCAGTAGGTTTTTTTTTTTTTCATGCCCCACCCAGGCCAAAAGAAATACCTAATGATTTATTAAATAAATTTTTATTAAATTAATTAATTAATTAAATATTTAGTGGTGACCATCAGGGGGCTGCCACACACAGCATGGGAACTGTGGCTATCATGAAAAGAACCAAGAGATTCCGAGGACACAGAGTCCCCGAGCAGTCACGTCACCTTGGGGCCTCAGGTCCTTCATCTGAAAAATAAGATTGACCTGGCTGGCTTCTGAAAGTCTCTTTAAGCTCTAAATCCATGATCCGCATGATCCCAAGACCTGGATTCAAGTCCCACTCAGAGACTTAGTAGTTAGCTGTGTGAACCTCAAATTCTCCCATTATTTTTCTCATCTATAAAAAGGGAACAATGGCATCTCTGAATCCAGGGGCATTTGTAAGTGCCCTAGACAGGCACCATGCTGGGCCTGGAAATGTCCCTGACTACATTTCTTCATGCTAACTCACAGGGTGACTCGTGAAGAAGCTTATTCCTCACAAATGCACTACCCTCCTTTTTTTTGGCTTCCTCCTCTGTAAAATGGGGATGATTCACCACTCTCTATCTCTCAGAGCTTTTGAGAGAATAAAATGATTGGAAAGGAGCTCTCTAAAGGTCAGCTAATATTCTGGGAGTTTCCCACTCTCCTCAGACTAACTCTCACTAATGGGGAGCTGAGCTCTAACCTAGCCCAGCCTGGGATGGCATTTCAGGCATTGAAATTTCAGCTTTGAAATTTAACGGGCAGGATTCTAGATCCTAGGCACTATGGTAGTTAAGCCTAGTGGGCAGGGGCTGGGGGAAAGGCTTAGGTGGGGCCACCCTATGTGGTTAAACCTAATGGTTGGGGGTTGGGGGAGGGGGGGAGGTGAAGGCATGGGTGGGGCCGATCATTGAGTGTGTGGCCATCATTCTGTTGTTCTCTGGAAGGCACAGATATGGTTAGGTTATAATGACCACTTCAGGTGATCTTTTCTAGGGAAAAGAAGCTTGGGAGAGGACCACAGACCTTACCCTTACACTGGATCAGAATTGGCATGGGGTCTGGGGAAGCTACTTCAAAGCAAAGATTGTTTCTTTTTGTTTTTTATGCTTAATTCCTAACACATAGGAGGGCCAGCGGCTGAAGCTGTGATTGACAGGCAGGGAAATGCTTCCTTGGCTTCCAGGTGGTTCTCTGGGCACTGTAACATGCCTCTGGATGCCCATCACCAGCTGGAGTTAGAATCATGGGCAGAAACATCTCTTTCTTCCTGGGTCTGGGAGGAACAATGACCCGGATGCCAGTGTCCCAGGGGACCTCCATGTGCTCCCAGGGGCATTGCATGTGCCACCACGGCCCCCAGGCCCTGGGACCTCCACTCTCCCCTCCCCCTCATTTGATGCCTGACCTCAGGGTGGGGTCAGAGACCCTGAGTTCAACCTCATGTTATAAATAAGGAAACAGGCCCAGGGAGTGAGGTGACTTGCCTAAAGAAGCAGGATTGGGACCCAGCTCTTCCAACTCCAAAGCTAGAGTTTCTTCCCTTGCCCTGGCTCCTCTGTCCCCATTCTCCTCTGCTTCCATCTCCACTGAGCCCTCAGACCTCAGCAACTCACTTGCTTCCTCTGGGCCTGAGTTTCCTCACCTGTTTTCTTTGGAGATAATTGTGGTTAAGTGACCTGCCCAGGGCCACACAGCTAAGTAAGTGTGTGAGGTCGGATTTGAACTCAGGACCCCTGACGCTGTCCACTGCACTGCCTAGCTGCCCCCGTTTCCTCACATGTAAAATGAAGAGAATAAACCAGAGGACCTGGAGAAGGTTCTTCCTGCTCTCTTCCCTCATCTTCTTCCCAGCCTCGAGGGCTCAGCAGAGCATGGCTTTTTCCTGAAGAGACTTTATTTCTTGGCTTCCTCCTCCAATACTCCCTTCCTGGGAGTCCAGGAGCAGGAGCTGTTCTGCAGCGAAGAAGCACAGGGGTAGGGCTGGGCCTGGAGTCAGGAAGACCCGAGTTCAAGTCTGGCCTCAGACTTACTATCTGGTCTCAGACTAGCTGTGTGACCCTAGGCAAGTCACTTCACCCTGCTTGCCTCAGTTTCCTCATCTGTAAAAGAGGGATAATCACAACACTTACTGCTCCCCATCGTTCTCTCCATGGCTATTGTGAAGGTCAAATGAGATATTTGTAAAGTTCAGGACCCGACACAGAGCAGGCACTCTACACAATGCTTACACACACACACACACACACACACAAACACCACAGGCTCCTCTCTGCCAGCCCAGCACCTTCAGCATCCTGCAAACATCTTAGCTCCCAGGACCATCTCACACCCCTTGGACGGAATTTGTCTCAAGGACTGGAATTCCTTGTCCCAGCTCTGACCTGGGTGTGGCCCTCACTCCCAAGTAAAGGGAGTGGGATTGGGCTGGGTCCCAGGGACAGATTTAAAATCAGGACAATCATCTAATCCCTTCCTTTTATAAAAGTGGAAACTGAGACCCAATGAGATTAAGGGATGTGCCGGGACTCTGGCCCTCTCCCCACTGGGTCACATGGGCTGAGTTTTTAAGAATTTCAAGAAGAGGGGAGGACCCTGTCTGTAGGGTCACTAATGGAAGATGGAGGAAAGAGTTTCCGATGTGCATCTTTGTATGTCCTGACCTGCAGGTGTGGTGCTCTGTGCGGACCCCCGAGAGTTCACATGAGGGCTTGGTGACCGACCCCCACAGCCCTGCCCGCTTCCGAGTGCTGGGAACCCTCTCCAACTCTCGGGATTTCCTGCAACACTTCAACTGCCCCATTGGTTCTCCCATGAATCCTGGGCAACTCTGTGAGGTGTGGTAGGGGCCCAGAGCCAATGGTGCCCTTGGACAGCCCTTCCCTGCACCCAAGTCCCTTTTCCCTCCCCAGGGGCCCTGGGCCTTTCTGCCAGGGAGCCAGATGTTAGGGGTGGTCATGCTGGGCTGTCCTCTCCCCAGAGATTAGGATGCAGCTAAAACCAAGTGAGACCCCAGGCCTTGCTTCCCTCTGTGATGCCGTATCTGGAGGTCCCTAGTCCTTCATTGTCCTCAACCACTATGTGCCGCTGCCCGGAGGTGTCTCCTCTGGCTAGAGCTAAGTCCCTCTAGCATTCACTGTGACAGCCCCCTTCTTCTTTGGCAGGCTCTTTTCCAGCCTAAGATGCTAGTCAGATATCCTGGGGTGGGTGCCAAACCCACATAGCGGGGAGCTCCACAGGGATTGATGGGATCTGTCTGAAACAGGATCATTGACCTGCTGGAGGGACCCTTGCACTGTGGTCTGAGTGGTCGGCTGGGCAGGGAGATACTGATTTTCTGGCCCAGTCTGATCCAGCAGGAGCTGGGGTTTTGTAGCTGTTTCAAAGGTTTGAAAGAGCACAGAAAAGTAGTCCCTGGGACTCTGGCATCCCTGGAAAGTGTACTGCCCCCACTTAGGAGCCCAGATGAACCTTGGCTGGGTCTCCATTCAGTCCCTGTCTCAGGTCCTTAGGCCCCACTCAGACCCCTATCCCTAGCACTGGGAGCTGGCTCTAGTAAAGCTACTCCCACCTTCTACTGTCTCCCCTCCCCTCCCCTGGGGTCAGTTTTCAGTTGGAACCTCCACCCAGAAGCCTTTGCCCTCTGAGTCCCTATTCAAGCTGTGCTGAGGAAGGGGATAGGAGGGAATGTAGATGACCACAGTGTCTTATGGCTCCAGGCTTGGGGTGTTCCCCAGAAATCAGGGAGGATAGGGCAGGAGAGGCAGGAGGGGGTGGGGGGGGTGGGGGCAGAGTTTATTTTTACACGGATGATGGGAGGGGAAGAAAGTGGTCTCCGTCCTACAATGATGCTATGCCAATAAACAGATGTAAATCAGCCTGTTTCCTGCTCCTTTCTTGCTGTCATCAGCCCAGGCTTCTCCAGGGACATCTGTCCTTTCCTGTCACCCTGCCCAGCAAGCTCCTGCTATAGACCAGGCCAGGGGTGGGGAACCTGTGGCCTTGAGGTCACACTTGAGGACCTAGAGGGCCACATGTGGCCTCAAGGTGGCAGGTTCCACCCCTGGACCAGGCCCTTCTCTAGACACTGGCATGCTCTCTGGCATTTAAAGTCCTTTCCTTGACCCACTACAGAGATGGCCATACCCTTGAACACGTCATCACACACAAATGTACCACTTTCTTATTGATTAATTCTAAAAAATCATTATTTATTTTCTCTTCCACAAAAGAAATGGGTAAAATTCTAAAGACCACCAAGTACCCCCTCATACACCTGTTTGTTTTTCATATTTACATTGACATATACATATGTATTAATTTTTAGCACATAAAACACTAACCCATCACAGCTCTGATACTATCCCAGAAGACCTTGGCCTGGTAGCATCTGAAACTATGGCACTAACAGATGCCAATGAAATTAGCAGAACAAGAGGAAATAACTTATATGATGACCACAGTAATGTATAGGAAGCCAGCCTGATTTCCCAACCCTGATCAATATGTCCTTTTCTTTTTTCTCTATGTAGTAGATCTTTTTTTTTTTTTTTGCTTTTTGGAGGGGCAACTGGGGTTAAATGACTTGTCCAAGGTCACATGGCTAGTTTTTTGTGTTAAGTGTCTGGGGTCAAATTTGAACTCAGGTCCTCCTGACTCCAGGGCCGGTGCTCTGTGCTACCTAGCTAGCCCTGTACTAGATCTTTTTGACCTGGGGTCCATGGACCCCCAAAGAAACTTTGACAGAAAAAAATCTTTATTTTCACTAATTTCTCATTGCAATTTAGCATATCCTTCCATTACTTAAAAACATTATTCTTCAAAGGGGTCCACCGCTTTAGTAGCTTGCCCCCCCCCCACAAGGTTAAGAACCCCTGCTCTCTACTGTCTCCCTTTGTGATCTCAGCTGTTCCCATGGGTTCAAGGATCATCTTTATGCAGATGATTCCTACATCTATGTATCTAGCCCTAACCTCTCTCTGGGTCATCTCCTGCATCACCAACTGCCTATTAGAAATTTTGAACCGGAATTCATTGCCATTCTCCCACTCGCACCCCCACCACTCCTCTCTTCTGAACTTTCCCGTGGTGATCCAGGGGACCACTACCAGACTGGGCCAGGGTCTCATGTTCATAACCACCATGACAGCTTCAGCTCCTCACTTTCACTCATATCATGTATCCAATCAATTACCAATCTTCATTTGATCTTCTGGGCACCTTTCTCTCCTCTAACACCGTAGCTCAGGCTGTCATCACCCTCTCTTGGACTGCTGTGACTGCCTGTGAGTTGGCTCCTGCTTCGTCAAATGAGCAGGAATTTGTGAAGTATTTAGCACAGTGCCTGGTACACAGAAGGCACTAAATAAGAGCTCAGTCCCTTCGACTTCCATCCTTCATACAACCACCACAGTGATTTTCTTCAAGCACATCACCCTCTTACCCAATAAACTCAGCTGACTTCTGTAGCTTTTAGGTTCAAACAGAAGCCCTCTTTATTATTTCAAACTTCTCACAACTTGACCCATTTTTTTTCTTTCCAGATTCCCCACATCCTACCTCCTTTCATGAACTCTATAGTCCAGCCCCATTGGCTTGCCCTCACACCTTCACATCTCCCATCTCCGAACATTTTCCACCAGTTGTCCCGGATGCCTGGACTCCTCTTCCTCCTCCCCTTTGCCTTTCAGAATCCCTGGCTTCCTCCAAGTACAACCCAAGTCCCACTTTCTGCAGGAGATTTTTGCCCTGTCTCCTCAGATGCCGGTGCCTCCCCTTCTCAGGTTAACATACCCATAAGGTACATATTGTCTTTCCCATTAGAATGTAAATTCCTTCAAGAGAGGAATGTTCAATGAAGGGGACATAGGATATGCTGGATAAAATGCTCATCGATTGGCTGATTGAATGATACTGAATAAAATACTGTTAGATTTGCTTAGGCTGAAAATATTCCCAAGCTCCAAATAAAAACTCATTTGTTCAACATATAATAACACTACAATTCCAGGTCAAATGATTCTGTTCATTGAGCTGAACTGAATGATAATTGCCTACATTTATACAGCCTGAAAACCCCTTCACAGACACCATCTCACTGGACCCTTTGGCTACACCGTGAGTTAGCGGATTCTAGAAGGGCTCTTTCTCCTATTTTAGAGATGAGGCTACGGAGGTTCAGAGTGCAAGTGACCCCCCCCCCCCCCAGCCCAGAGTCGAATGTCCCAAGTGGAACCCAGTGCTTCTAGCCCGGCTGCCTCTTCAGCTAAATCCACTGTGCGTAGGTGGTCCTGGGTGCTAGGTGCTAGGGAGAGTGTCTCCATGTCAGTCAATGAAGCACCAAGTCTATGTCTTCATTGCACTGGGGGGAGAATGAGACCATCCCTGCCCTCAACGGGCTTATGTTTTACTGGGAGGATGAGGCCTGTTTACCTGTAATTGAACACAGGATATCAGTGATTTTTGGAGACAAGAAAAAAAAATTAAGCTGGGTCTGTCTTTTCAGAGCTTTGGAGCCGAGAGGGACACAAGGTGTGCTGGCAGGGTGAGCTGTGCAAGGCACTAACCGTGTTTGCCTCAGTTTTCTTCTCTGTAAAATGGGGATAATAACTACACCTGCCTCTCGGGGTTGTAGCGGGAATCAACACACTTGCAAGCGCTTTGCACACCTTAAAGGACTCCATAAAGGTTAGCTATTATTCCTACGTCTTTTGGATTCACTGTTCTATATGCTCCTGTAGATTTCTCCCGGTAGAAAGTAAGCTCCAAGGGCAGGGTCTGGCACATTTCTGTCTCAGTACCTTCCCGGTGAGCAGAGTGTCTAGCATGCAGTAACCACTCCACAACTGCGGATTTCAGGAATGAATGAATGCACGCGTGCATCCCCAGGCAGTCAGACTATCTTTCGCATGCGCGGCGAGGGGACTAGGGCAAGAGCTCCAGCCTGCCCATTCCTAATGAGACCCGTGGTCTCAGCGGGGTCGGCGCGCTGCCTTGTGGGATTTGTAGTCCGGCCGGGGGGGCGAATCGGGCCACAGCTGCCCCCAACTGGCGAGAGCCTTGCGGGCTGGGGGAGGCGTATGCGCCCTGCCGGGGGGGGGGGGCGGCCGGAGCGAAGCGGAGCGCGCCATGGAGCCGGGCGGCCGCAACAAGGCGGTGTTGCCGCCACCGCCGCCGCCACCTCAGCCGCAGCCCCCTCCGGGCGGCGCCGGTGCCGCGGACGACAAGGCCAGCGGCAAGGAGCGTCGGGAGCTCAGCGACAAGGAGAAGGAGCAGGAGCTGGTGAGCGGTGGGCCCGACCTCGGGCTGAGTCATGGCCGGCCCCGGCGCAGGCCTCGGGCCCCACCGGCGCCCAACGGCTCCCCTCCCCCCCCCCCCCCCACCCCCCCCCCCCGCCCCCCCCGCCCCCCCGCCCCCCACACCCCCCCCCCCCCCCCCCCCCCCCAGGCCCCGCGGCCCGTCCCGGCTGCACGCGGCGATCTAGGACCCTCTTACCCCCCCGGCCCCCGGGGAAGAGCCCCGTGGGATCTCGGGGGCCTTCCCCCGTTTACGGAAGAGGAAACTGAGACCTGGCTGGAAGTGGCCAGCCCAGGGTTCCCCAGGGAGTCAGTGACAGAAGCAGGACTAGAAGCCAGGCTTTTGTCGTGTCTCCCGGGAATGGGGAGGGAGGTGGGGCGTCCGAGTCCGCGGGGCCTCCCCTGCTGGGGGAGGGGGAACAGCCCTGCCTCCAGCTCCCGGCCTTGTCCCCACTTTACGAGAGGAGACGGAGGTAGACGCGGTTACGTGGCCGCGGAGGGAGGGAGAGGTCCCCTGCAGACCCCGGAGCTGGGGGCGCTGACGCCACCTGAGCCCGGGTCCGCGTCTCCTCCCTCCGCAGTCCGAGGAAGACAAGCAGCTTCAGGATGAGTTGGAGATGCTGGTGGAGCGGCTGGGGGTGAGTCAGGGGCCCGCCCCCACCTGGGTGAAACACACCTAACCCTCGCCCACGCCCTTGCTGGGCTTCCCTTCCAGCCTTCCGGAGCTGGCAGCTGCTGTCACTGCAAGCATGTCCACGTTTCGGCCCTCTGTGGCGGGATGTCTGCCCCAGGCTCTCCCCTTACATCTCGGGCCGGGTGTAGCTTCTTTTACCCGAACCCTTTCCTGCATGTCTTTCCTCCCAACCAGGAGAAGGACACTTCCCTCTACAGACCAGCCCTGGAGGAGTTACGCCGGCAGATACGCTCCTCCACCACCTCCATGACCTCGGTCCCCAAGCCGCTGAAATTTCTGCGCCCACACTATGGCAAGCTGAAGGAGATCTATGAGAACATGAAGCCTGGGGAGAATAAGGTGAGACCCCCTGCCTGGGGTACTGGCAGGGAGGGCACATCATCGTTGTGATGGCTCTGACCAAAGCAGCCCCGAAACCCTTAGGGGTGCTTCTGTAGTGGGTGTCAGGACTGGGTCTTGATTCTGGTTTTCTGACCTTTCTGTGACAGTGCCCACGAAAAAGGCATTAGTCTCTTACTATAGTCATCAACAATTTGTTAACGTAAAAAATAATTTTTATCACAAACTCAGTCTTGTTATCAGGAAAAATGAGTCAAATAGTAAATTCTCAGGTCTGTCCATGTAAAACTGGAGTTCTTGCTCTGTGTCCTTGGCCACCTTGGACACTGTCTGGAGAAGCCAAGGGACACGATGGGTCCTTTTCGGAAGCATATTTTTAAACAATTGAAGGAAATGCCGAATTTCCTTTAGAGGTTAGTGAAAATAAGAATGCTTCACAGAGGCCCTAGAATCTCTCCCTGGGACCTTGTTGGGGTCCAGAGATCTCCGGTTAAGAAGCCCATATCTAAAAGGAGGACCACTTACACACAGACATGTATGGTGATGGCATTTGTTCCACATTCCCCTTGTCTTCTGTCTGCTCACTTTCCATTTTGTTGCTGTTTTTGCCCACTTCAGAGTTGGGATCTCTAGTGTGAGTCCATGTTGGTAGCACCTAAGTATTTACTTGTTTGGGTACCATGTTGGTCACTTCAGGTGCCACTGCATGGATATGGCATCATTGGTTGCTCTTTGTGCTGGCATTCCTCTGCTCAGCATGCCTTGGTCTTTTTTGCAGCGCTTTGCAGCTGACATCATCTCTGTTCTGGCCATGACCATGAGTGGGGAGCGTGAATGTCTAAAGTACCGACTGGTGGGTTCTCAGGAGGAGCTGGCCTCATGGGGCCATGAATATGTTCGGTAAGAGCAGGTCTGGGGTCAGTGAGAGCCTAGGGGAGTCTCTGAGGGGCAGCCTGGCCTCCCCTGCTAACCTTTGGACCTCCACCAGGCATCTGGCAGGAGAAGTGGCCAAGGAGTGGCAGGAGCTAGATGAAGCGGAGAAGTCTCAGCGGGAGCCCCTGCTCACCTTGGTGAAGGAAATCGTCCCTTACAATATGGCCCACAATGCAGAGCATGAGGCCTGCGACCTGCTCATGGAGATCGAGCAGATGGACATGCTGGAGAAGGACATCGATGACAATGCCTACGCCAAAGTCTGTCTCTATCTCACCAGGTAAGTGGGGGCAGGGCTGTGAGACAAGGCATGGGGCGCCCCAGCCCGGAGCTATGGGCTGAGGGAGGCCCACAGGCTTTCTCTTTTCTAGCTGTGTGAGTTATGTGCCAGAGCCCGAGAACTCAGCCCTGCTACGCTGTGCCCTGGGGGTCTTCCGAAAGTTCAGCCGCTTCCCCGAGGCCCTGCGCCTTGCCTTGATGCTCAATGACATGGAGCTGGTGGAAGACATTTTCACCTCTTGCAAGGATGTGTATGTGTAACTGGGGGGGAGCACCGGGGCGGGGGCAGGGCTGGAGGGGCCAAGGACCGGTGTGTGGAAATGGGTCAACCATGGCGGCTTCTCCCCTAGAGTGGTTCAGAAGCAAATGGCCTTTATGCTGGGCCGGCACGGGGTCTTCCTGGAGCTGAGTGAAGATGTTGAAGAGTATGAGGATCTGACGGAGATCATGTCCAATGTGCAGCTCAATAGCAACTTCTTGGCCCTGGCGAGGGAGGTGAGGCGCGGCGCGGCGCCCTGCTCCTCTTCCGTGTGGGGGCTGTCCAGCTGTTTTTGACTCCAGTACCCTTTGGCGGAACATCTGAAGGAAAGCTCTCCTTGTTTTTGGTGTGATCTTAACATAATTCTGCAATGTTTGCTCTCTAGCTTGACATCATGGAGCCCAAGGTGCCTGATGACATTTATAAAACCCACCTCGAAAATAACCGTGAGTAGTCACAGCATTGTTTGGGGGCGTCGAGTCACACTCTGTCCACAGTGATGGTTTTAGAAGAGACCACCTTGGTTATGGAACTGCCACCGCCC
The DNA here is from genome assembly GCF_028583685.1 of Petaurus breviceps papuanus. Classification (NCBI taxonomy): domain Eukaryota; kingdom Metazoa; phylum Chordata; class Mammalia; order Diprotodontia; family Petauridae; genus Petaurus; species Petaurus breviceps. Next base: position 1,177,268 of record NW_027185798.1, read on the forward strand.
ATCATCCCCAATGTGTCCTCCCTGAGGCCTGGCAGCTGGAGTCGTCCTCATTTCTCTCCCCTCTCTGGTGCAGGGTTTGGGGGCAGTGGCTCCCAGGTGGACTCGGCTCGCATGAACCTGGCGGCCTCCTTCGTGAACGGCTTCGTCAATGCGGCCTTCGGCCAGGATAAACTGCTCACAGATGATGGCAACAAGTGGCTTTACAAGAATAAGGATCATGGTATGGTCTCGCCCCCCCGTGAGCCCCTCTCTTCATCGCTCTGGGTTCTTTGATGCTGGTCCAGTATGGGCTGACACTGTGTTCCTGCCACAGGAATGTTGAGTGCAGCTGCCTCCCTGGGCATGATCCTCCTTTGGGATGTGGATGGAGGCCTCACCCAGATCGATAAGTACCTCTACTCCTCTGAGGACTATATCAAGGTGAGAGGTCACTGTTCCTGTTTTGTGCTGCTGTAGTCCCCATGGCTCACTGAGGAGGCCTGCAGGGCATTGGGTGGGGATCGTGTTTTCTTAGAACAAGTTGGGGAAAGAGGCCAGAGAGAGTGGAATCTGTGTTCTCTTCAGTCAGGAGCACTTCTGGCCTGTGGCATTGTGAACTCAGGGGTCCGAAATGAGTGTGACCCGGCCTTAGCCCTGCTCTCAGACTACGTCCTCCATAACAGCAACACGATGCGGCTTGGTGCCATCTTTGGGTAAGCTCCTTGGCTCCTGCTCACTCATCCCTCTGGCTGCCCATTTTTGCCCAGTCCTGGCCTGATGTGTTCTTTCTGGCTTTTCTAGGCTTGGCCTGGCCTATGCTGGCTCAAATCGTGAGGATGTCCTGACTCTGCTGTTGCCAGTGATGGGAGACTCTAAGTCCAGTATGGAGGTGTGTCTAGAGGGTTGCTTCCTTGGGGAGTAGGCTTTGAGCCCTGGGAATGTAGTGGGGCAGGGAGGTGGGAGCAGAGTACAGGCAAATAAATAAGAGCCTTTGGTAAAAGCCCATCTAGATACCAGGCCTCGTTTAGGTTGGCATGGTCCTAGTTTCTCACTCTCGGATCAGCTTGGACTGACCTGAAGCCTCAGTGTTCCTTGGAAGAAGTCCCAACTCATCCCGAGGTGAGATGGGGACACTGAGGCTCCAGGAGAAGGAAAGTGCCTTTTTGGCTGCTGTATAAAGGTTGGAAGCTACCTGGTTTGGACAGGAAGAACTTTCCCCCAAGGTGGAAAAAAGAAATTGGGCTCCTTGAATTAAATCACCAAATAGTGAGTGAGGATTTTACTGTGAAGCCCCTCCTCTTCTCCGCCAGGTGGCAGGTGTTACAGCTCTGGCCTGTGGCATGATTGCTGTGGGTTCCTGCAATGGGGATGTTACATCCACCATCCTGCAGACCATCATGGAAAAGTCTGAGACTGAACTCAAGGACACTTATGCCCGCTGGCTTCCCCTCGGACTGGGCCTCAACCACCTTGGTGAGTGGGGCTGCAGTGGTGTGCTCAGCAGCCCTGAGGGTCACATGGAGGCTGGGAGCCCTGAACACCTCTGCTTCTCTCAGGCAAGGGCGAGGCCATCGAAGCCATCCTGGCAGCTCTGGAGGTTGTGTCCGAACCCTTCCGAAGTTTTGCCAACACCCTCGTGGACGTGTGTGCCTATGCAGGTCTGTGTGGCTGGGCCCCGGCTCGGCCGCTTCTCGGTCAGTGGGGCTTTCTTTGAGAACCCTTCCTTTTCTCACAGTTTCTCCCATTGAGGCTCCTTTCTCTCACTGGTAGAGGGGATGGGCTGCTGTACTTGGAGTCAGATACACACAAGCTGTGTGACCCTGGGCAAGTCACTCAACCTTTTCTTGCCTTGGTTTCCTCATCTGTAAAATGAGGGTGATGCTGGCACTTGTGAGGATCACAGGAGCCTCACAAACCTTAAATCCCGACAGGAAGGTCGTCCTGATTGCTTTTGCCTGCCGGGACCCTCTCTCTCCTCTTCCTCACTTTTCTCTCTTACATCCCCCAGGCTCGGGGAATGTGCTGAAAGTACAGCAGCTGCTTCACATCTGCAGCGAGCACTTTGACTCCAAGGACAAGGAGGAGGACAAGGACAAGAAGGAGAAGAAGGACAAAGACAAGAAAGAGGCCCCTGCTGACATGGGGGCGCACCAGGTGGCATCTGGAGAGGAGACTGGGGGGAGAGGGCGCTGGGTTCTTGGGGGGCTTTTGGGCTCTGGGCCAGGGGCAGCGTGTGACCCCCTGAGATGGTGCTGGGTAATGAGGGCTCTGGGACTCACTCTGTTGTGCCTTCCTTTCTCTGGCAGGGAGTGGCCGTCTTGGGCATTGCCCTTATTGCCATGGGGGAGGAAATTGGGGCTGAGATGGCTCTCCGGACCTTCGGTCACTTGGTGAGTTATAGGAGCAGGAGGGTAAGGGGCAGAAAGAGACCTCCAGCGGTCATTTAGACCAATGCCTCTTAAACTGTGGGTCAAGACCCCAGTTAAAGATTTCTGAAGATGCAGTGACCAAAAATTATTTCAAAATCAAAGGCTCCGGGCGGCTAGGTGGTGCAGTGAATAGAGCACCAGCCCTGGAGTCAGAAGGACTTGAGTTCAAATGGGGCCTCAGACACTTAGCTGTGTGACCTTGGGCAAGTCACTTAACCCCAATTGCCCTGCCTTTCCCCCTCCAAAAAGCAAAAAAACCCCCCAAAAAACAAAGGCCCAAGGTGTTTCTGGCACTGCTTGCCCATGTTTCATCACCACAGCCTCCCTCCAGCCTTGGTTCTGAACACAAAGCACTTTGCACTATGCATGCCCACAGGCCGGGCAATGCTGAGGAGAGGTGAAGGGGTGGGGGGCGGGAAAGTCTCGGGAGCTCAGATTTAGACCAGTGCTTTGGGGTTTCTTCACATGCACAGCCCTGAACAGTGAAAGGCCTGAGGGAAGCCCCAGACCTGCTGGTTGGACCCCATGGGGCTGTTTCCCAGGCCGGGCTGCCTTGTTTCTCCTTCCCCTTTGAGCTCTTCCTCCCCTGAATCTCCAGGTTGCATTGCTGTTATTTACCTAGTTGTACTCAGCCTGAGCTTGGGGTTTTGGGTTTGCAGAGCATCTTGGATCCTCTTTCCAAATTACTTCCTGCCTCTTTCCACCTGTCCTGGAGTTCATCTCACTCATATCCATTCCATTCATGTATCACGGTGTGCTCTGTCCTGTCTACCAGTCATTCCAACTCCCTCATTTTACAGAGGAGGAACTTCAGTCTCTCGGGTGAATGATTGCCCCAGGTCAGAGACCAGAAATGGCAAAGCCAGGGTTCAGGTCCCTGTCTTTTGACTCTACCCTGTTGGCCCCTAGGGACCCTGAGGCTGTGCCTGGGCTGGAATCTCTCTCCTTGAGGTTCCCTCCCCACCCCCACGACCTTTTTTACACCCCGCGTCCTTACCTCACAGCTTAGGTATGGGGAGCCCACGCTGCGCCGAGCAGTACCTTTGGCATTGGCCCTGATCTCAGTCTCTAACCCACGGCTCAACATCTTGGACACCTTAAGCAAATTCTCTCATGATGCTGACCCAGAGGTGTCCTATAACTCCATATTTGCTATGGGCATGGTGGGCAGTGGTGAGTATCAGCAAAGAAGGGCAGTTATTGGGCACAAGGGGACTCCTGGGCCAGGTTTGGGGACTGACCCTGTGAGCATCCCTGCCCTCAGGAGTCCCTCTGCTGCTTCATCTTTCCAGGTACCAACAATGCTCGTCTGGCTGCCATGTTACGCCAGCTAGCCCAGTACCATGCCAAGGACCCAAACAATCTCTTCATGGTGCGCTTGGCCCAGGTGAGGGGGATACTCTTCTCTAGGAGGTCTGGAGATGGGTTGTATGCACTGGGCTTGAAGCATCACCCCTGCAGTCCTGACACTCCTTGTATCCTGAACAGGGCTTGACACATTTGGGGAAGGGCACTCTCACCCTCTGCCCCTACCACAGTGATCGGCAGCTTATGAGTCAGGTTGCTGTGGCTGGACTACTCACTGTGCTTGTCTCCTTCCTTGACGTCCGAAACAGTGAGTGCCCCTCAGAAACGACCTAGAAAGGCTCGTAAGAGGCTAGGGCTCCTCTGGAGACACCTGGATGTTCAGGTTCTGACCCTTGGGTGGGCTGTAGCTGTGCTTTCTGGGGCTCCTCTTGTACCCTTTATGCCCAGGTCAGACTCCCTTTAGCTGGACTACAGAGGGACTGGCCATTAATTCCATTGGACTTAGTGTTTTAGGTAACTTTTCCCCACCTCTCAAGAGTCAGGCAGAGTGGCCTCAGGGTTAGGGGAGGAAGCAGAGTGTGGGCAGAAAGAATGGCAGCTCTGGGGAGCATAAGGCAGGGGGGAGTGAGGAGTGAGCATAGAGACTGAGGAGGTGGGTTGGGGAAAGCTGGGGGTGATGAGTTAGAGTCACTGAGGGGGCTCAGGAGTGGGTGGGGGAAAGCTGGTCGGTCAGGTTGGTCACTTGCTTCTGCTGCTTTCCCTTAGTCATTCTGGGCAAGTCTCACTATGTGCTCTATGGCTTGGTGGCTGCCATGCAGCCCCGAATGCTGGTCACCTTTGATGAGGAGCTCCGGCCCTTGCCAGTGTCTGTCCGTGTGGGCCAGGTGAGAGATCTTCAGGGCCTGGAACATGGCAGCCATTGCTCTGGCCCTCTCAGAGGTGGGAGGGTTACTGGATTCACTGCTCCACAGCCCTTCTTATTTTTCCTTTTTCACCCTTTAGGCAGTGGATGTGGTGGGCCAGGCTGGGAAGCCCAAGACCATTACAGGGTTCCAGACACACACAACCCCAGTGTTGCTGGCTCATGGGGAACGAGCTGAGCTGGCCACCGAGGAGTTTTTGCCTGTCACTCCCATCCTGGAGGGCTTCGTAATCTTGAGGAAGAACCCCAACTATGATCTCTGAGTGGCCCTGGGGGCCTTAAACTTTGACTTGAGTGGGGGACTGGGCAATATCCCCTATTCTGGGGGTGGCTCTCCAACAGGCCTTTGGGGGAAGCTGTTTGCTTTTTTGTTACAGAATGAGATGACTATGTTGAATTAAAGACCCTTGTGCCCTCTCTTTTGTTAATGTCTTTTTTCCTTGGGGTGTGCTGGCAGGGGATGAGGGTACCTGGGCACAGGCTGGAAGGGGTACTCTTCTGGCTCGCTGAGTTTTTCCATAGTTTAGGCTCAGCAATCACTAAGCATTCATCAAGTTCATTACTGTGTGCCAGGTGCTGGTCAGCTACCAGAGCTGGTCATAGAAAGAAACATGGAACTGTTCCTGCCTGCCCTCAACAAGCCTACTTTCTTAGAGGAATGGTTGGGTGGGTGGGTGTGTGGAAGTAAATGCTTCAGTATGCAAGCTCTCTAGGGGAGCAGGAAACCTTTATTTTCACCATTTTGGATGGAAATGGAGGGCACATCCCAATATTACCCAGTCAATAGTTAATATTTTTTTCCACTTGGGCAGATTGGCCCACATGGATGGCCCAGAGCCTGTGGCTTTTGGGTTTCTCGTGAGCTGTCCCCGGGTCGGCTGGCTCCAGTGAAGCAGGCCCAGCAGGATGGCTACCTGTCTGACAGCCCCTCTCCCCCCTCATAGTGTGTGGTGGAGAGTGAGGAAGCCTCTGGGTGTTTAGGAGTTAGGCATGTGCTCTGGGGCAGCAGGACAGATGGGGGCTAGAGGCCTTTTTCTTCACCATAATTTCACGTTTTCCTAAAGCTAAGAAAAGCTTTACTGAGGCCTTTTGCTTTTGCTCCTGGGAGGGCCAGGCTGCCTTGCCCCGTAACAGACTAAGTCTGAGCTCAGCAAAATCGGCCGACGGGTCTGTAAGACACAACGTGCTACATTGTATCCAGGGGCCTGGCCTCCCAGCCCTCCGCGCTGACTCGGTGCTTCCCTGCCGAGTCTGTAGGTCAAGGGAGGGCAACGGGTCCAGAGAGGCCGCGGGGCGGGGCTGCTGGTCACTTGGCCCAAGCCTCTGAGCTCCGCCACATCCAGGGGGCTGGCCCTGCCTGCGGCGGAGGCTCTTGGGTCGCGTCCCACAGACACCGAGTGTCTGCCGTTTCCCTCTCCAGCTCATTTTACAGATGATGAAACTGAGGCCAACAGGGTGAGGTGACTAGCCTAGTGTGTCGCCGCTGGTGTGTCTGGGAAGGTTCTTCCTGATCCCCGGCCCCCTGCCCCCCCCTCCCGTTTTCCCTCCTCCGACCTACGTTAAGAACCTTTCCGCGACTGCTCCGATCCGATAAACGTTCGGCACCCATTGGGCGCTTACTGCGTCGGAAGCGCTGGGCTCGGCGAGGCCCGTCCCGGGCAACGCGTCCGAGGGCGAGGCGCCGCCGTGGGCGCGTCATCCCCGCGGGCGAGGCCTGCTCGGCTCCGGAGGGCAGGCCCGCCGGGGCCCCCACGGGCGCCGGGCCTGGCCTCGGAGGGCGCGGAGGCTCCGGCCCGCGCTCCCGGGGGGAGGGGCAGGGCCTCAAGCGCCCGAGCCATGGCCCGGGAACGAAAGCCTGAAGAGGCTCCGGGGGGGGGGGCCCTCCCCGGGGGGGGAGAGCACGGTCCTGGCCGCTGAGCCCCTGGGGGGGAGAGGCCGGGCCTAAAAGAGGGGGTACCGAGGGAGCCCGAGAAAGGAAACTCGCCCGGCAGGCCCCACGTGATCGAAAGGGGCTCCGGCGGCTGGGGGCGGGGAGGATTCTCCGCTGCGGCAGCGGGGGGACGCCAGCGTGACGGCGATGACGACACACGCCGCAGGCGGCCCCCCGCCCTCCCCCAGCCTTGGCCGGCGCCACCCAGCCCCCTGCGCCGCGGCAGTCACGTGGCGGGCCGGGCCGCGCCTGCGCCTGCGCCTGCGCTTGCGCCTCGGGGAAGAGGCGGCGGCGGAGCCGGAGCGGTGTGCGGGAGCCGGAAATGGTCGTGGACGGCGCCTGTGCGGCTGCGTGGGGCTCGGCCGCGCGGACTGAAGGAGACTGAAGGTAACGGCGCCATGTCCGGGCCCGAGCCGGGCCCCCTCCCCCCGGCATCCGCCGCCATCCGGCCCGGGGCCGCCCGCCCGACCCCGCCGCCGCCCGGCCCGGCCCGGCCCGGCCCCGCCCCGCCGCCCGCCCTCCCTCCGGGCCCGGCCCGGGCCGGTCCTGGCCCCGCGCTGAGCCCAACCCGGCCCCGCCACCCGCCCTGCCCCCTGCCTGCCCACGTGTGCCGGCCGCCCGCCGGGCCGGGCTGAGCGCGGGGCTGGGGCCTGGCCTGCGGAGCGCGGAGCCGGAGCCGGGGCTGGGGCCGGGGCCGAGGGGCCGGCGGGGCGGGAAGTGACACGTTGTTCTCTGGCGCCGCCGCCCCGGGAGGGAGGAGCCCGTGCCGGCCCCGGGCCCCGGCCCAGGCCTAGGCCCTGCCCGACCCTGGCCTGGCCCGGCCGCTGCCTCCCCCGCTCCCTGTCCTCCTCCCCCTCCAACCGGGCCAGGGCTCAGCCCCTCCCGGGCGCGGGCCCGGCCGCCCCCTCCCCCGGCCTGTGCCGTTCGAGAGGCCTCCTGGCACCTACTGTGTGCCTGGCGCCTCGGCCCCCTCCCCTGGGAAGCCTTGCCTGCGCCTACTGTGTGCGGGCCCAGGCTCCTGGGCGCCTGCTCAGCCCCTCTTGTGTGGTCAGCTCTGGGGTCCCTTCTCTCAGCTCCGAAAGAAGTCTTTGGTGCTTGGCACCTACTGTGTGCAGGCAGTGGGTTCTGCCCCCCCTTTCTCTGTAAGATCAAGTACCGCCTGTTGAGCCCCACTGTGCAGCACACTTGGGGGCCCCCACTCCTGTCTGCACCTACTGTGTGCCCCGTCTGTGCTGTCCTCTGCTCTCTAGGGGAAGTCCTTGCCATTTGGTGCCTACTGTGTGCGGGCCCTGGGGCTCTCCTTGATCGTCTTTGCTCTGTAGGGTCAAGTGCTGTGCTTCTGGTCGCTACTGTGTGCTGGGCGTTCTTGCCCCCTCAGCACCTACTGTGTGCCAGGCCCTGCTAACACGCGCCGCCCCTTCTGTCCCCCTCCCCCTCCTTGCTCTTCCCCTTTTCCTGGGGCCAGCATGTCCTCAGGCCTTCTCCCTGGAAGAGCCTCCTTTCCTCCAGCCCCCTGGTGTCTGTCCTGGTTTTGGCCCCTGAATTCAGACCCTCGCTGGCCCCAGCTGGCTGTCCGGAGGCTGCCCCGGGCACTTTGTCCTTCACGTGCTTTCTTCGGCTAAAGTCATTTATCTTGGTGTGTCTCTCCTGGCTGTCTCCTGGGGGGGGGGGGGGGTCCTTCCTTTTCTGTTCCTGGAGCTTGGTGCCAGGGAGACCTGGAATTTCTGGTCTGGTTGGTCTCGGCTCCTGGAGCCAGCTTGATTTCCCCCTCCCCTTCTGATCCTAGGCCCCTCGGATGCCCAGAGCCTGTAGGCCACAGCGTGGATTTGTTGTTTCCCAAGGGGGTGAGTGGAGGGCAGTTGGGGCTAGAAACCCGCGAAGGTGGGAGATCCTAGCTCTGGGCATTACAAACTGAGTTTTGAGGCCTTAGACCCCCCACTCTCTCCGCAGGTGCTGGGGGGACCCTGATGTGGCACCAAATGAAATGAACAAAGCTCCACAGCCCACAGGCCCCCCACCTGCCCCATCCCCTGGACTCCCCCAGGTAACGGCAGAGGATAGAGAAAGGCTGGGCCTGGAACTGAACTGGGAGGGAGAAGAGGTTCCAGTTAGATTCCCCACCCCCAGCTCCTAGCTGGGGGGCAGAGTGGGAGTCTTGGGGGGCAGGGGGGCCATGGCCTCCTGGCTCTGGGGGAACTTGCCAGACCCAGCCCCGTTAGCTCACTCCTCTTGAGCTACTTTGTTCTCCCCCCAGTGGTTTCCATTTCCCTCAGTTTCTCTTCTTGCTGAATTCTGGTCTCCCCCTCTTCAGCCCGCGTTCCCCCCGGGGCAGACGGCACCGGTGGTGTTTAACCCGCCACCATCGACCCAAATGAACACGCCTTCTCAGCCCCGCCAGGTGAGGGTCTGTGGGGAGGCAGCTGGGACTGGGCGGGCTGGGGAAGGACCAGGAGAGTAGAGTGGTCAGGGCCTGGCTCCTCGCTCCTGCCTCTGATCTCTTCCAATTCTTGTTCTCCTGTGTCCCCTTATTCTTTTTCAGTGCATTATTTGATAATGAGTGCCCACAGGAGACACGCCTAGGTTATGGGGGTGCCCCTAACGGGGAGCCCCACAGAGCTGGGAGCAGTGCACCTGGGGTGGCCCTAATGGAGCTTACATCTTTTCTCTCTCCTCTCTTCTCCTGGTGGTCGCAGTAGCTCTGGTCATTGTCCCTTGTGGCCACTCTAGCCCGTGGGGGAGAGGAGCCCCATTTTTTCTCCCCTGCTTCCTTCCTCCTAAGAAGGGATGCTTCTTTCCCTATTCTCCTCACTCCATCCCTGGCCACCTGGGGGATAATTCTCTTCTTTCCTGTCCCCATGTGCTCTCAGGGAGGATTCAGGTCTCTGCAGGTAATGCCTCTTGCCTGAACCTGGACCATAGCCTGGTCTCCCAGTCACGGGCGGGGCAGCAGGGACAGGGTCCTGGGGGATGGTGGGGAAATAGCCTCCTGGCCACCCAGCCAGGGTGGAGGCGGGTTGGTGTAGTGCATGTTGAGGGGGCTTAGTTTTACAGAGCTTCTGGTCTTGGGAAGGGAAAGTTCCCTGCATGTTAAAAGCCACCTCCATAGTGTGGGGGGTGGGGTCGGGGGGGGGCAGGGCAGGGAGAAGACAGAGCAGTGCATGCTGGTCTATCTGTTGCCTGGAAGGGTCAGGGAAGGCAGGGCAGGTTTTATATGAGGGGGTCCTTTTCATGCTACCATATGGAGTGCATGGTTCTCTGGGAGTGAGAGAGTGTTGGAGAGAGCCTGGAGGTGATGGGAAAATGGGAAAGCCTCGGTGCCAGCAGTCTGCCCTTGGGGCTAGTTAGTGGAGCCCACCTGTCCACAGCAGCCAGCCCTGTTGTGGATTTTGGGGGCTGGCTGTAACCATTTCTGTTCCTTTTTCTTCCTCACTCTCCCAGCATTTCTATCCAAGCCGGGCTCAGCCCCCAAGTAGTGCAGCCTCCCGAGTGCAGAGTACAGCCCCTGCCAGGCCTGGCCCAGCTGCCCACGTCTACCCCGCGGGTTCCCAAGTGATGATGATTCCCTCCCAGATCTCCTACCCGGCCTCCCAAGGCGCCTACTACATCCCTGGACAGGTGAGGCAGGGATCTCCCTTCCATGGAAGTGGGACCTGAGACACTTGCCTAATCTTGATCCCCCTGGTTTCCTCCCTGGTCCCTCTTTTCCAGATTTGTGGGCTAAGGTGTCTACCCAAAAAGTATGGCCAGTTACTCATTGCCACTTCCTTTCTCCCCAGGGTCGTTCTACTTATGTTGTCCCGACCCAGCAGTATCCAGTGCAACCAGGAGCCCCCAGCTTCTATCCTGGAGCAAGCCCCACTGAATTTGGGACCTATGGTAAGCAAGCAGGGGGAGGGAGGGGAGGTGTGCCTGAGAACTCAGAGAGCACATTTTCTAGATTGTGAAAACAATTCCTGGCCTTCGGTGTTGGTATCAAAGAGATGGGATTAATGATGGGTGCTTAATGTTTAACAAATTGTGGGGGGGGGGGGAGGAAGTAGACTTTATCCTGCTGCCAAGAGACTTGGAGGCTTCCCCCGGGAAAGGAGCTGCCAGCCAGTGTCCCCAGGCCTACCAGAAGTCAGAGGTCCACGTGCAGAGGGGTTTGGGAGCTCAGGTGGTAGATGGACAGTCCTCTGTCCCAGCCTGCCTAATGTGGCCAGGCTGCTGCTTCCTGTTCCCTGTCCACAGTGTTCCAACCTCTGACAAAGGACTTTAGAGCCAAGTGGAATAGGGGGTCATGGGGGTAGGTGGGGTCTCAGGCTTTCTAGCATACATTCTTGTTCCCTGTGTAGGAAAAAGGACAGGGCATCCCACGTAGGAGTCTTTTTGTTGATACTCTTGAATCTCTGACTGAGGCTTAGGGCCTGCGTGATCGGGGTGTGTGTGGGGGGTGTGTCTGTGTGTGTGTACAGGGGGTGCCTTCCATCGAGAGGTGTGTATCAGGAATTCTTGTAAACGCAGCTCAGACTGGTTCCCCGGCTTCTGTAGACGCCGAGTTCTCTGGGGGTGGGGGGCGGAGCAAGGCACACAGGCACCGGCTCCCCTGCCCTCCTCTTTCGTGTGGGGAAAGCCGGGCTCTGGGGGCAAAGGGGCGCCCAGGTGGGTGTCCGTACATGGCCGGGTCCTGACGTTGCCATTACTCCTTATCCTTGTCACTCCTACTCGGCCCCCTCTGCAAAGCCGGTGCCTACTACCCAGCCCAGGGTGTGCAGCAGTTTCCACCTGGCGTGGCCCCCACCCCAGTCATGATGAACCAGCCACCCCAGATTGCTCCCAAGAGAGAACGGAAGACGGTGAGCCACAGCATGGAGGGAGAGTTGGGGATCTGGGAAGGAGGAGGCCAGGTCAGGTGGAAGCTAGGGCCCTGTGGGTCAGAGCAGGAGGATTCTGGGAGAAGGGTTCCAGCCAGGCAGGGAGGGAGGGGGCAAGGCAGAGGAGGGGCCTTGGTAAAAGGGGAATGGGGAGGCCTGAGGGGCCTGAGTTCTTGGGGGTTCATTGTTGGCAATGATTTGTCCGGTGTTGTGTGCTCCACCCCCCATCCCCCATGTCCTGGAAGCTCTCGCTAGCCTCCGCCTCTGCTCAGTCCTGCAGCCCTGGGCGTGGTGCCCAGAATGGGGTGCCAGGGCTGGGGAAGCCGCTGAGTCACTGTGGCTCCACCCCTCGGAGCCTGGGCCCTGCCCAGAGATCAGGCAATCCTTTGCCAGAATTGGGCTGTTTGAGGGCTGGATCGGAGTCCCCAAGGTGGGAGGAGGGAGGAGTGTGCTGTGGGCTTGGAGCATGGGGGGCAGCAGTGAGGGAGGGCATTGTGATGTATCGGGTACTCTGTGAGGTCGAGGGCTTGTGGGGGTGGGGGCTACGGCCCCAGGAGCAGGGTGCTTGGGTCGGCAGGGGAATTCAGGGGCTTCTTGCTATCTCCCTGCCTACTCTCTAGTGGGGGAGGGGTGGAGCGGGGGTGGGGAGGAGAAGCGGGCTCCCCCTGCTCCCCACTCAGCTTGCACCCTCTTCCCAGATCCGGATCCGGGATCCCAACCAGGGAGGGAAAGATATAACAGAGGAGATCATGTCTGGGGCCCGGACCTCCTCCACCCCCACCCCCCCCCAGGTACTGAGGGCGTTGGGGCCCGCTTTCCCCCTCCAGGTACTGAGGGCATTGGGCCCCGCTTCCCCCCCAGGTACCGAGGGCGTTGGGGCCCGCTTCCCCCCCCAGGTACTGAGGGTGTTGGGGCCCCCCCCAGGTACT